>NC_137464.1:97957421-98145468 GCF_964235325.1 Thermobia domestica
AGATAATCAACTCCCTATCGGTAATGTATAATATTTGTGCCTCTAAACGGAAGTTCTACGAACTAAAGGATATTAACGGTTGGAGTTTGTCCCCGTTAGAAGGCAAGGGATAGCAACAATCAAAGCGGAATATATGGAGATAAATGCAATGTACTTCCCCACCTGCGCTGGTTCAAATAAGCAGAAGAAAAATAAACATATATCTGAACTGATTTGAGCTAATAGTAATTCATTACAGAACAAGTTGTTCGCAGCATAAAAGTCCCTAGATTTGTAAGTCGTCAAATTCTAATTGAAAAATCACCAAAACAGTCGCTAATCGGAAAAAAATATTTTTTGTCGCTATCCTGGAAGTCGAATCTCCTAGATTTAGCGACTTTTCTCCCAAATTGGCAACACTGGTGATTAATCCGATTGGATAGAAAAGCATAATTAACTAAAGCAAACTCATCACCACCACGACGCCAAACACGTATTTCAGACTTTGACCGTTTCCAATTTTGAAATCATTCCTTCGTATTCGGCACCGCATTGTCATTAACAAATCAAATTAAGAAGTAAAAATTTGTTGTGTCTTATTGAAATGCGTGAATTGCGAGCGGATCGAGCAAGAAAATTTTCAACAAGTGTATTTCTTTGAAAACCGACAGCAATATTGATTTAACAGGGCGTCAATACTTATACGGGGCGCTGCGTTATTTACTCCTTTTTTCAACAGTTTTTCTCTCTTCTTGCACGTTCGACGCTCTCTTGCTGTCAGCGAATAAGTAGGAGACAATGATCTTGCACCCGAAACATTCTTGATTTAACTTTTGACGCGCTTTGTGGCCTCTGTTGATCATAACCTTGGAATCGTGTCGTACTGGCCAAGTTGAGAGCCCTTGGCGCGGGTCCTTAAAGGCCCCCACCAATACATACATATTACATATTATATTTTCTGAGGAAAATATATATAAACTTAACATGTCAGTTGGAAAACATGATAAACGACAAAATCATATTTTCTGTATTGAATAAATATGTAGTAAAACCATCGCAAAAAATGTTAGAATAATACTGAGACAATTAAACGTAATCGTGAAGTTATGATACTTCAGTTACTTTGACAGTTTTTTTACGCAGTTCTTCACTTGATGAGGCAATCAAATCCACCAGTATGACCACGAAATCGTGAAGGGCCGAACAAAAGTCACTAACACATAAACTTGCACACAAAATAGCATTGTGCAGTATCACACATCACCTGCTAAATTTTTCTTAAAAAGGCAATAATTATTATTGTTTAACCACGTTCAAAATCCAGCGATTATGAGCAATGACAGCTTCACTCCGGCCATCTTCGTGCCATGTTTCCATGATCGCACCCCCATATTTGACTCGTCCATTTTCTAGAGAAGAGCCTGGAGAGGGAAGTTGAGTAGTATATATTAACGGTATAAGCATAAGACAACAGGTGAAAGCGAATAAGTGCAAGAGGCCGTTAGGGAGGCCTTTGCTAAGTACTATCGAGTTTTACTGGCTCACGGAACTGTACTGAGTGATAAAGACGACCTTTTTGGTAGGAAAACTCAATCGCGAAAATTCGACCAAGGCCTACAACTCCTGGGCCTCGTGATCCCTGCGGGTCCCTTGCTGATCACCAAGTAGCCAACGTGGCCAGTCCGGCACTGCTTGGAATTGTGTAAAGAAATAAAGTAGTATTCAATCCCTGATACATTTATGAACATTGTTTGAAATAAACTGACGTTGTTAATGAGTAATTATTTAACTGATAAGGTACTTATTGAATGCTCAAATCAATATCATGAAGAAAAATAAGTTAATTCGAAAAAATACATACTTGTCTCGAAGTAACAAATTATCAACATGTGCCGCAAACAGAAAGACACTAGACATGTAGAGCATTGTTATCGTAAGAAGTCCAAGGAAAGTACCGATTGGTATAGACTTTTGAGCATCTTTTAGATCACCCGATCTATTGCAACCAGTTAGAAAATCTGAAATGATAAGTAAATAGAAATATTTATTTTTAACCACATAAATTAATTTCTAATTTTGGCATGTTTTCACTTATTTACTTTAGGCCAGAGACTCTCAATCTGGAGGTCGCGACCCTTATGCGTATCGCGAAGATAAGTGGAGAGAAAAATCTAATACCGGAAAGAAAATATTTTTAAATATTATTTTAAACTTTGTTCTGATGGTCATATTTTTATTTTTAAACATACTGTTAAGAACAACAAAAAATAAGTCTACTAAACATTTTCAACAGGTGCAGTGTTGTTTACAAATCAATTTAAATGGAAGAGGTACGATATGAAACCGACGAGAACTGTATAATGAAATACCAGAAAAAATACAAATGCAACAAAACCTACATATTGAAATACAATAAAATTGAAAGCTGATGAGATACCTGAACATGATGTGAATTCGCTAGTGTGGCAATGTCTGGTTTAATCTTTGTGACGCACATTATCAAGTCATTTTCAATTGATAAGCGATTTCTTGTCTTTGTTTTAATGCATACCATGCAAGAAAAAGCACTTTCGCACGAGTAGCAAATGGAAGTATTACTTTTAAAGCAGGGTATTCTTCTCTCCTCTTCAGCCAAAACTTGTCCAAGTCTTCGTTACAGAAACTAGTTTCAAGGACTGGTGGCACGATAATTCTATTAGTTGGTCAAGAAGCTGTGGGCTTAGATAATCTACTTTGATGGACTCTCCAATGAAGAGGTTTTACATCATCTTGAACCATCGTAGGGAATATATTACTTTTACTGTATCCACTAGATACAAGAAATAGATTCTACTATTATAGAAATAGATGAATATCATGAGGTTTGCGCAATAGGTATATTAAAATCCCACACAAGCTTATAACAAACCAGAAGTTATAAGGGGATCGTTGGCAAGAGGATGTGATAAAATAGGGGTCGTGATAGGAATTAAGTTGAGAGCCACTGTAGAATACAATATCGAGAGCTTTAGATAGATAATGGGATCGCAAGAAATTGTTCTTAATAAATATATTTATTCAAATAAAAAGTGTGAGATTTTGATTATAATTGTTTATAGATTTACCTCTGAGCCTTAATGGTGGATCCACCTAGGAGAGACTCTGCTTTCATCATCATCTTTTTATTTCTAAGCTTACTTAGTTCTTGTGATACACTTAACTACCAAGACCGCAGAGTCCATTAAGGCTATAAGGCTAAGGCTGTTAAATCTCCAAATATTTATACCTCAGATTCAAAATTATGTTCCTAATTATTAATTCACTATTTTATTAATATACGATTTATTTTTCAATGTACCACAAAACATGGGGCTAGCATTCCAATTTCAGGCCCTTCGAAAACACTATGAAGGCTATTACAGCAAAACATAAATTTGAAACGAAACTACGAAAGCAGGCGAACGTAATGGGCACATTCCTAACTGTTTCCATCAACGCTACGCGAAATTATAATCACTCTTTGTGTTACTCTGTTGTACGCAGAATTTTGCGAATACTGATACAGAAGGCGAAGTTTCGGCAGACATGAGCGACTACCAAGCAAAGCTGCTACAAGAGAAAGCATGGGATTTTGTACTGTTGGTGTGGTTCGTCACAGTAAAGCATTAGTTTCACGGATTTAGGATTTTAGATTTCTGGGCTTCCGGCATCTATGGCCATTTAGCCCGTCACGTATGAGGGATGACGTCCCTCGGCAAGCATACTATCCGGGGAAAGGGAAGAAAGAAAGGATGGGGGAAGGAATGAGGAAAACCTAGGGAAATCTTATTCAGGATGTCTGGCCTGAAAAAGCGTTTTACACTTTTTCGACTGAGTGCCCCCACGGGCAATCGAACCCAGGATCGCTCGCACCGCTCGCACTACGCTACGCGCGACCACACTAGTTTCACGGAGTTAGCATTTCATTAAGAATAACAGTAGTGCCCTAATAAATTGACTAGTTTCCGAAGTACAGATAGTGTTGAACAGAAACAGAGCAGAAGAACATAGGGAAAGAATACCATTCGCATTTACCAACTTTAAATGCTGACGGAAGAAAAACTGAATAAGAAAGAATGTCATTACTCATTACCGATACTTTTAATACATAAGTGAACTGTCATTTTATTCTTTCATAGGCAGAGTTACTCATCAATACCCAAGCCGCACTAAGATAGAAACGTGAAATTTGGACAGAAACTCCAATGTCTTGAAAGCAAGAAGTAAAACGTCATTGTTTTCGAATACGTACTCCAAAGGGTTGGAGGAGGTAAAAGGGTTTTAATCTTTTTGCCAAGAATAGACTATCTAACAAATTACTGAAGTTAGAAAGATGAAACTCGGTGCATAAGTTAGATTTATGAAATTCCGTACATTAACTCTTACTTAAAGAAATACATGTATTAACCGTTGTCGAAAATTCCTTCCAAAGAGAAACATAGGCTCTGTGTCTATAA
Source organism: Thermobia domestica (assembly GCF_964235325.1). Taxonomy (NCBI): domain Eukaryota; kingdom Metazoa; phylum Arthropoda; class Insecta; order Zygentoma; family Lepismatidae; genus Thermobia; species Thermobia domestica. Next base: position 97,961,876 of record NC_137464.1, read on the forward strand.
TATTGAAGTTTATGTTCGTTTATTCAGAAAGTGACAAATGTGAGAATTCGATTAAAATTCGAGATGTGAAATTCGGTATACTAAATCTTAATTAAAACTAGGGAAATACATGATTCTATTATCTAAAAAGGGAAGGCTCCTCTTCTCCGTCGAGCTTCAATTCATCCTGTAGTATTCCTGTAGATTTTAGAGGAGCCATCCTGAAGTTTCTTGCCAAATGCAGAGAAAAAATTGAACCCCTACTTTGGTGCTAATGTTACCAGCCACAATCACTCTGTTTTATATCATTAACAAACTGGCATTATAGATCCACCGAAATATCCTTGACACGTGAGTACTGGCAACGCCGCTGCTAGCTGTCAGAGACAATCTATCACAGACTCCCCTATAGTGCCTGTCACAGCAGTGATCTGTGACGTCATTAATACACGCTTTTTTAAGTTCGAGGAGGCCAAATTCGCGCACGCTAATCATGTAGCTACGAGGAAGCTCTGCTCGCTAGGAAAAGGGTATTTGTATAACATGATGTTATATTGACTACTATTGTGATAATCGATTTTGATTTTCCGATTTACCTTAGAGAGCTCCTTCGCGGCTATTTGGTTAACGCGGGAGACCAAGTTCGAGTCCTTGGGAGCCCATGTGGTTCGGATCACGCATTAAGCTATAGGCCTACGTCTCATATAGCCTCGCTGCCGAGAGCAATATACAACTTAAAACGAAGTAAACAAAACAAAATGAAATGAAATACTTCAGGTTAACGTCCCATGGTTATGCCCTTTCGGCTAAAGGAGTCGATGATTAAAGCAAATGAATGAGGATGAAAGAATTGGTGGCATGAAAAATGGGAGTATCCCAACTAAACCCACGGATACGATGTCCATATAAACAGCATGTTTACCTTATAAACATGAGATGTTAAGTATACAAAGAGTTAACTAATCTAATTGATAACAACTCTACATAAAGTGATTTTGTCAAATATTGGAAATTATACAGTAACTGAAGCCATATTGTTATATCTGAAAACAAATTATGTTAATCATAGTAAGCCATTATCAGTCTACTACTAGATATATGTCTATCGATATCTTCTCCACAATAAATTATCTTTGGCAATTCCTTTTCACGTTACTCCAGTGTTTCTAGATTTCATCATACCACTTTTTATTAGGACGTCTTTTAGTTCTCTCTTTGTCCCTCGATGTCTTATCAAGGATTGCTTTTGTCCATTCATCATAATTTCTTCTTGTAATATGATTGACCCGCTGGCACTTCAATTCTTTTTTTATTTCCACGATAACATCCGCCACTCTCATCACCTTTTGATCCAAGTGATTATTTTCTTATATTTGTACAACTAGTTACCAATGTACAGTACATCTCTCCATACTTCTTTCTGAGTCTGCAGACGGTGAATATCTGCTTTTGTTAAACTTTTTTTTTTGTGTGTGTGTGTGTGTGTTCGTTTGTTTCATTTTAGCGACTCTTTTCAGCGCCAAGGTTATACGAGAGTGAATTTACAGTTTAAGATCTTCGTAATACGTTATAATTGTAATGCTCTCTCAAAGGAATCGAATCTAGGACTTATGGTACACACGCTACTCAACAAGTGTCACAAAGAATATTGGTTTGATCTCGAAAAAGACTGAAATGTGAAACAAATATTGATTGCATACCTCACAAAAATAGTCGAGCGAAACTGTAGTACTAGAAATATATTTTAGAGAGGCTATTTATTAACCAAGAGTTATATGTTGGCGGTAGTTTTAACTATCAGAATGGACAACCCTACTGAATTGGTCTAAATGGAGCAGTCAGACGAAGAGGTTCTGGAAGAAGGAAGCTCTCCAGTAGCCAAGTTGGCAGAAATCATAGTGATTGGTACAGCAACTTTAACATTAATCCCAGGCGTGGTCAGAGTGGCGAAATGTTGGAATACTGCGGGGTGGAAGGCAACGAGGGACCACTACACTACTTTCCCTAGTTTGCTACAGCAGAAAGAGCATATATATACACAATAGTCTTTCGCATATTAAAATATCTCCATTCGGATTTCTGGGAAGGAGATGGCTTGGAAAGGACTATTAGACGTGAAAGTAACAATGTGCGGAAGAAAGATATAGGGAAAGAAAGATATGCAAGAGCAAAATGTTTAGGATATGGAATGAAATGTACATAAGGAGGGAAATTAGAAAATCTAAAACAGGATATGAACAAAGTAATCTAGATGTGGCAGGAGTTTGTGAAGTTAGATGGGAAGGTAATGATGTATTAAACAGCGAAGGGTACAGAATGTTTCACTCAGGTAATGAAAAGGACGGTCATAATGGTGTAGGAATAATTCTTGGTAAGCGTTAAAAAGGGGACGTAGTAAAAGTAGATTGTGTTGATGATAAGGTTATGATGTTAAGATTTAAAGGATAAAATAATATAGTATTTATACAGACATATGCACGGACGACTTCGCATACAATTGAGGACGTAGAGGAAAATTCAGAAAATAGAAGACATTATAGACAGGGACAAGAGGTGTGCTTGTGTAATTGTAATGAGAAATTTCAATGCACTTGTGGGAGATAAACAGGAAGGTAGTGTCATAGGCAAACATAGTTTAGGTGAAAGAAATGAAAGGGGAGAGGGACTGGTCAATTTCTGTAAACAGAATTCACTAGTCATTAGGAACACGTGGTTCAATCACTACAAGAAAAGAAGTTATACATGAAAATTCCCAATAAAGAGCGGAAGGTATCAGATAGATTATGTTATGATTCAGGGTAGGTATCAGAATAGCTTGAAGAACGCTAAGAACCTTCCCGGGTCTGATATTTTCTCTGATCATAACCTTGTGCTGGCTGAAGTGCACATTCAACTGAAAAATGTAGGCAGAACAAAAGTAGGCAACAAGATGCTGAACAATGGAAAGTTACAAACGAGTAAGTAAGAAATCTGTTCCTTGAGAAATTTGAAGAAAAATATGCAGGAAAGGATAAGTAATGGTAGTAACAGACGGTGGGAGTATCTTATACTTTGCATATCCCAGGCTGCAGAAGAAATAGTAGGTTACCGCGGATACAAAAGTACAAAGAAAGAGTTACAGAACAGATGTTACAGAACATTAAGGAAATAAAGACACGGAAATAGGTTGATACAAAAGAGGGCGGAAAGATGTACAGGAAGCTAATCAATGAGTTGCGAAGGGAAACAAGTAGAGCAAGAGAAGAGTTTTACAAAAGAAAAGGAAAGGACATAGATGAATTACAAAGAGGGATATATGAGGAAATGTATTACCACGAGCAAAAGTGCACTCATTCTTCCAATTTTTCACATCATGCATCGTTAGACAACCAACAATGCAGTTAAGATTTTTTGGTTAAGAACTAAGTAAGGCGTCCTACAAGTGCTATAGTTTGTCCTTAGGATGTAAGTGTAGCAAAGGGCAAAAAATAGAAAAGTATTCATGCCTCTACAACGAATAAAAAATCGGGTAGAAGACACCGTTTAATATCTATAGAGCGATTGATATCATTAAAAAGTCACAATGAGGTCTTAATTAGGAACCAAGAAAAAGTGAATGTTGGTCAAACATTAATTTTATTTCACAGGTTAGAGTATTTTGTAAAATCTCTGAATGTTTTACACTATTCGTTTCAACGTTACCGTCACTTTTGTTATCAAGTTTTAATATATGTACTGAAAATTTATGAAAAAATATCATGTCGTGCGGGGTAATTAGACTCTTATCTTTGTTTCGCAAGAATTTCTTTTATCCACAAAACCATCATAGTTTTCATTTTTTTAAAAAATATTATTATTATTATTACGTGACATTTACACTTTAAAGCTAACGAGAATATTTTCCGGTACTATATTATTAGTTTCCAGTGTGTTTGGAGAATGCAACAAAAAGAAAACCAAGAAAAAAAGAAAAGAACAATTTAAGAAAGTAGAAACAAGATGTGCAGTGTGTGAAGTTTAATTTGGGAAAACAATTGCATCAATACAAAACATGTATATGTTTCAAATATGACAAATACTAACAATGCATATATTTGAAATCCCTTGGTGTACTCTAATCGAAAACTATAATTTCGTAAAGAAGAATAAACAAAAATGAAGTACGTAAAACATGATTAAATATGAAAATTGATAAATGTTCCTGATAATATTTCAAGAAGATCTATTTTCACTCTCCTTCTCGGTTAATATGAGCATGATTCTTGCATCTCATTTCTAGATGGAGAAGTTTGAGCAAAGGTAATTTATCATTCACCTAATAAGAACAAATTAAACTTAAAAGATTTACTTTGAAGTTGAGTGGATTTGAACTGAAAACCTTAAGATTATTAGATCAGTGCCTATAACATCTCGACTATCCTTTCTTTGCTTGCGAAGTTACCTAACTTGATAGTTGTCTTCATGAAATGAAGGGCGGACAGGGAAAGAAGGGGAAAAGGTTTGAATTTAAAAATAAACATACAACCGAGTAAGTAAAAAGAGTAAAAATAAGAAACAACTTACTGAGAAGCGTTCGCTAAATTATTTAACTTTTCTAAAAGAAATAATCCAGTGGTTTGAAATGCCAGATTCCAGTCTGGATGAGTGCCTGTTAAGAATTCAAACCCTTTTAAAGACCATTTTCTCCGTTATATCCTTGTACTTGTTTTAGTTTTTCAATTTGAAATTGAATTCTCTGGACTATTGTTTCTACATAACAATATTATTTTATAACGATTGAAATTAGAGTGTTTCAACGTTATTAAAATATTGGAATCGTAAAAGTGTGAAATTTGCTAAATACAAAGCACATTAAATCTTTTTTCCTCTTCCGTAAGAGTGATGTCTGAAGGGTAGCGACATAAATGTCGGTTTCACAAGTTTAGGATCCTGGGTTCGCTTCCTCCTGTGTCAATTAAGTATTTTTTTATCATTTGCAGTGTTGATAACTCTGATGTATAATAACATGAAAAATACTCAATTTCTCTATTTCTTAGAGTTGAAATAACTTTCTTCACAAGGTGAAATACCAACATGCCTACAAAATGACGTCAGCTGTATCAACTTTGATTGGTATTGTCTGGGAATGTAACGAGTTTAGCTAGTAATTGGTGAACACTGAACACATAAGGCGCATCGTTAGTATGGGTAAAAATATGACTAATTAAGAACAAACGTTATTTTTTCCTAGCAATTGTGGAGTTGTTCCTAATTTTCTATTTCTTCTTCTTCTACTACTACTGCTAGAAAAAATAATAATGATAATATTTTCGTTCTCCATATCCAATACGTTCCACATATATCTTTAACCAGAATTTGTAAATAGCTACAATTCTTTACTATATTCGTAGGTATATTTTGGTAAAATATCAATATAACGCATAAATAATCCTATTTCTTTTACCCAACGAAAGGGCGTTACTATATATCGTGATGAAGACAACAAATCTTACGCATTTTATTATGACAATGACTATAACCTTACTATCATCATCAGTGTTCTGCCACATTGGTAAGTTCTTACAACAAATTAATCTTTCTCCATTTTTAGGGAATTAAAACTTTCGCTCTTCATATCGCCCAGAAGAAAACATCTTCTTCTTTCTTCTTCCAGAAATTATTCCTTCCAAATTGTCTAAGGTAATTCATCCTTAAACAGTGTTCTAAACAATTTATTTTCCTTTTTGTTATCAATTTCAGTATTCTTTTTTCTTCATTCACTCTTCTCAGAACTTCTTTATTTCTTATTTTCTCCTTCCAACTGGTTTTCCATCCCTCTCCATATCTACATCTCGAATCTTATTATAATGGATATAATTATAATCGTAGTAAAAACACATGTGAAAGTACAGTAATGTGAGTATGACTGTGCAGCTCTACATTATAACACTTGATGGAAGACTCAGAGCTCGTTCTTACAGCCAAGTTTTTAGAGTTGGGTTTTATTAAATATCTTGTGATAACTGTTTGTGTGAATATTTACCTTTAATTTCATTAATGGTGATAATTGTATTACAATAGCAAAAGGACATGTTTGCTGTGGGGTTTTTTCCCTATTAGTTGTCACCCTGCCCCGAAAGAAGCTATTTCAAAACTGGATTGCCTGACTCGCATATAATAGAATATTTACAACTTAGGAAAAAGTGAATTTTATTGCCCCGTTTGTTAACACAACCAACCCAGACAAGAAACATTTTGATTCTATAAGGTTGCTTACTAGAATGGTTTAATAATATATATGCCCCACTTAATTTCCTTGAGTTCTTGAATTTCCATTATCTCTCTTCAACAAAGAGTGAGTGAAAGTTGAGAATCTCAGCGTAAAAGACCTGGAGTTTTTTGTGTCAGTCGTTCTTTGCGAAAAGACAGCAGCTAATAAATACTAAAACATTCTTTTATTTTGTAATATTAAAAATTAATTACGTCAGTGGTTCAAAAGAACAGATGTCAAAAAGACCTTTTTGAGCCGAGGATTAAAACAATTTTTTATTTTGTAATATTAAAAATTAACTACGTCACTGGTTCAAAAGAACAGATGACCGTTTTGAGCCGAGTATAAAAACATTCTTTTATTTTGTAATATTAAAAACTGAAGTATTTTCTTAATCTTTCGGAGAAACCAAACAATAAACAAATAAAAGTGAAATCTTTTGAATAAAGTATCAAAAAACATCCTGGTAAAAATAGTGAAAGCACAATCATTTACCCTAAATTCTCTATAATGCAATGTAACCTACTTTGGCTAGCGGACAAAATAGCCTCTTCATCCCATTACTCTTCTAATACAAACACTAATAGCTCGTATAAAATTATTTTGTTTCCGTTAAAAACAAAAAAAAAAAAACTACACCAAATTATAGGGACTGAAATATTAAAATAATAATAATAATAATAATAATAATAATAATAATAATAATAATAATAATAATAATCATCATCATCATCATCCTCGGCTCAATAAGGTTTTTTCGTCATCTGTTCTTTTAAACCAGTGTCGTAGTTAATTTTTAATATTAAAAAATAAAAAAAAAATGTTTTAATACTGACTGAATGCCGGATGATCAGTTTATATTCTTAACGATTGTTTCAAACTTTTCATTCACACGTTGCGCTAAAGCGGAGATCTATTGTTTCTTATTTATGGAAATTTTGTATCCTTTTTCATTAGCAAATTACCAAATATGTTAAAAATTCATATCGGATGATTATTTATTAAAATCGAAAAGAATATGGAAATTCTTCATAAAGCAGGGAGCACAACTCTTCGTTTTACAGTAAGTGATGGATATCTATATTTGTGGTGGTAAGGAAAAGAAAGTTACCTTCACTTAAGTGAGTCAACTTTATCTAAGATATATATTTTTTAAATTGTCAGTATTTATGATTAATTAGTTATCAAATATGTTTGTTGTAAAAGTGTATTTTAGATATAAAACCAGTTTGACGTATAAATTTCTAATTACATGCTTATTTGTGTTTATTTTAGTCTAATTTCACACTCATCCAAGTATCACGGATTGTTGTAGAGATTTTAAACCGATAAGTATTTGGTTTGGAACTAAAGGTTAAGAAAATGCAATGTACGCAATAAATACCAATTTTAACACTAAAACATTAAATTTGAAATTTACAAGTATAACAAATATTACACGTTTAATTATTTCATCATATCTTCATCTTTAAAAAATAAATAAAAGCGTACGAAACAGAGTTTTGAACTCTCAGATTTCAAGTTTAACATTTTTTAAAATGAAGACTTAGTGCCTTACCATGCTTGACTACCGTTGACACAAGTACTCCTTGCAGCTAGTGCCTATATAAAAACGGAGAGAAAATGTAATTCCCTCTGTACAGATCTGTGGGAATTGTGGATCTAAGCACTGGCGCAAATCCCGGGGGGGGACGAGGGGGACATGTCCCCCCCAATGTTGGACCTGGGGGGGACTGTCCCCCCCAATAATCTGATTTAAAAAGCGCTTTTTCGGATTTGTGTCCGACTGCCCCAAAGGAATGTAAGATGAAATTGATTTCTCTGGGCTTTTCCATTTTTTAAAAAAAAGAATCGTATTCTGTAGTATTTCAAACTGAACTTAGTGCTGTAGTGAGTTTAGTAGTCTCATCAATATGTATTAATTGCACTTCCGCTATTTGGGCACAAATTGCAATAAATGCCAGAGGAGGATATGCCCCTCTCCTCATGCTGGAAAGTTGTCTCAGCTGTAGGTACGGGCACAAATTCCGGGGAAATGGGGAGACATGTCCCCCCCAACATTGGAACTAGAGGCTCTCCCAATAATCCGATTTGAAAAGTGCCGATTTGAAAAGTGCATTTTGCAGATAACTGTGATGAGTTGTGTCCAACTGCCACAAAGGAAAGTTAGATGAAATTTGTTTCTCTTGGCTTTTCCATTTATAATGAAAATGAAGGCGTGCGACTGTGCGTGACGTAACCTCATATGAAATCTTATCTCCTCCTCTCCCCTAGGCCCTAGCACACGAAGAGTATATAGACTATCCAATGTCAGTAGAACCCATCTTTTCAGTAAATGCGCATTTAATCTATTTGTAGTATCAGCCTAGGCATCTACTCATGCTTCGTAAGCTAACAAACTCTATAGCCTATGGAACTCGGAGGTTCAATGCCGCGTTCACAAAAGCTCTCCACTGACTTCTATTCTTAGCCAACTGGATCCAGTTTCTACTTTGTATTCCTATCTCTGCGAGATTCATCTTAATATTGTCTTCCCATCTGCGCCTAGGTCTTCTTAATAGTCGTTTTCCGATTGGTCTTACCGCTAACACTTTGAAAGCGTTCCTACTTTCTTCCATCCTGGCTACATGTCCTGCCCACCTAAGCCTCCTAGACTTGATGACCTTAACAATGTTTGGTAAGCCATATAATTTACGTAGTTCGTCGTTATGAAGTTTCCACCATTCCCCATTCCCGTTCCTCTTGGTCCGAATATTTCTCTCGGGATCTTGTTCTCAAATACTTTCAGTCTATGCTCTGTACTCAGTAAGCGTATGATTATCGTTTTATACATTTTAAGCTTCAAATCCCTCGACAGAATTCGCGACGACAAGAGGTTTTGAACTGAATAATAACACGAATTCCCTGTTTTTAGTCGACATTTAATTTCTTCGTGAATATGATTTTCGTGTGTTAATATTGATCCTAGATGTTTGAAAGTATCAACTTTATCAAAAGTATTATTTAATATTTTAACACATACATAATTTGCCGTATTACGGTCCCGACGCACTTCCATGTATTTAGTTTTCTCTGCATTAAATTCTAAACTCATGTCCATGCAAGCGTGTCTAATAAGACCTCTGCATTTCTTTCTATTTTTCTCATATCAACCCCTACTAAACTTACATAATCAGCGTACGCATAACCTGGTGAACACCGTTCAGCTCTAGGCCCTGGTTGCTATCCTTCATCTTCCTTATAGCGTATTCCAGGACAAAGTTGAATAATAATGACGACAACGCATCTTCTTGTTTCAGGCCATTCTTAACGTGAAACCTCGTGGCCAAAACTTTTCCTACCCGGACTTTACTTTGGGATTCATTTAAACATGCCTTAATTAATCTAATTAGCTTTTTCGGTATTCCAAATTCTGTAAGAACGTTGTACAATGTTTCTCTCCTAAATAGTTGATGTACCGGACTACTGTATTCCCGCTTATTTTCGAGTATTTGGCGAATGGTAAATATTTGGTCGATAGTTGATCGATTTCGTCTAAATCCACACTGATAATCTCCAAACATTTCATCTGCGTATGGGCTCATTCTTGCTAATAGAATGTTTGAAAGGATTTTATAGGATGTTAACAGAAGAGAGATGCCTCGATAATTATTACAGTCAGTTTTGTCGCCTTTCTTGTGAATTGGAACAATGATTGATTCTTCCCACTCTTGTGGCAATTCTTCCTTGTTGTAGATAAGGAGAATGAGTTTGTGTATCTTGTTCCACAATTTTTTGCCTCCAGCTAAAATTAACTCAGCCGGAATTTCGTTTGCACCCGAGATTTGTGTTTCTTTAATTTCTTTATAGCGAGTTTTACTTCTATTCGATTGGGTTCTGGAATATATGATTCTGCCGTGTGTATCTTTCTTTCTCCACGCACATTAGTTTTTGGCTGCGTGTTAAGCAAATCGTCAAAGAAATCTTTCCATCTATTTAAAATGCTATCTGTATCAGTGAGAACTGTTCCATCAGCTTTCTTTCATATATAAGAACGAGGTTGATAGCCTTTCTTAAATTCGTTGACCCCTTTATACATGTCCCGAATGTTTTTATTTTTACTATCTTCAAGTTCCTAAATTTTAGCTTTCAAAATATCGCGTTTTTTTGTTCTAAAAGTTTTGGAAGTTCCTCGCCTGATGTCTACGAAATTTTGTGTAGTTACTTCATTCGGATTTTGTAGCCAACGTAATTTTGCCTGTTTTCTCTTCTCTGCTAGTTCGAACCATGGTTTGTTCCTACGTATTATTTCCGCGTGTCCCAATTTTTCTTTTGAGAGAGGATGTTTCGTAAGCAAAGAAAAGAATTCAATTGCTGGAATATTTTTCTCTCTAATCTTAAGGTTACATCTGTTAAGTAAAGAGTATGACATGCGTCAGATTTCTGAAACGATTCCTGTAATGTTATTGAGATTATAATCATTTTGCTCAAAGAGTATTGTTGCGTCACACATAATTGATATTCTTTCTTCATAGTTTTGGGGAAGTCGTCATTTATATTATTATATTACTATAAAACAATTTTAACGTGGATCTTTGTGGATGCCTAATTAGAAACATACCAATTATAAATATGCATGTATTCAGATTTCAGAATGTTTTCACGGCAGTGATTTGTAATACTGATATGTACTACTACTTCATCTACATCACCTAATATATAATATACTCTACAACAGTTGATCAGATTCATCTACCGTAATATGAGTTTCATCTCCCTTATCTAGAATAAGCCTCAAATCTGCCCACCTTCCAATGTTGAAGACAACCAATGGCGTATTTAGGATTTTCTTTTGAGATCTATGCCCAATACAAGGAAGGAAGTGGGCAATTGCCCACCCGAGTTTGAGAATTAAATATATTTTAATTTATGCATAAATTGAAGTTATAATGACAAGAATTACAGATCGATAAATCCTATATGATATGACACAAAAATTTAAAAGTGAATCTAACCCTTTATTCTATTCATACAAGAAAAAGAAAGCATCCTCTTGGCCGTCCTAATTTCCCGGGCTAATTATTCCCCCGTTTTGATTTTCTTTAATTCAAACATTTCCTTCTTTTAAAAATAACTAAACGATATAATTGTTCCTTTGTTATAATAACTAAAGTCCTGTCATGTTGATATCCGCGCATGTTGGTGTGGAACACTAGTTTCGCTTATCAACTCCTCTTAGTTTTGGTGTTACTGATGACGGCCAACTTGAATCACAACTGACAACGGTCGATAAAGTATGATAGGCGAAATGAAAGTAGTAACGTCAAGAAAAAGAAACAGAAAAATAGAAAGGATGACAGAAAGAACAATTAAGGACGCGGTTCTTACATGGAATGAAATTTGACAAATACAGTATTATTTCTAAACAAAAAGCATAAGAAAATGGAAAGTCAATGACATTCTTAGAAATGGTAAGAAGGATTATTGTTGTACGTGGAATGCGTAAAACTAACAAATTATTTCGAGGGGAGAATGAGCCCGATAGCCTCCTAAATTCGTCACTGAAGACAATTCTGCTCCCCTGATCCTTCTCAGCATTGTTTTTCAATTTCATAAATATTTTGAACATCGCTTATATATATATATATATATATATATATATATATATATATATATATATATATATATATATATATATATATATATATATATACGGGACCATCTTACCCGTCCCCCCCAATGTTGAAGACAGATTTGCGCCTTTGGATCTAAGTTCACGTTTTTGGACTTTGCCTCTGAAAGAGTTCCAGCTTTATCTCAAAAGAAGTTTATTCGCCCAGATCTTCTCTTTACAAATTTCCCTCTCTTTCCTCTTCAAAACGTCGTATTCATAAATATGCACTGTCTTGAGACACTCATCTCCCTATGTATTTCGGATATAGTTTTACCTTTTTGTTTTAGGTCTATTATCCTTCCTAACAAACGCACCTTTTAACCGAGCATTTCAGAAAATAAATCTACGTCTCATTCTTCTTGACTAAAGTAACCAAGTAAGTTAGTGAAAACATTCTTACCAATTTTCTCGGTAACTAGTATCCCAAAAATAGGTTAAAAGAGTAAAGTATGATTTAAATGACTACTGCTCGGTTACTAGTATCCCACAAGATTTCTTCAAAAGGGCTATAATAACGGAGACTTGGATACTTTAGCCTTCTTTCGGCAAGCCGAAAGTTTCTGTGTTTATTGCTACTTTCTAAAATTCAAACTTTTTCCATTATTTCTCTGTCCGGCCTTCATTTCAACTATTAAGTTAGGTAACTTCGCAAGCAAAGAAAGGATAATCGAGATGTTACATGGGCTGGTCTAATAATCTTAAGGTTCTCGGTTCAAATCCACTCTACTTCAAAGTAAATCTTTTACGTTTAATTTGTTCTTATTAGGTGAATGATAAATTACCTTTGCTCAAACTTCTCCATCTAGAAATGAGATGCAAGAATCATGCCCATATTAACCGAGGGAGAGAGTGAAAATAGATCTTATTGAAATATTATCAGGAACATTCATCAATATTCATATTTATTCATATTTTACGTACTTTATTTTTGTTTATTCTTCTTTACGGAATTACAGTTCTCGATTAGAGTACAGCAAGGGATTTCAAAGATATATATTTTTACTATTTGTCATATTTGAAACATATAACATGTTTTCTATTGATGCAATTGTTTTCCCAAATTAAACTTGACACACTGCACATCTTGCTTAAATGTTAAATAACTTGCTCGTTTAAATGTTAGATTGACCAATCACAATTGAATATGGTAAATGAAGATTTCGGTACTTGCAATCTGCATCCTATTACATATTGTTAGTGTTGGCTTTCAAATGGATACATGCCAGTCCTTACTACTGATTTGTGACTGTTGTATGTCTGGCGTGTGTTTACTAAAGTTTTATATGTGATTATTTTTGTTATTTGGTACTAGGAAATTGTAATCCGGAATTACAGAATGTATAGTAACTGCTGAGACATTGCTTTATTCCAAAAGTGAATATACAGGATTACACATACTCAGACCCGTGTTTACGCAAATGTCAGAGGGCGTCAAATGTAAAAATTTTGATAAAAGCGTGGCATACGGGAAAAGATGCTATCTACAAGTAAGACATTAAAGGGAGATCCTTAGAGAAAACAAAGGGGCCGCGGTGGCTCAGTGGTAGAGCGTTCACCCCTGCTGCATGGGATCCTTTGTTCGATTCCAGCTCGCACCAAGTGAACTTTGTGGTTGACAAACACCGTATTCATGGGTTTTCTCGGAGTTCTCCTGTTTCCTCCCACTTTCTTCATTCTATCATTTCATTCATTTATAATCATCACCATCTCCTTTAGCCTAACCGGCATAACTCTGGGACATAAAACTTAAAGATTTAATTTCATTTCATTTTCTTGAGGGAAAATAATGTTAATAGCAAAATATGACCGGTTTCTCTCTTTCAACACTACTGGCACAAGGAACTGAGGCTTTGCTCAATGGCTACCACGCAATTGGTACATTTGACTCTGTACGTCCCACTCCGTTGTTGACGGTTCAACATAAGCGGCTGCGGCCTTATTGTTTGACCTATAGTGAATACTAACAAATAAGGGAGAAGGGGTAAAATTTTTTACCTAGAGCATAAAGTACTTAAATACGTGGCCTATACATTCTGTTCAGCATATCATACCATTATACAATTTCCATTCAGATACAAGGATATGCAAGATCATTGCATTACCTTCCAACACAATTCTGTTGCGTAGGCCTACAATTCTGCTAAGGATAAATGACATAAGACTATATATCTTCGTCTAATTCCTTACTTCTCTAGATCAATGGCGGATCTAGAAGGTAAAAACTGGGGGGGGGGGCACCCAGATCTCAGCCTATGATATTTATATCATGAGTTTACTATAAACTTTCAAACTATATAAATAATAGCTTAAATTATTTTTGTCAATCCAAAAAATTGCTGGCCTAGGTCCCCCCCAATCCCAGGGCAAGATCCGCCTCTGCTCTAGACATAAACATATTTGCACCTCTGAGTTGAAAAAGAAGCAGTTAAATAAAATTATAAATGAATGTAATGAGATTCCCTTTTGTATTCTAGCAATATACATTTTTTAACACCAAAATCATTTGATGGTATTTACCAGTAACTCCAGGAAAAAATATGCTAATGAGAACATTAAAATTTGTCGTAATATCTGCTCGAACTTCATTATATTTTTTACCTTCCGATACTCTGTCTTTTTGCATTATACTAATAATTTCACCCTCTTTTTGATAAAATTGTCCAATATTATCTGCAAAAAGTAGAAAACAAAATTTATTATAATTACCATACCAAGCTCCTTTTTCTTCATATTTTGTTTTGTGAAAGAATTTCAAGCATTTAGAATTCATAAATGTTTAACTTTAGTGTTCAAAAACAATAGTCAGAAAATAAAGAGGGACAAAATAAAAAATATTATTTTGAATTACAATAGCAGACTGATTCTATTGTAGGACGCTCGCCTCTTGTTCTCTTGGACTGTTCTGTCACTATACAATTCCACAATTTCTGTATTTATTCCACAAATTGTTTTATGATTACCTAAAGAATGAGTCAGAAAAAACCTGGCCACTTTCCTCCCTCCATATTTTCTAGTATATAAGATGAACATTGGCAGCACTGTGCATAAGCAAGGGCAGACTGTCGATCTTACTCACGAATAGATTGTCAGTTGTGAAGTGTGCATACTGTGGTAAAGAACGATGAGTCAGTTAGAAAAACGAAAACTAATTGTGAACAAATACCTCGAAAATCCAGGTATGTCCTTAAATAAATTAAGCAAACTCGTAAAATACCCTCGGTCTACTGTGCAAAATGTAATTAAAAAGTACGCACAAGATTTAACTGTTGAAAGAAAACCTGGCTCAGGTAGAAAACCGGGGACTAGCCAACCGAAGCTGGAGAAAAGGGTTACTGCATTGCTGCGTCAAAATCCTTATTTATCGGAAAGAGCAGTTGCTGGTGTGGTCAAAGCGTCCCAATCTACAGTGCACAGATTTAAGCAAGGAAAAGTTTACGATCGTTCAAAGTCCAAAAGGTACCTAACCGAGACGAAAAGCAAAAAGTGACGGCAAAATCCAGAGCAAGAAAACTCTATGATCAGTACCTTACTCAATATGGATGTTGCATTATGGACGACGAAACCTATTGTGTCGCTGATTTCAGTCAAATTCCCGGAAAGGAGTAGTACGTGGCACTGAAGAGGGGAGATTTGCAGGATAAATTTAAACAACGGAAGGCATCCAAATATCCCAAACAATATTTGATTTGGCAAGCTATTTGTTCATGCGGTAAAAAAAGCAAAGCGTTCATCACAACAGGGACAATTAACGGCGAAATTTATACGAAGGAGTGTTTACAAAAACGCTTGTATCCATTTGTGATGTCATACAGTAACTCTGTTTTCTTTTGGCCAGATCTTGCTACCTCTCACTACTCTAAAGCAGCCACTGATTGTTATAAAGAAAAGGGTATCGTCGCAGTTCGAAGAGAGGCAAATTCACCAAATTGCCCTGAACTTAGGCCAATTGAAAAATATTGGGCCCACATTAAAAGAACATTGAAAACATCAAAAGGGAAGGCGGCTGACTTGAAAACTTTTCGTCGCAAGTGGACTGCAGCTGCCAATCAAATAACAGAACAAGATGTGCGAACTCTTATGAAGCGGATTAAGAGTAATGTACGAGCATTTTTCCATAATTAGTTCTTTATAATATATTTTGTGTGTTTATTTTTTTAAACTTTATAGTCAACTAAAATATGCAAACGACCTTTCTTCTTTTCATTTCTTTACCTACTTTTTTGGTCAAAGTTACTGGCCAAGTTTTTTCTGACTCATTCTTTACTTGCATTTGTCATCTGTTAATTTTAACCTACAAAGTATATAAAATTGTATTCAATAATAATATTCAGCAGAGTAGGAAACTTTGCAAATCTTAAATAAAAGTACCAAGTTTCTAAACTTAAATTTTGAATGCTTTTTTTTTTTTTTTTTTTTTTTTTTTTTTTTTTTTTTAGCTTTCTAATCTATCATCATGAGCCAGATGAAATATTGTATTTCAAGAACCTTATAGCACAGTGATGGGGTCCATTTACAACGAAATGTAAAAGAATGACATTTAAAACTCTATGTAAATTTGTTCAAATACAGCTATTTCAATCTATATTTAAACAATTAACTTACGTTAAACTGTGAAATTACGATAGACATCCAAGTTACAGAGATCAAGTATAAACACCGAAAGTGATAGATCTATCTTCAATAGATTTGTCAAGACGGAAAGGAAGTCTATTCCTGGGATACTGATTTCATATTGTAACGTTCTCCCTGTATAGTCCGGAGTAAATTGTAGTCCGGAATCGACTCCCACTATCCAGTCCCAAACAGTATTCTACTAGAATAGTACAATTATGTAATTTCTCTAATACAAGGTAGAGAAAGGTGACCCAAGACCCGGGCAGCCTGGGGCAGGATTTCAACAGAGCTCGGCAGCAAGGTAGGTGGAGTGAATTAGGTAATCCTCAATGCTCCGAAACAAGCAGAGAGGGGTTTGAAAGTCATTGAACTCCGAAACAAGTTAAGTGACTGAGGTTAGGAATCTCGACAGAGCTCCAAAGCAAGCTAAGCGCGAGAAAAGGAAAAGTCTAGAGTTGCGAATCAAACTAGAGGCTTTGGGTTGGGTATCTCCTAGTGCTCCGAGCAAGTTAAAGAAGGGCTAATCAATCGAAGACTGGTAACTGTCCATGGAATCCTCTCTGTTATATGGGTGCTTTGAAATGAGAGGTGGCGCTGCTGTTGCCTCGTCGTCATGTGACTGCTTGTATCGCTAGTCGCTGTCGTCTGCAGCTATGGTACTTCACAGGATTGTTGTTTATAAATGCGAGCGCGAGTGGAATGTTTATAAACACAAGCACATGTTTTGGTGTTTGTAAACGCAAGCACGTGTTACATTACAATATACAGTGAAACCTGTCCATGTTGGCCACTCTCCATTCCATTGAAGAGTGATCAACGAAAACAGATAACCCAATGCACCTACGAACGGTACAATATCAAAAGTATTAAAAGTTTGGAGACTTCTATAGCAGTAACGACGCACCTGAACCGAACCGTCCAATGCACCTTCAAAATACCTTATTGTCTAATAATATGATCAAGATATGGCATATTTCCAATTAATGTGAATAAAGTCACAATAAATTGGAAATGCATAGAAATAGCACTACTGACTGAAATGACGTACTTGTGGAAGAGTTGAATACGATTGTTGCTTTTACTTGCTTCTACAGTATAATATTACTGAAAAGGTTTTTGATAGTTATAAATACAAGCTCTCGCAATGATATAAGTTTAAGTAGTGTTGTAAACTTTTGCTTTCTTCATGTTTTCAGAACCGGTTTGAAATGGAATTAAATCTTTCAGTTTTACGTCCCACAATTATGCCGGTTAGGCTAAAGAAGACGGTGATGATGAGAAATGAATGAAGTGGTGGAATGAAGAAAGTGGGATAACCCCGAGAAAACCCACGAGCACGGTGTTTCTACACCACAAAGTCCACACGGCGCGAGCTGGATTGAACCAGGGACCCCAAACACCGGAGGTGAACGCTGTACCACAGAACCGGTTTGAGGTATCAAATTGCTATAAAAACACGTTTTGTTCTCCACGTCTATTGGAAACTTTCTAAATATATTTTAGACAATCTAATTAATTTTGTCCATTTACTTTTTCTATTGTAACTCTCTTCTATGTGTCATATTTTTCTCCCAGTTTAATTTTTGAGAAAATATATACTGTACTGACCCTAAAAGAAAAAAATAGATTAGCACTGTCTACTAATAATTGTAACAAACCGGTCTTACGAAGTGCTATCACTATAGCTCAGGGATGCAAATAACCACTCGCCTGGGGAGAGTGGTTTACCGGTGCGGGCGAGTATTTAATGCCATACCGAAGGTAAGCAAATGATTTCTATTATGGGATGTGGACTAGTAGCTTTTTTCTTGGGCGAGTAAAATTTTCTTGCTTATTTGCATCCCTGCTATAGCTATTCAATTTTTCCTTACATAGTATAACCTCGAAGTAAATATATTTTTGCTATTCACTCTGGAAACAATACTGTTAGTAGTGCAAACAATGCCTATACGATTGTTCCAGGTATACTGTTAATAAATAGCAAACGTAGTTTAAAAATAAACAAACAAAACTAATTTTTGTAATACGATTTGATATTTGCAATATCCAGGATTTAGCATGACTGAGGCAATCATATGCGTATAGCCAATATATTAATATGTTTTATAATGTGCATTTTGGTTAAGTCTGTGATGAGAATGTGATAAAAATACATATCTATAATGAAGGAGTAAACTCTGTAAAAATGTCTCTGCCGCAACAGAAGTAGAAGAAATTACTATTAACTTACTTTGTAAACGAACCACAACAGCGTACTATAATTTAAGTGTTTAATATTTAGTTCCTATTCAGAAAATAAAAATAGGATTGTAGTTGTTTGCCATTCTCTGTTTTCCAAACAGTTCAAAAACTATAATAGCGATAGTAAGCTTTCTCTGCCTTTCCTGCTCTTATGATGGAAATAGTGCTTTTAGCTGCTTCTGGCAAACAAGGTAATAGTCACCAAGCAACAACGCAGTTTGAGAGAGGAGAAGCCAATACAACAACCATATTACTACCTACCGCTGAGAGAGAGAGACAGAACGATGCTTAACAGGGTTGCTCCTATGTTATTTAAATGGGTTTCTCTATAAGCCTAAGGAATCGAATAACTGGTTTAGCAACAGCCGAGATGACGGGAGAGTTAAAATAAAATGGCGCCTCTTGAAGGTGGCACGATGATAAAAAATACGATTACTGTTTTGCGGTAGTATTTGTGTTTATCTCCAAAGGTTGGAGAACTTAACCTTGATTATTCATCTTCCAGAGTAAGCAGCAGCCAATCACACTACTTTTCACCAGGCTAACAAGGGACACCATCCAAATGTCCAGCTCCGATTTCAATGTTTTTTTTTTTTTTCTGATAGAGGGCATGAAAAAAAAAAACATTGAAATCGAAGCCGGACATTTGGGTGATGTCCGTTCTAAGCAGGTTTTCAATCATCTCCTCGCATAAAGGACATTATGATGTTTATGTCATTTGAAAGATGATTTCAGAATAATACATCTAATGATTGTACTGGTATTAGATCATCATTATTAACAGAAAACAGAAACTAGGAAACCGCTTTTAAAGAACTGTAGTACGGAAATAGACACTCCTAAACTTTCGCATCCCCAATACGAAGTAGATCCTGCACGTATCATTTTATGATTTAAAGAGACAAAGTCATGAACTGTGAGAGTTACAAACTATAGGAATATAAACGCAATGCATTGGGCTAAGTGACACATATTTATAGTCTATATTTATTTATTTTCTCAAAATTCGTATTTCTAACTGTTTTATACCAAATAGGTATATCTTGTTTCTTCTGAAATTTTCAGAAGAGGACTTGTAAAGAATATGCTTCCTGCAATGCTGCAAATATAAATAAAATATTTGCCTGATACTTTTAATACTTCCACTATCTTTTCACAGCATATATATCTGTTGTGGTGATCCTTGTGTTTTGTGTTCTAGAATGGATTTTTGTTAAAGATTTCCTTCTTAGAAATCTTTGCCCATATTCCGATCATTCAAATCGGAGAAGTGAACTTATTTTTTTAAAATTGTTATAGCAAAGATACTAAATGAGTCAATAAAAGCTTTGCAGTGGAGGTGTGATCGGTGAAAAGTTCAAATGTGTTTTAATACAGGACGGACGGCTCAAGGGGTGAGCCAGCGGTTTAAACCTCTATCACTCCGCTACTACTTAATCTAGAGAGATAATTTAGGTGTCTATCTCTTCAGGAAGGATGGAACTTTCCAACGGTATGCGCATCGGGTATCTATCAGCGGAAGGGTTGGGAGGAAAAGTTGGATGTTTTAGTTTTCCCTCCTCTCAGCATTTGGGGGAGGGAAACTCTTCCCCTAAAGGAGCTACAAACATAAAAAGTGGTATCAATAAATATAAATAAACATCCCAACTAATGATACCCTGTGTATGGCTATTCTTACGCACGATCCGTGTTGCCAACTTGGAGAAAATGTATTTTTTTTTTTTTAATTTTTTGAATTACTTCTTCTTCTTCTTTTACGGGTTGGTCACGGGGGGCACAAAAGTTACTTCATTGGAATATGCATAAACTTTTCAACTTGGTATGGCATATATCTCTGTGCCAATTAGGGGTGTCAGGGCAAACCAAAATATCTCGAAAAAATATGTACAGGGTGATTCTCGTAAGAAACAGGATCGGAGTTTTTTCTCCCTTTGTATTGGACTTTCGCCCTTCACTTTCTTTACATGATTGTACCCAACTTCTGGCGTACATGCGAAAATATTTCTTTTTCTGCGTACGACAAGTAACAGTGTTGCCAGCTTTTCACAAATTTCCCCAAAAATTCATTTTTTACAAAAAAATCTTCTTTGTCTTCTTCTACGGGTTTGACACGGGGTGGGACAAAATTTATCTCGTTGGAATCTCTGTTCCATAACCTTTACAACGAGGTATAGTTTATGTCCGTGTGACAATTGAAAAAAGTATTAGGCCGCCAACGTAAAGGTCTATGATTTTCTTGAAATCCTTATCCGTCCTGTAAAGGTTCTACCAAAAGAGCGAGGATCCTGATGAGATGAACAGCTAGATAAAATGCTTTGACTATGTCTTATATGGTATACTTATATATGATGAGATTACTGAACAATTATGCGCGGAAAATTGAAAAGTGGACGGTAAGATCAACTTTGTGTACTACGTTTTCACATGAATAGAAACTATCATGATGATTGAAAACAGAGTAACATGCATTAAAACATGCATTAAATATTATATATACACTTTAGTTTAATATCCGTGTTACTGTCAGTACAAAAACTTCTTTTGTGAAAATAAAGTAGAACGATTTTATTAGAAGACAATTTCTTCATAATTATGCACTTTTTATGTAAATGTTTTACCACCCTTTCCCTTTGAACCCCCTTAGGATACGTATAGATAAAGTAGCAGAAGTACCCGACTTTGCACTGGAAAAAGAATGTTAATACACAATGTTGAGCTGAGTTGATTTTGAGTTTAATCTTCATCTCAGCAGCGAGGCTATATGAAACGGGACCTACTGATTAACATGGAATCCGAATTACATGAGCTCCTGCCAGGGCCATAACTTTTGGGGGGTATGGGGCAACTGTCCCCCCCATGGAAGCTTCCCGCCCTTCGAAGGGGGCCCACTTTAAGACAAAATTTTCTTACTCCATACGATACACACATGAAATTATAAATAAAGCATCAAACAGGTTCACTACATTACATAAACAAAACAGCACACAAAAGGGAAATAAAACAAAAATGAGTAGTTGGCCCATTGCAATAAAAAATGTCCACTATTAGGGGTCCTAGAAATAATATATATTCGTATGGCAGGATTCGTCAATATGGTCCCCTTAATTAATTTGTCATGTATGGAGCTTGCCCAGTGGCATGATTAATGGCCCCTCAGACCTTGCAGAGCAAGAAGACCCACAGGCTCCTGGGGACCCACAAAGAGTAAGAGAAAGATGGAAAGAAGAGGAATATTTTCTAATTTTGCGGGGGGCGCAATCAACCTTTTCTAGGGGGGCCGAAAACCTAAGTTACGGCGCTGGTTAACACCGGGAATCGAACTAAACCGTACCGGGAGCTGGCTTGTACGCTAACCGCTTAGCCATGAAGGAGCTGTACACAATGTTTGAAATCAAGAACCGAGTAGAATAAATAACGACGAACAATCGGCGTAGTTCTAATCCATTTCCAGGCCACCTCATGTACGCTCTTCAATAAACTTGGACCTAAATGTAGAAAATAAACGGAACTGTGGCAACTGTGGATTTGGCACTAATCTCGCGTATTTTGGGCATTTTATTTGTCATTCCCCTCATCATCCCATGCTAATAGGGCTAACATGAATTTATATGTCATCTAGGGTATCACTATTCATCCTTGTGACCCAGAAAACTATGAATTCGACACTAGTATCAATCATTTTCAAATACCTTATCTCTATATGACACCCTCTTCCCATCCCCTAAAGATGTCTCACCCACTAACTCTCATAGTATTTTGTTCCAGATTGTAAGTCATATGTGTAAATCAGCTTGTTTTTAAAAACGAGTTTATATGCCGAGTTTCATGAAGAACTTGTGTGATACTCTGTTTTTGACAATTTTTTATCCCCTAATCTTCATTGAACCTCGTGTCTCGCTTAGGATACATATTTTTAAAAATCTCATTAAAACGCTTACAATCTCTTTCAAAGTGCGTTCTCCTCGATACAGTTGCTTGGAAGTATGCCAAGCCAATAATACGGATTTATATAATTGACAAACAAGCAAGCTAACATTCATTTTTTTTATATTTAAGATACCTTTGAAAACGTTGCTAGTTATTCCTTTTATACCACGTATAAGAGTGACGTTATTGTCAAGAAAATATTTGTCACAATGAGTGGAGTTGCAATATAAATTGTGCAGATAGCCACCTGGATTTTTAGTGCAATTTTTTGGATCTACCGCTGTTAACAGCCTCTTTCCAAGGACACACAACCTAGAAAAAGTCAAATTTTATATAGCATAAGTATCATTAATCTTAGAACTAATAAATTATCGTTAATTTTACAATACTACTGATTGCAAACTTCAGTTTCTAGGTGCTGTCACACGCAGTCTTTATTATTTGTATTAATAACTTTATATTATATTTAGACTTTTTCATTAATTTGCATATCAAAATGGAAATTGTTTTTCTTTATTTTCATATATTATTTTATATTATTGATAGATTAGAATCGTATTTATTTTATTTCAAAGGACTAATAATATTCAAGTTTTATATCGAGGATGTAACGACAGATATTGGATTTCGTATATAGAAATATAGACTCTAGTGAGTTAGAAATTTTTTTTTAGTCAGGCTTGTAGGAAACAACTAACCTCAAAAGTTCAGTCACCTATGTTTGGTCAGTCTTGCCAACTATATTGTGAGTTGACACTAAACATTACTGTGTTATTTTTTTAAGCAACCATAAGGATACTATATAGAATTGAAAAACTATAAAATAACCTGAGTTGTAACACTACTGAAACGGAGACAGAAAGACGGATGTTTGTCCATTGTCAAAATTTAATACCTAGATATCAAAACAGAAGGACAAAGAAGTGTTAAAACCAAGAGATAGCTACCGATTTCAAAAGAATTCTAGCTGGCGTAGCGAATCTATCAAAACGGGCTGTGAAATCCTTCCATGTTTACCAGATGAAGCAGAGAGTAATATAAAATAATAATCATAATTAAATATGTAAGAATTATTGTGTTGAAGATTCATTTATATCTTGGAAAGCTACGCGTACTCTTATTATTTGTTTACCTTTTACCTTTTCTGTCCTTTCGTAAATTGTACCATAAAACTTACTTTCAGCCGAGCGAGGAAAAAAAAAGTACTATCTGGTATTGGAGTGAGTGAAGTTTTTACTGTCTGCTGGAGGCAGACGGACTGGTGATCCTTATCCTAAGAAATTGATTCAAATAAAGTTAATAGAGGATGACAACTCCATACCACATATGTATATGGTAGCAAAGATATGTATATACTTGTAAGTAAAGTAGATGTATGTTAAATTTCATTCTATAATTAATAATTTGTAGAATTGTCATCCGGAAGCAGAAAACTCCGAAATGTTATGGTTGTCAGAGACGTTTAGAATTATTTTCCGCTAGAGGGTACCAACGACTAGACAAGTATAGGAAAAGAAAATGACAGGTGTTGAAACACATATTACCAGCATATTTTAAATGTAAAATTTAAAGGTTATATCAGAATGGGACTCTAACATATTTGGTATCTAATGAAAGGCCAAAGTATTCAGATTTTAGTGCTTGATTCGAAATGTGGTGACAATCTGTAATAATTGAACTATTAAAGCATAAAGTCAGTGTAAATAAAAATAGAAATACTTCCTCCCAAAGTTCCATTAGCAGGTAGATACACAATAGAAAAGGTTATCTCTATTGAAAAGCCAGTATCCTTGATGGGAGACGCGACTCTTGTGCGTCAGACCCCTTTAACAAAACCGAAAATCTGGAGAAGAACAAGGCAGTTGTTGGTTATATGGAGCCTGTAGTTGCAGGTCGTGTGACATTTTTTTTTAAAATCATGAACATATAAGTTCAGCACAATAAGTTGCAATTCAAGATAGCGGAGTATATCTATATTCAAGTTGAGTCTAATTAAGTACGATAAGTTGTATCATTAGTGTTCAAAATAAGTTGTATCATTAGTGTTCAAAATAAGTTGTATGAACTGTTTAAATGTTCAGAACAATTTTAATTCATACCATATGGATTTTGAGATTCAAACTGACAATACTGTGAACAAAATGAAGCAACCTGCGTATGCAGCAGCAAGCAACTAAAAAAATAATTTATTAAAAGACCTGCAACTAAAACAAAGTCTTAAGAAGTTAAAGTAGTAGCATTAAAGTTATAACCAGGCATCATGGACTTAATATTCGCCTTGAATGCTACTGAAACCATTCTCAGAAGATTACTACAAAGAAACCAGAGACACTGAAATCTGGATTAAACTCTGTGGAGTAACGGACATACCTACCGGAGAATCAAAGATGAATTGTGCGGTGGATATAAATATATAAAATGCTAACTGTGAACTAGTGATTATTAAAAACATCATAAAATAATTCATTCGGTTTAATTGTGTGCATATAGTATATCGATATAAATTGAGTGCATTAGTATTAAGTGGTTAAGTGTTGAATTAAAGTGTGGAAAATAAAGATATTTATATTAAACAACATGGAGTTATCACCTTCCAAAACAGAATTTCGACCGGTATGGTAAGAACCAGAATAATTTGTTTGTTTCTTGCAGGCTTGCTGGATTCCATGTTCTTCAATATCAGATGTCCGAAACTAGAAGGTAATCACACACCTATTCTTTGATAAACTAAGGTGGCAGATAATTCATGCGTAAGTCCACATATGAAAGAAAGTCCGAAAAGGGCTACAGGATTTTAAATAAGGAACTCACACTTACAGGAATGGAACTATAGAAATTAGAAACTTTTTTTTTTATTTTGGCTCAACCGAATTTTATCTAAATTTTATTAATTCTTATTAATGTATTTGGCATAATTTTAAATTTTTCATGAAATTAGTATGATACAACATTCCTGTAGGAAAAGGGGTAGTAAGAGAGAGATTTGTATATGATTTCCATATGGAGATTTCTCTTTTCCTCCCCTGCACTTCACAGTGCTCCTATTATTACACTAAAATAATTTAAATCTTCAAATTTAGGACATCGATGATCTCAAACTTTGATTTTTCAACACTTCTATTATTTCACCAAACTATTCGAAATCATTAAAATATTTTATACAATTTGCACTTCGTTTCTTTAAAAAATATACATGTACATTTATTATTAATCTATAAGATGTAACTTAAATACATGGTTTACTATAGCAAGGTTTTCTAAAGTTGTTTGTATATAATAAGTAGGGAATGGTAACACCAACCCAAATAAAATTGTGTGGACTTAGGTTCTGAAAAATATCATCTTAATTAAGTGTAAGAATATTGCCTCTTCAGCACAAACTGTAGGTTACATGAGGATGAAAACAATTATATATTACAAGAACAAGGTAAGCTTGACTAAGCTATATCCTAATGCATGCGGTTAATATATAAGCCTATTATTTCTGTATATTAATAATGCATATATTCTATTAGCTGTGCTAGTTGAAACTTCTCTTCTCTCTTTCCTTACAACAACAAAGGAATGCTATCTGAATTAAATTAGAAGCATCTTCAGATGCTCATCTATCTCTCAGTGCGATTCAAATTTCTTCCACTAGGAATTTGAGCATCACTCTTCTCCTATTCTCTCTATCTTCTGCTATAGAGAGTATTGTCATAGGTGACAAGAACCCCGTGTTTTCAATGAAAAGAAGATAAATAAAAACTATACACATTTCATTCACTGGGTAAAGTAGCAAGGTGGCTATATGCCCATCTGTCCCCTTCGGGACTAATACACCTACTATTCGGTCCAGATCATGAACAGCAGTAGATGAGAACGAAGCCAGACCCAAGTTCTTCAAAAATAGTCAGTCATGTTAACAAAAGCATTTCTTTATCCTAAAAAGGGTTATTTTGGGCACTACGATAGTTAGCAACTCAAATACAACCAATATTTCAAGCCCTTTCACAGAGCTTATCGCTGTGACAACTATTGATCTTTCTCGCTTCACGTCCCCACTGCTGGTCACGGTGATATTTTGACCTTCTTTGATGTTCAGCTTTTGGCGATAATCCGAAAGGAAGGAAAGTTACTCCTATCACTGCCATAACTCCAGCCTTACTCACAGCGATTGTATTTTAGTAGGTACTATACACAGTCTTCCGTCCAACATCAAGCCCATCTCCACACACAATCTTAGCCTACACAAACAAATAAATGAATATATTACAATGGTAGAACCAGGACCAAAATGAAGTTTGTACTCGTAAAACAGCGAATACTACCCGTATCCTCAAGTTACAAAATCACTGAAGAAACCATTAAATTTTCAGCCCGTTCTCCAACGCTAACTGCAGAGCTTGAAAAAGAAAAGACTAGCCCTTTGCAGGTCCATCTCACTGCCACAATGGAAACGAACATCTCAGACAGAGGAAGATACATCAATAGACGTCTCCACTACGTGGCATGTGAACAACATAGCCAAAGAAGTTCACTCCTTTGCGGACATCAAGAAGGTTGGTGCTATCCAGCTAGAGGAAAGTGAAATATTCCACCAAAAAACACAAAATATACCATATCAGCAGTCAATGAAGACCATTGACTCCTAAAAATAACATTCAAGACTACACAAGCGATAAAAATACATAAACAAAAAAGATTTAGGTCATGAAGCTGTCTTCAGCAGCATCGAGTACTATGAGACACATCTGCAGGAATAACCAAACAAGAAACACTTAGAAAAACATGTTCCACCACCAATAGAGATCAGATCGCAAACACCACAACAAACACAAACATAAAATATAATTAGACCCTAATAACAAAATTCACGCCGAAACAGGAACACCGCCACTAAGCACCAAACAGAAAAATGAAGAAGCAAACCTCTATGTATATGCATGATTAAATGAGTAAACTCGCAAATCAATATATAAAAAATTCAGGAGCACAAGACAGACGTTGCAAACACTACAAGAATCTACTCTCAGAGAACCCCCTCCCTCCAATCCTCCAATAACACTTTTCTTCTTCAACCCAACTCAAATCAATGACTCATCTTCAATTGAAATGAAATGAAATCTTTGAGTTTTACGGAGCACGGTTGTGCCGGTTACGCTAAAGGAGACGGTGATGATGAGTAATGAATGAAATGGTGGAATGAAGAAAGTGGGAGGAAACGGGAGAACCCCGAGGAAACCCATGTACACGGTGTTTGTCCACCACCAAGTTCAAATGGCGGGGGCTGGAATCGAACCCGGGACCCCAAGCCAGGGTTGAATTCAGGGGGTAGCCCGGGGGGGAATCTCCCCCCCGAAGAAAATTCATTCCCCCCCGGAGAAACTCCCAAAATTTCAGTCACAAAATGTAGAAATTACTTCACCCAATTATTTGCTTTTCTTTCCGTGTACGTGCAGACGAAATCCGATCTCTCAATATACATATAAATGACGCAGACCCATTCTATATAAATGTTAACATGTAACATCTAAGATAGAATACCAAATAGTGAATAAAACTTGTATTTCTTAACGCTATGACTGAGTTTGGCAGAACATGAAATTGTTAACTGTTGAAGAAAGGTTTGTATTTTAGTAGGTACTATACTCTCGCCCTATATTATATATTAGTAGGTAGCACTAGCACAGGTTGAGATACGAAAGGAAAGATAGGGAAGATCTTTCGATCATTCCATATAATCTCTCATGTCAGCAGACTTCAGTTCTTGAAAATATACAGTTCCTACATTATTTGAAATAGGGCGCCTAAATCCCATTTCTCGCATCGGAAGTAACAGACGTAAATGTGTTTTACGATTGTTAAAGTAAACACATCTTTCTTTAATTAAAAATAATTCAGTTAAAGGGTGAGATTCAGTGGGCGTCATTTAGAGGGATCAGGGAGGAACAGTTATCCCTCCTTGATTAGAGACTTATATAGAATTTATCAATATGATAATAGTATATAAGTGAAAGATTGCTATTGAAGGTGGCCAAGATCCTGCTCAGTGCCGTTCCATGGGGGAGGGGCAAGCGGGGCGACGGCCCCGGGCGCCGAAGTAAGGGGTGAAAAATTCGGGAGGGAAAAAGAAAAGAAAAGAAGGAAAGAAAAACAGAGGAATGAAATACATGTGGACATATATAAAATGAAAGGAAAAAAGTAATGAAAAGTGCTCAAAATCAAGGAAAAGCAGGGTTTACTTTTTAAAATTTTCCCACCTTTGGCGGCTGGTCTGTCGACCTCACTCATATATACGGGGATGCCGTCGTATACTCTCGCGCCAAGCGCTGATTTTCCACGACACGGCACTAATCCTACTGAAGATTTCGTCAACTAAACTATTGATGTATATGCAGTGAAGAAACCAAGGCTAATATGTTTGATTTAGAATCAGAAGTGTGAGAAAGAATGATGACTTTTTATTAAGATATTCCTAAGTATGTTTGTTTTAGGAGAAAAAATATTTCAGTTAATTTAAATCTTTTTAAAAATTTTTACATTAGTAACAAACAGTAATTACTGAATATAGGAAATAATAAAAATAGTTACTGTAAATAGCAGTTAAAGTTTAGTGTTAACTATTTTTGCCAGTCTTTATTTAATGTTTTAGATGAAATCAAACGATTGTTTTCTTAAAATTATAATCTCATTGAATATTTATCAGCAATTAGTCTCAATATTAGGTAAGATGTGTATGTGAATGGAATTGTTAAATATGCTGCTTTCTTGAAAAAAATACAGAAAAATAACCCTCCCCCGAGCAGTTGACATTCCCCCCCGGGTGTAAATGTCTGAATTCAACACTGCCCCAAGCACCAGAGGTGAACGCTCTACCATTGAGCCACCGCGGTTCTCATCTTCAATTGAATTGCCACTCACCACTATATCTGTAATAGAAGCATCCAGGACCGACGTAAGACCAAACTCATGCTGGACTGTTATTAGTGCGGCTATCCCTCAAATCTCTGTGAATAGCCCGAAGTGTGTTACAAATGCGAGGAAGCTCACTAAGAAAGATACAACATAACAGCAAACACAAAGTTCTGTGCCAGTTATATGTTGAAACACAGAATAGGTCACAGCTCTAGCCCTCAGTGAATAAGACAAAATCAAAACAATTTCAGATTCCCAAATATTAATACGATTAAATTTGTAATCCAAGATTTACAAATCGACCCTTTCCAGAACCACTATGAAGATGCAGTTTATAACAACCAAACAGCGAGGGTAGAATAACAACCGATTACAGAAAAAGCAACAAATGTCAAAATACATAAAAGGACATCCAAAACGTAATAAAACAAGCCGCCGCTGAATTGATGAAATGGCGTCATCCATTCTAACAGTAACCACAGAATCAGCCAAATCGATGTACTTCAAAAATCAATTCAACGTGCATCTCAACAAAACATGAAGTCCAGCCCTCAGGTCATCATCGCTAGACATGGTGACTTTCCTATCACATACACACACAAAGAAACGTAAGAATCAGAAACACAAAAGAACACAAAAATCCAACACACAGCAAGATCAAAGTAACAGCACAACAAAATTATACATGTAACAGAACGAGAAAATACACACAAATACCAATCTTTACCTCTGAACTTGTGTTAGTTCACCCTGAAACACAAAGTAAGAAGCACACAACACACACACACACACACTCTTTCTCTCTCTCTTTCTCTCTCTCTCTCTCTCTCTCACACACACACACATACAGGGGTTGGACAAAAAAATCTAAAACGTTTGCAAAAGTGTGAAAATCATAACTACTATGGTGTGGGGCCTCCTTTTGCGTCCAAAACAGCTTGGCTCCGACGTGGAATTGACGTATACAGCTCATGAATCGTGTTGTGTGGAATTTTGTACCATTGTTCCTCCAAAACATGCTCCAGGTTCTTAAGGGATGCTGGTAGAGGGTAATGAGACCGAACACGCCTTTCTAACTCAGACCACAATGGCTCAATGATGTTCAGATCTGGTGATTGTGGGACCCAGGAGAGGCGAGATAGCTTCTGGTCATGCTAATTAAATCATGATTTCACCGTTTCTGCAGCGTGACAGGGTGGAAAATAATCTTGGTAGTTGCCATCACCATCAGGGAACAATATTTGAGCCATGGGTAGAACCTGGTCCCAAAAATGACGTCATACGCCTTAGCATTCATCATTCCATGCAGGGCTATGATGGGACCTGCAGAAAACAACGATATCACTGTCCATACTGTAACAGAACAAACCTCATGCTTTAGAGTTGGAAGCATACAGTTTGTATCATAGGCCTGCGACGGTGTTCTCCATACGTAAACACGACCGGTTGTTGGAAACAAGGTAAAAGTAGATTCATCGGACCAAATTACGTGTTTCCACTGCTCATGAGTCCACGCCTTGTGGTTCTTGCACCACTGGATACGCCTCTTCGCATTTACTGCTGTGACCAGGGGTTTGGCGATAGCGGCCCTGACAAAGTTTCATTTCATGAAATTCCCGTCGCACTGTTTTTGATGAAACCGGGTTCTGTAGGCCGGAATTGAGTTCAGACGCAATTTTCATTGCAGTGGTCTTCCTTTTAGCTGCTACAATTCGTTTTAATGCCTTCCAGTCCCTACCTGACAGGATTGTCTTTCGACCACTGTTGTGCTTTGCAGACGTCGTTTGCCCATGAATTGTGTATGCCCGGGTGACATTGGACACAATGCCTTTCGATACTCCTACACTGTTCGCCACTGTTGCCACTGAAGCTCCAAAGAGACGGGCACCAATGATCATGCCTCTTTGGAAGTCTGTCAGGTCGCCCATTTTACCACACCACTTTCACACTACGACACTGACAGGTGAACTTGTTACTGCTGACGGAAGAGGAAGGTCCACATGACACATTGAAAACAAAAAATGATCGGCAACTGCAACACGTGTTGTACAGTGGAGGGGCAAACTTACGTGTCCAGTATAAAGTGTTTTAGATTTTTTGTGTATCCCCTGTATATATATATACGACCGACCCTTTATAGAGCCACACACTGCAAGAGAGGAGGGAAGGAGGAGGAGAGTCGATTTATCATATCATACAAAATGGATGGGCGTCCAGCCTTTGGCTGCTTTAACCTCAGAAGTTGCAAAGTATTATTATTTTTCTTCTTCTTGTTTCGGATAGCCAGTATCTTCTTGCGATAATTCTTCTAATTTGATTGGAGGCAGTTTGCTAGAGGTACCAGTTCTTCTTGCTTCGTACTTTTTGCTGTTTGTGGAAACTCGCCTAAGGTGATCATTTCTGGTCGTTGTGGAATGACTTCGCTCTTCTTCAAGTAGTTTCCTTGGAGCAAGTTTGTTGTTTTGGTGTATAGCTAGGATGTGTGTGCAAACATGTTCTTCTTTGTGTAATGTCAAATTGAATTTTGGTTGGGTTGGAGGTTATTGTATTAGTATTATTGTATTAGTATTACTATTAGTATTAGTATTAGTATTAGTATTTAGGATTTAGATTTCCCGGCTTTCGGCATCTATGGCCATTTAGCCCTTCACGTATGAGGGATGACGTATCTCGGCCAGCACACTATTCGGAGAAAAGGAAGGAAGAAAGGTTTGGGAAAGGAAAGAAACGACCTGGGACCTATAAGTTAGAAAATGAGGAAAACCCAGGAAAACCTCATTCAGAATGGCTGGCCTGAAAAAGTTTTTCATACTTTCTCGACCGAGTGCACCCACTTGAGGTTATTGTGTGTTTTTTCTATCAATGTATGAGAGTAATGTTCCTGATTTTTTTTTTGATTTTGTGTTTGTGATGTCACTGGATATGTGTTCTTCTATTTGTTCTACTTTTATAGATTGTGTGTACTTGTTTCATAGGTTTGTTGATTATATTTCTTTGATGGTTGTGTTTGGACTGTGAAATGTAAACATCTTCTTGTGTGACCGAACTTGTAAGACCGTTAACTTGTAAGAGCGAAAAAAATTGAGGATTTTTCATTTTATTACACATACGAAGTATGAATATTATAGTTCATAAAAGCAATTTACTGTAGTGAGAATCGAACCCAGGGCCCCTGAATCACGTAACGAATGCTCACGTCACTAAGCTAAGACTGCTCTGTTAAGGAAGAGTCAAAAGTCACTCACTTATGGAGAAAATTGCACACATTTACGATAGCGACGAAGCATACTGATTTCTGTCATGATAAAATACTATAGTCGAGAGACTTCAAATTTAAATTGAAACACAAAGGTATACATATAGTGTCTTAGACCACTTTCTTTTGTGATTCAAGTATCTCTGTAGCTTGTCTTTATTATACTTAGTAATACTCGTTTTAAACTATTTCCAGTAACTTTGTACGACAAGGACACGAACACACATACATCGAGGACATATACAATATCAAAGCATCTCCCACCGGGAATTGAACACGGGGCCGCGAACACGGAACTATCTGAGGCAGTGATGGCGTGAGTCAATGAAATCTTGTCCCACCTCCCACCATGATCCTTCACCAACCGTGACCCACGCTGACCCACCATCCACCATGACCCAGTGGGACCCACCACCTACAATGAGCCACTCTGACCAACCGACCCCGCCCCGTCCCAACACCTACCAAAACACATCGTTATCAACTTTGACACTTTATACACAGCCTCTTCTCTACTGACTAAAGAGTTTGTACTTGTAATAATAAAACCAGGTTATGAAGTTCTAACTAATCGGAGTTTGAATTTTTACTGTCTCTCGTTCAAGCACCGGTCCGTTACAATAACTGTGGATCCGACTTTTACGATATATAATGGGAAAGTGTTTGTCATGGGCCAAATTTCAATGAATTTCAATTAAATTATCATTGTATAATTATTTCCTTGTTGAATTAGCGATACTTTTCAGTGGAAAAACGCATGAAATTTGAAAGTCCCAAATCAAGATAAGTAGATCAAAATTTCCGTGTAATTCAGCATACATTACAAATTTTATGTCTATTTTTCTCATCATTTTATTGCTTGATTGCCCTGTGCCCTAAGCGCTCCATGTAATAAACATAAGCTTCAGTAATTATTATAGTAGAAAGCGCATGGTTACTGTTTCTCAATATGTTTGTGAATTAATTTTTATCTAATATCGATCATTTTCAATTATTTTTACAAACCAACCGACTACCAATTTTGCATATATAGAAACTGCCACCCCCTATAAAAAGAATTTTAAAAAATGCTGGGAGACGTTGTGTTCATTTTCAATAGAGAGTTATTATACTGAATTTCAGCTCCGTAAGTTTAACGGTTTGTGAGATACTCATTTTGTCTAAAAAAAATCGGATTCCCACTACCCCCTTAAGATATTATGATAATGAAAGTGATATGATAACATCCCAGTTTGAGTTAGGGCCTAACTATATACCAAAAGTAATTTCATTTGTCTATGCAATTTGGCCGTGATGATCAGGCACACATAGCTACATCCATTTTTTATATAATAATTTATATATTATAGTGATTCAAAAATATATTGTTTCAAGTAATTAGCTCCTCTAAAAGCTCATAGGCTGTGTCTTGGAACCCAAGTATAAGTCATATTGCTATTATTGCAATTACAAATATCAATGCCTAAAGTGCCTGAAGTTATTTTTTCACTTACAGGGAGAAGGCAGATTTTGGTAAGTAAAATTTGCGGCCATTTATTGCG
This sequence comes from Thermobia domestica, assembly GCF_964235325.1. NCBI lineage: Eukaryota > Metazoa > Arthropoda > Insecta > Zygentoma > Lepismatidae > Thermobia > Thermobia domestica. The sequence continues at coordinate 97,996,213 of NC_137464.1, forward strand.
AGTTGGTAGTGCACATTTAAAGAATTAATATTGCAAACTGGGGGAGCCCTGTGGCCAAAAGACGGAGTAAAACCGTCTTAAAGTTTTCTACTCGCTGCATATATTGTACGAAGCACACAATTACCAATTGCCTGCGTGGCAAAGTGAGGAAAATCTTTGACTCATGAGTAAAGGGTTCCGGGTTTGATTCCTCTTCGAGTCATACATCTTTTTTTCGCTTCAACCAATAAAGTAGTCATTTGTTACTATAAGTAAAATATTAATTCTCTATATGTTTATAACGAATAAAACAATAGAAATTTTCAAATCACTTGTAAAATCTTTCAATGTTCCGTGTTATCTGTGGTAGGAACAAAATTTAATCTAACCCGTAAATATTATTGTTACCGCAGTCATTGTGTAAAAATGTTCTTGACGCTTCGTGTCTACATCTGTAGACAGTGTGCAAATCACAAGGCGAATGAGGAGGAAATCTTCTTTGCTATAGCAACATCCAGTATTAGCGGGATTTCCCCCTCAACTCCTTTGTAATTCGCAAACTGTCAACAGATGTAGACGCGAAGCGTCAAGAACATTTATTACACAACGACTGTCATAACCAGTAACTTTTTAAGGGAGGCTTCCGGGTTTAAGCTTCCCGAAATGTTATTTACTATATTAAATTAAATGAAATATCATGTAGAATTTTCACATTTCCAGGACTAAAGTTGGCAAGGACCCCCAAAATAAAATCGCAAATATGTCACTGGTCGTATCCATAATATAACTCGTGATATCAGTACATTTACGGAATAGATTTTTGTTTGCCAGTTAACATGGAACATTGAGAGATTTTACAAGTGATTTGAAAATTTCTATTGTTTTATTCATTATAAATATACGGTGAATTAATATTTTACTTGTAGTTACAAATGGTTACTTTATTGGTTGAAGCAAAAAAAAAAAAAAAAAGATGTATGACTCGAACCCGGAACACATAAGACACAAATTTTACTCACTCTGACACACCGTAATTTCGTAAATTCACGCGTCGTACGATATATGCGGCGACTAGAAAATTTTAAGTCGGTTTTTGTCCGTTATTTTTTGCCATTGCACTCTCCCAGTTTGTAATATTAATTCTTTAAATGTGCACTACCACATTTCAAAAAATGGCCCCGAAGTTCACCTACCAAATTCTGCCTTCTTCTTGTTAGAGATACTCATCTCAGGTAAAAACAGAAACAAATGAAAAGGGAAGGGTAATGGACTCCTTGTAAGTAAAACGTAGACAAATTCACCAGTGTTCAGAAGCATATTTTTAAAGGACGCTCGAATATAGCAATAGGAGTTAAATACGCCGTTCTGATTAGTTGAAGTTATCAGTTTCTCACCATCTACCGTAAATATTGAATTGAACTAACTACTGTTATCGGTCTTCGTGGCCGAGACTGCTAGCATAACTGGTTACTAATTATAATTACTTTTGCCGTGGGTTAAAACTTGGCTCAGAGAAACTTTTTAAATTCTTATATTTTATTTTTTATTAAGTTTCCATAACACGATTTCCATTAATATATGATAAATAATATTCAGAATTGTGACTTACTTACGTTACGCGTGCAGTTTTGCTACACGAATCCATAGTATAGGTAGTAATAGTAGTAGTAGTAACAATGGGTCAGAAGCTCCACAGGTTCGTTTTGTTCCAGCTTGACTGCCATGATATTAATTTAACCTCAGCTGCTTCTTCAATTTTCTTCTTCTTTAATACCAACAAAGTGACAGTTTTCTTCTATTGCTATAATACACAATACATACAGTAGAAGGTTTGGACAATCGCAAACTGCAACCAATGAGAAACGTGTATTTAGTTTCTATGGCTAGGGTCGAGGGTGAAATAAAAATATACTGTTCAAAAGATACTGTCTAGAAGAGTGGGTCAGTAGATAAGGGTAGGTCGGTGGATCGCAGTGCGTCATGGTGGGTCGCAGTGGGTCATGGCGGATGGTGTGTCGCAATGGGTCAAATGCTGTTGGCCCTCGACCCACTAATCCACTGAGATAACTCGACCCACTGATCCACCAACCCACTCCAACTCTGATCTGAAAGTGGGGTACTTGTTTCATTCCCAAGGCAAGTAAGCTTCAAGTGGACAACAAAGTGCCCGTGGGTTTTCTCGGGACACTCCAATTTTCTCCCATTTTCTCTTTCCACTAATTTGCCCATCATAATTCACTTGCTTTAATCATGGTCTCCCTTAACCTAGCACGCATAATCGTGGGACATTAAAGGCAGATATCACAAAATATCAAAAGTGCTAATAACAGTATATCAGAAATGCCTAAAAGACATGATGAGTTGCAACGAAACTTTGTGTAGGGACAATACGCAAAAAATAAACGAATAAGTTTTTTTTTTATTTTCTGTGGAAAAATGGTTTTAGTGACAAGAGCCCCCACCCAAAATTTTGAAATTGAACTCCCGAAAATTAAAGTGAAACGTGGACCGAATATTTGTTTTTTTTTATTTCCTGTGGAATACGCAAAAAATAAGGAAAGATGTGTTTTTAGCTTGTGCGGAGAAACAGCGTTGGGCCCAAGGCCTCTAAATATTATCGTAGAAGTACAGGAGGGAGTGGATTGAAGCGATTGACATTATGTGTAGATATTGTATATATAAAACAAGGCAATTTGTGTTTCCCAATTGTCTCCATGTAATCTATTTCTTAAATATATTGATATCACGAGTCATATTATAGTTACCACAGTTGTGTAAAAAATATTCTTGACGCTACGTGCCTACATCTGTTGACAGTGTGAAAATTACAAGGAGGATGGGAAGGAAATCCTTTATGGTAATACTGGATGTTATTATAACCAAAGGAGATTACCCCTTATTCCATTCTATTAAGCGCTAAAATCTGTCTCTAATATTGAGGGGGAGGAGAACGGGTAAGACAGTTCCTATATATTTTTAAAGCGATGTTCAAAATATTTATGATGTTGGAAAACAATACTGTGTAGGATCAACAGTTGTCTTCAACAGAGTTGTCTTCAGCATTGTAAGGTGGGCAGATTTGAGGCTTATTCTGGAGGATATCAATCTCATCTTATTTTCCTTTGTGGCAATCGGATAAAATTCATCACATTTCTCACCCAAAAATACATTACAAATCGGATTATTTGGGGACACAATCCCTCAGTTGGAGACATGTCCCCCTCATCCCCAAGTGCCACTTGTGCCAGTGCTTGTAATACACACAATGTCAACGATCTGAACAAGAAGCACAAGAAAATTTTTAAATAACGACTGTGGTAACCAAAATGTAACTCGTGATATCAATATATTTACAAAATAGATTATATTTTGTTGCCAGTTACCATGAAATGTTGAAAGATTTTACAACTAATTTGAATGTTTCTATTGTTTTAATTCATCATATGGAGAATTAACATTTTTTGTAGCTACATGTGGCTACTTTATTGGTTGAAGCAAAAACAAAAAAGTAGACACCAGCGGGAGTCGAACCCGTAACCCTTCGGACGTGAGTCACAAATTTTTCTCACTATACCACGCCGTCACTTAATAAATTTGCGCAACGTAAGACATATGTGGCGAGTCAAAAACTTTAAAACGCTTTTTCTATGCTATATTAGGCCATTGCGCTCTCCCAGTTTGTAATATGAACACTTTAAATGTTCACCAAAATTTGTAAATAGGAACTACTCTTTCTTGCCCGATGGAAATTTAAAGTCTGCTTTCCCCTTTTAAATGAAAAAAGAACTTCAGACATTTTTGGATATTGATATTCGTAATTGCAATAATAACAAGATACGGAGATACTTTCGGTGAATCAGAAAAGGAAGTGGTCTGAGACACTATATGTATATATTTGTTTTTTATTTTAATTTGAAGTATCTCGACTATAGTATTTTATTATGACAGAAATCAGTGTGTTTCGTCGTTATCGTAAACATTTGCAATTTGCTTCATACACGAGTGTGTTTTAACAATTACTTAACTGAGAATTCTTAGCGTAGTGGCGTGAGCATTCGTTTCGTAATTCAGGAGTCCCTGGTTCGAATCTCACTACGGTAAATTACTTTTATCAACTACAATATTCATACTTCGGATGTGTAATAAAATGAAAAATACTCAATTTCTTTCGGTCTTACATGTTAGAGTGCAGACGGTATTTTCTTCACAGGGAAAATACAAACAAACTGGCGTCACATATCTGTCTACAACCTTGATTCGTACTGTGGTGAAAAACTAACGTGTTAGGCAAACAATTCATGCATACGACCCTAAGGGTCATGCTTAGGGCCTAGTATGAGTCATAAATGTGTATGTAACAATATTGTTTCCGAGCAATTATTCCGAACGTCTTTTACTGTTACTCCTACTGCTAGAAATAATAATATTTTCGTTCGCCATTTCCAACACTTTCCATATATCCATTCAACCAAAATGTGTAAATAAAAACTATCCTTTCTTATATTGGTATGTATATTATGTTAAAATATCAATATAACGCATACATAATTCAAAGTGTTTTAGGAAATCAAAGCGTGTTACTATGTATCGTGGTGAAGACAATTCCTACTTAATTTCTGTTTAGGCATCCGAAGTTTCGATATTAATGTTGTCGAGGAGCTGACACCTTCTTTCTCCCCTCTCATCTCCTTTCGGACACAAATCGATCTATCCTTTCTCTATCACTATCTCTTATCCTTTCTTTTTCTTTTCCTATCAACTTCAGTACGCTTATTTACTTTTCAATAGGGTGTAATATTGAAGTCATAAATTTTCAGTAATAATAATATAATAATAATAATAATAATAATAATAATAATAATAACAATAATAATAATAATTATAATGTATTAAAATTTTTAAAGTTGTCCTGAAATTAGGCAAAACTTAAAGATATGTAGGGATTTCGGGAGGGTGTGTGGACCTCCAGGGAACACCTCTGCAACTACCAAAATTTAAACTAAAGCGTTCCAATGAAGTTTCAAGTAGAAAATATTCTACTGTATGTTTTGAGGAAGATAATTGTAATAAAAATAACTTAATATCACTGATTAGTAAGGCATATAATAAACTGACTTTTAGGATATGCAGAAGTAATTATAAAAGCTTTGTTACAAAAAATACTTACACACACCATAATAAATTCAATGAGCTCCGAAATACAAAGTAACAAAATAGCGTATAAGATTCAGTCTACAAAGCAATTTTTACTTAAAGAATGGACTTACACTATTTCGAGAATCGAGATAAAACGAGAAATGTTTACGATACTTTTCGTCTCGTCTCGATCTCCATCCCCAAGCAGACACGATAATTTAAGTTAGTCTTGTCCCGTCTTAAATGTAAAATGTTAACTCTCGTCTTAATTTTGTTTGTTTTGTATCAGAAACGAGATGAGAGATGAACTGGACGCAGTGTGAAGCTAGTGGTATACTACAGCTGAGAAGGGATATAATGGAGGAAGCAGTAGAAGTTCATCTCGACCCAGCAAAAGACAGGTCTGCGAATACAGTGTAAACAAACGTACTGTTTCTGTTGTGAAAGGAGTTGATTGCGCCGCGGCTGATTTGGAGAATGTCACAGTTTGAGCAACGGGCAAACATCAAGTTCTGCCAAAAATTAGAAAAATCCACAGCATGAACGTTGTAGATGATCGAGCAAGTGTAGAGTGACGATGCCCTTGGCAGCAGTGCAGTTTTTAATTGGCACCAACGGTTTAGGGAGGATAAAAGAAGTTTAGAGGATTATGAACAAATAAGTCAGCCAACAACAGTCCGAAGAGAACGCAAGATCGAAGAGGTTGCAAATGGTTGTGCGCGCTAATTGTTCCCAGTTGGTAGATGACATCGCAGCAGCAGTACGGATCAGCCATAGCACGTGTAACCACATTTTGACGGATGACTTGAACATGTCGTGTTTTACCCAGCACCGTGTCCAATGTATTCTGACACAAGACCAACGATCAGAAGCAGAGGCGGATCTAGAAGATAAAAACTGGGGGGAGGGGCAGCCAGAAGCCAGTGTATGAGAGGATATAAACTTTCAAAAATATATAAATAATAGCTTCAATTATTTTTGTCATTCAAAGAACTGGGAGGCCTTTGCTTCCCGGCCCCGGGCTAGATCCGTCACTGATCAGAAGTGATGACGGTGATGGAACGTTCCTGAATAACGGAAAATCAAACATGGTGTCTCCTCTACGATCCACAACTAACGAGACTTCCGTTTTAGGGGTACAAAATTGCCAAAATATAAACTTAAGCAATACGTTGTACCACGTGTTTGTTCTTTTGGCCCATTTTATTTCCTTGGATGAGGTCCTATTACCTTATATGGTTATGTGGTCATGTATAGGGATCCATTACCTATCATAAGACATAGGTACATTTGTGCACCCATTTAAATTTTTGGGAGGGGTACCTTGGCCCACCCCTTTAATTTTGGAAATTACCCATTTTATATATTTGGTATTATGGTATAGAACCCTAATAGAGATTACTATAAATTTGGTTGGTTCACCTCGTTCCCTTTCATGGGTACGAAATTGCCAAATTGTAATACATTCACGTGTTTGGTTTTTGGCTCAATTTATCCCCTTGGATGAGGTCCTATTACCTTATATGGTTATATGGTCATGTATACTGGTCCATTTCCTATCATAAGACATAGATACATTTCTGCACCCCTTTAAATTTTTGGGATGGGGTACCTTGGCCCACCCCTTTAATTTTGAAAATTGCCCAATTTAAACATTTGGTATAATAGTATAGGACCCTAATATATATTAATATAAATTTGGGTCGTCCATTTCGTTCCCTTTCATGGGTACGAAATTGCCAAATTTTAGTACAACCACGTGTTTCGTTTTTGACCTAATTTATTCCCTTGGATGAGGTCCTATTACCTTATATGATTATATGGTCATTTTTAGAGGTCCATTTCCTATAATAAGACATAGGTACATTGATGCACCCCGGGAGGGGTACCATAACCAATCCCTTAAATTTTGGAAATTTTCCAATTTAAGCATTCGCTATCATAGTACATGACCTCAATATGTATCATGATAAATTTGGGTGGTCCACCTTATTCCCTTTCATGGGTTAAAAAATTGCCAAAATATAAACATAAGCAATATGTTGTACCACGTGTTTGATTTTTGGCCCAATTTCTCCCCTTTGATGAGGTTTTATTACCTTATATGGTTATATGTTCATGTATACAGGTTCATTTCCTTTCATAAGACATGGGTACATTGATGCACCCTTTAAAAATTTGGGAGGGGTATCTTGGCTCATCCACTCAGTTTTAGAATTGTTTAATATAAGCCTTTGGTATCTTCGTACAGGTCTTCAATATGTACCACTATAAATTTGGATGGTCCACCTCGTTCCCTTTCATTAGTAAAGAACTACCAAAAATCAAATTTCGGAGGTTATTGACCCCTATTTAACACGTTATATGGTTCATTACCTTTATATGTTTATGTTCCCTTTTAAATTTGGGAATTATCAAATAACATAATTCGGTAAACGTTTTCTAGGACCATTGTAGATGTTGGTATTCCTCTTATGGCCACATATTCAAAATTTAAAAATTATTGACCTATATTTTTGATACGGCTTTATTATTAAATAACTACAGGATTTATTACTTTTTCGTATGACAGGGGTGTATTTGTGTACCAATCTTAAATTTTGGGAGAGGTACATTTCTTATTATCAAAAATAATTGGTAATTGTTCTTAGAATTGGGTGGTATGTCTTTCTTTGAGTAAATCATTGTCAAATATTAGTATGATCACGTGATCAGTTATTGACCTATGATGGGATTAGGAGTCCAGCACATTTGTACATTTAAACTTTCTAGGATAATTTGAGAATTGTAAAATGAAATTGCGTCACCGGTTTTGATTATTACAGCCTAAGGACCAAATATAAACGTAAGCAATACGATGTACCACGTAATTGACCTTGATGAGGTAGTGTACAGGGATACATAGCTAACCTTATTGAATCTTATGACTCATAGTCTTAAGTGAATACATGCTACAACACTGGCAAAGTTATTGTTGATGCAATTTGATTGGTTGATCACCATCTTTCGTGCAATCTGATTAGCTGATCACTGTCTTTCGTGCAATCTGATTGGTTGCTGATTTTCAAATCTTTGCTGCATTCAGTTTTCAGTTTTGTTTAACATTTAAAAAGTTTTTGAAATTTTTGTTTGAAAATTTTTTTGTTTGAAACTTTGGTTTGACATTTTTTTCGTTTGATATTTTTAGTTTGAAAATTTTTGTTTCGAAATTTTTGTTTGAGATTTTGGTTTCAAATTTTTTGAAACGTTTGAAATTTTTTTTGAAAAATTTTTCGAAAGTTTTGTTTAAAAATTTTTGTTTGAAATTTTTTAAAAATTTTTTGTTTGAAAATTTTTTGTTTGAAACTTTTTGTTTGCAATTTTTTTTCAAAATTTTGAAATTTTTCGTTTGAAATTTTTATTTTTTTCGTTTCAAAACAAAAAAATTTTGTTTGAAATTTTAGTTTAAAAAATGTTCGAATTTTTTTCTGTTTAAATTTTTTTGTTTGGAAAATTTTGGTTTCAAATTTTTTAAGTTTGTGCACTCATTAGTGAAGAACCGGAACTGTTTAGAAGAAAATTTGGTTTGAAAATTTTTCGTTTGAATTTTTTTGTTTGGAAATTTTTGTTTCGAAAGTTTTTGTTTGAAATTTTTGTTTCAAAGTTTGGTTTGACATTTTTTAAGTTTGTGCACTCATTAGTAAAGAAACGGAACTGTTTACAACTAAAACCTCTGGCAACATTGTGGTGCAATAGTACACGTCAGAACATGGGGTTGTACTTGAAATGAAAAAACACAAATCATTGAAATGGATCATTTTATTACCCTGCACATACATCCATACCAGATAGAGGATCGTGATATAGTCGATACAATGTATTTTCAACTTCTTGCACTAGTTTGTCTTTAGCATATATTTTTAATTCCAGTTGAAGTCTTTTAAGGTCTATTGCAATATCAATTGGTGGAAACTCAATGTCCATTTGATCACAAATAAACTGTTTATCAATGCAGGTGTGCACCCACGAACGTTGTTGACAACCATCACAACATCTAGATACATGCTGTACAATATGCATGACACATTTTTCAAAATAGTACTTTTTCAGGAATATACTTGTTTTGTTGCACACTTCCACTGCATATTTAACACACTGGAATACGCTGATGAATTTGTTCCATTCCGTTTGCGTTAGATACACCATGTTGAGAGGGACATGGAATGTACTCTTTTTACGTAACAGCACCATCTTCTCTTCGAGGACTGTACGCAGCACCACTTTATGATTTGAGCCTAATGATTTGACTATGGTCACATTTTCAAAGTTTTTTGTTTGAAAATTTTTTGTTTCAATTTTTTTTGTTGAAAATTTTTCGTTTCAAAATTTTTGTTTGAAATTTTTTTTGAAAGTTTTGTTTGTAAATTTGTTTCAAAATTTTTTGTTTGACACAAAGTTTTTGTTTGTTTTTCTAATATATATTAAAATTTATAGCAATATATATTAGGGTCCTGTACTATAATACCAAATGTTTCAAATTTTTTGTTGAAAATTTTTCTTCAAAATTTTTGTTTGAAATTTTTATTTGTAAATTTATTGTTTCAAAATGTTATGTTTGAAAATTTTTTCGTTTCAAATTTTTTTTTGTTGAAAGTTTTTTAGTTTCAAGATTTTGTTTAAATGTTTTCGTTTCAATTTTCGTTTTGAAAACTTTCGTTTGATTTTTTAGTTTGAAAGTTGAGAAAAGTTTTAAATGTCATGAATCTTGTTCAAAGTTTCCACCTAATTCCTAGAGAACATTGACCAGGGACCTCGTCGCGCATCAAAACCAAATCATCGATCACGTGACCGTACTACACCCGAAGGGTCCTACCAAATTGAAAGGGAATACCCGTCCATACCTTATAACCTTATCAAATAGGATAAATTGAGTCAATAGCAGAACACGTGGTTGTACTAAAAAAAAATTTGGCAATAGGACCACCGAAACATATCGAGGTCCTGTACTATGCTTAAATTGGACAATTTCCAAAATTGAAGGGGTGTACCCCTTGCCAAAATTTAAGAAGGGTGCAACAATATACCCATGTCTTATGATAGGAAATGGACCCCTGTAATCATATTAGGTAATAGAATCTCATCAAAGGGGATAAATAGGACCAAAAACCAAACACGTGGTACAACATATTTCTTACGTTTATATTTTGGCAATTTTGTACCCCTAAAAGGGAGCGAGGTGGACCATCCAAATTTATCATGATACATATTGAGGTCCTGTACTATAATACCAAATGTTTAAATTTGACAATTTCCAAAATTTAAGGGGTGGGCCAAGGTACCCATCCGAAAATTTTAAAGGGGTGCACCAATGTACTCATGTCTTATGATAGATCATGGACCCCTATACATGACCATATAACCATATAAGGTAATAGGACCTCATCAAAGGGGGATAAAATATACCAAATACCAAACACGTAGTTGTACTAAAATTTTGGCAATTTTGTACCCCTAAAATGGAACGAGGTGGACCGCCCAAATTTATAGCAATATATATTAGGGTCCTGTACTATAATACCAAATGTTTAAATTGGGCAATTTCCAAAATTTAAGGGATGGGCCAAGGTACCCGTCCCAAATTTTTAAAGGGGTGCACCAATGTACCCATGTCTTATGATAGATAATGGACCCCTATACATGACCATATAACTATATAAGGTAATAGGACCTCATCAAAGGGGATATAATGGACCAAAAATCAAACACGTGGTACAACGTATTGCTTACGTTTATATTTTGGCAATTTTGTATCCCTAAAAGAAAACGAGGTGGACTACCCAAATTTATAGTAATAAATATTAGGGTTATGTACTATAATACCCAATGTTTAAATTGGTCAATTTCCAAAATTTAAGGGGTGGGCCAAGGTACTCTCCCAAATTTTTCAAGGGGTGCATTAATATACCCATATGTTACGCATATAACTATATAAGGTATATAACGCACATATAACTATATAAGGTATTAACACCTCATCAAAGGGGATAAATTAGGTCAAAAACCTCCGAAATTTAAATTTTTGGCAATTTTTTACCCATAAAAGGAAACGACATAGACCCCCAATACTGATAGAGGTACATACTATGGTTCTAGGCTACCATACCAAATTTTTAAATTTGGTAATTCCCAAAATTTAAGGGGGGTGGTCCTATGTACCCCTGCCAAAATTTAGGGGGTGGGCCAAGGCAACCCTGCCATAATTTAGAGGGGGTGGTCCTATGTACCCCTAGGTCATTGACCCCGGGCTAAGGTCATTGACCTTTGACCTATGACGTCACAAAGGTCGGGGTCAAAGTCCAAAACGCGATCAGGTCACGCCCTTACTACTACTGCTGTTTATTCTGAAACAATTTTTTTTTTTTTAATCTTGGACGTAGACTTTGATTTAAATATAACCTCGGGATTGTAGGGTTTATAGCCCGGGAGACTTACAAGGAGATTTACGGAAGTGTAACGCACCGATTTGAGTGAAACTTTGCATACTTGTAGAATATCAAAAAAAAAAAAAAAAATAATAATAATAATAATAATAATAATCGACATCTATGTTTTTATTTCGCCAATGGTGCAGGTTTAAGGGTAAAAACCACCCTTTTGAACGTTAGGGGTCGTCTCCAAGCATAGACAGAAAACAATCATTTGATATAGAAGAAAACAGACTGCAAGGGGCATTTTTTTAGGACAGCTGATTCAGAATCTGACATCTAAATTACAAAATCCAAAGTGGCGGATCCAATATAGTGATTACGATAACAAATGGTCTTTCTGGTTTGAAATGCGCTGCAGTTAGCCAAGAAGAATCATAGTTGGAAGGGATTACTGCGAGAAGGTTGCAGTCCGATTTGAAACTCCTTTTTGTACTTATTTAAGAGGATACTTGATTAAAGTGCGTTTCTGCATCACCTGCATCACTTACTATTCGAGGTGTTTATTTATAGTGAGTCCTCTCCCCTCACACTAGTCGGGGTGCTTATTAAAGTGAGTTTCCTCGCCTCTCACTATTCGCGGTGTTTATTTATAGTGAGTCCCGTAGCTTCTCACTATTTTATTTATAGTGAGTCCCCTCGCCTCTCACTAGTCGGGGCGCTTATTTATAATGAGTCCATGACCTCTCACTATGTCAGAATTTCATTTATCGTCAATTGTTATAATTATGAAATTATTGAAAAAACGTTTTACAGTAATATTTCGTAAAAAAAAAAAAGTGTGTGATGCATAAACATTTTTTGCACCACGCACATCTTATTAGGTAATAACTATTCACAAATCGCAAAATGCTGCACAATTTATAACAAAATGTTACGGGACGTTCAAACGCAGGTGGTTTTCTTCCAAATAACCACTCAGGTTATTAGCATCACGCCAAACTCCCAAGCTGGGGACCAACCCTTGTCATCTGTTCACAAGTGCTTATTCAATATATTGGCAGGTGACCTCTACATCTACCTAGGTAGAGATCTCCTCGATCCGCAACCTGAGGTTGCACATGTTGTGGTGACAAAAACACATTGGATATCTGTAAGAAAACTAAATAGAAAGTGGCTCCTAAAAATACCCTTCAAATACTCTAGACTGCCATTCGTCCAATTAGAGACAAGGATTTCTTCACAGATTCCAGTTTTGGCCAATCAAAAATAAACATTTGATGACATATTTTAGCTGTATACTTTACCATGCATTCTAGTAACAGCTGAGTACAATGTTGTTAGTACTTAAACAGGAAATCGTGGCTAATTCTATCACAGGAAGATCATAATTATCTCCTCCAGCTAAAGAATGCAATACAACATATTTACATTTTGCTTATTTATATGATTTTGCAGTAGCTTTAACTGCAAACTGTAACTCGGGTCCCTATTAATACTAAAAGATTTAATACAGTATTAAACAATATTTTGTATTTAAAAGTGCATATATTTCATTCATTGGTGATTGATTTTGTAATCTTGAGCAAGATTAGCTTTTTAACAGTTATTTATATATCCTATAGATCTACCTGGCCTCAATTACTTAAATGCTTTCGTTTCTCCTACATTTCTTCTCCATTTTAGTTGATAAAAACTTGTTTTAGCAAAGTAATAATAATGGTAATGATAAATAATTGAAGGTTAAAATTTCTTATTATTATTATTAAAATATAAGTGAAATATACTGTACACCTATAGACTATTGCGTACATACTTACTTAAGCTCATCGCTTCCACCGTAATTGACAAATATACCCACAAAAATTGCTATTATGGAGAATGTTACGTAAATCAGCACAGGGATTGAAAACCAGTTTACTAATTTTATTCCAATGAATACAATTATACCCAGAAAAAGCAAAAGTACAGTAGCATACAGTCTATAGTTGTTGGTCATTGTACTAAATATTGCCCATTCAGGTGCTATATATGTCTGAAATAAAATATCATAAAGTGCATATTAGAATAAATTATGGAATCATGGCTTTCGAAACAAGTTACGTACTACACTACTTTATGCATGGACGCCTTTATCATATTAAAATTGAGGGAGATGACTAGAAAATACGGGAACATGGGTAAATCAATAATTATGTGCACTTTTGTTGAAATAGTCTGTAGGTTGGCTGAGTGATTTTCTGTGCTCGCAAAATCCCGATAGACGGCACTATTATCTTTGTTTGTAGCAGGTTTCAGAGTTATCACTTCAGTTATCTTTCCGCTGTTGCGAAGTAAACATAGCTGCGCCACTGCTCGTTTGCTTCACAGAATAACAACATTCCGTAATCATTTTTTGTGGTTTCAATGTGTACGAAACCCATAGAAGACTATCAACATAATACCGTGCGCAATTTCTGCTTTTTCCTCATTCCCCTTGTTCGACCGCTTTTGAACTTTTCTAATCCACTAATACATACTTCGCCCTTTCACATTGGTCCGTTCTATGCTGAAATTCTTCATGAATTTCAACTTCTAGTACAACTTCAGATCACAATGAGCGAATTACAGATCGCAGTTATTCGGTGGTGCAAACATTCAGAGTGACGCAGCCATGTTTATTGCTTCGCAACAGCATAAAGCAGACTGAAGTGATAACTCTTAAACCTATCACAATTGCCGCCTGTCGATCTCCGAGCGCAGAGAGACGTACATCCAACCTATAAATGATTAGAACAGTGCACATATTCATTGACTTACTCACGTAGAATTAAAAAAATCGCCCAAATCGTGAAGTAATTGGAAAGCTACTAAAATGAGCCCTTAGCAAAACTCTGGCTTCTACCTCTACCATTGAAATTTACTGTAATTTTCTTCCATCACTTGGTACAAATTTAGAAGCTTTTATACGTTCAGTACTGTCCATTAATTTAAGCTAGTTCACTCGTTTTGGTTCCATCATAACCTGACCCACATTACTGTAAGTTCAATTTCCTTTCGACCAAAGTCCTCCCCTATTTCTAATTATCTCGAATTGTATTCTTTCTCTCCTATTATTCCTAATGCTCCTAGTTACTTCATTATTACACACCTTCTTTTCTCGATTTTCTTTAACGTACAAATTTCAGATAAATCCAGTATTTTGTGGTCTTCCCTTAAGAGCCTGCCTTACAAAATTTACCTTTTTCTTTTGCTTGTTTATTCATAAATGAAAGGAGATAATAAAATTGCAACTTACCACAATCATAGATAATATTATTCTACAACAGGAAATATGAACCTGAAGAATACTTAGTACTGCCATCCATAGAAATTACAGTGTTGCCAGAATAACAATTCCCCCAAAATCTAAGTTAAGGCAGTGACTAGAGGAACGAACTCAACTGCATTTAATTACGTATCATGTTGATTTGGTTTGCTGTGAAGTACTTTATAAATAATAGTTGTATTTACTTAATAATAAACAAAATACTTTTAGCATACAGTTATTAAAATTAAATAATAATGTTATATAAAAAGTACTTCACAGCAAACCGAAACAACATGATACGTAATCAAATGCAATTCTCTAGTCGCTGCCTTAACTTAGATTTTCGGGGAATTGTTATTCTGTCAACACTGTAATTTCTATGGATGGCAACACTGAACATTCTTCACATTCATACTTTCTGTTGTAGTATATCATTATCTATTATTGTGATACCTTGCATTTCATTACCTCCTTTTACTTATGAAAAACAAGCATTTTTTTTTTAAAGTAAGGCAGGCTCTTAATGTCCACGTTTCTGGTCCGTACAATACCATACTCAACATTTGAGTATTTTGTAATTCTTTGCTCGGTGACTTACGTAATGTATTTCTTATTATTATCATCACAATCGCCTTAAAGATCTTTTAGCATTTTCTTGATGCTTCCATTTCCCCGTTCAATTTTTTTTTTTTCATAAATAATAATACTACTTACTAGGAAAGTTCTTGAAGTGGTACGCGGGGATCTGCATGTTTTAAATATAGTTGAAAAGGCCACACCGAGTACACCTCATATGTGAAATATCTCGCTTGAATGGGGCCTGTAGGGGACGTAGCGACCATTTGAAGAACAGAGCAAGGCATGCTCTGAAACACCAGAAAACGTTGACAAAAATAGGAAGCTATGATGTATTTGTTTTGAGACGTGGTATATATAGGTTTAAAATGTAGCTGAATACGAATATGACACCAAATATTTACAAATCAAAATGGCGGATCCAACATGGCGGACACAAATTACAGAAAACAAACTATGGATCTGAAATTGAATATATAGAGATATTAGACGTCGCTATGTATGAATAGCAATGGTACCGACACCGAAACTAGTCTCGATCTGGTCTCGGTCTCGTCAATCATTCGAGGCCGAGATCAAGACGGAGCCCAGGCTCGTCTCGACACAATATGTCCATTCTGTACTTTTGCATCTTTTGCCCGCCATATTGGATCCGTTATATTGCATTTTGCATTTTTAACATTGGATTCGTACTCCGTGACGACGAAAATCTCTTTTTACTTACCCGCTTTCAGTCCATTGTTTTGCATTTTGTCTGCCATCTTGGACCCGAGATTTTGAATTTTATACTTTTGGTGTCCGATTCATACATAGCGACGTCTAGTATCTCTATGTATCCAATTTCAGATTTATAGCTTTTTTTTTTTTTTTTTTGCAAATTGTGCCCGCCATGTTGAATCCGCCATTTTGTTTTGTAAATATTTCATGTCAGGTTCGTATTTAGCTACCTTCTAACTTATATATATACCACATCTCAAAACAATCAGACCATAGCTTTCTACTTTGTCCACGTTTTCTGGTGTTCTGTAGGGTGCCTTGTTCTGATCTTCAAATGGTTGCCTTGCCCCCTACGGGACGCATTCAAGCGAGATATTTCACTTGTGACGTGTACGCGGTGACCTTTCCAACGTTATATAACACATGCAGATCCCCGCGTACCACTTTTAGTATTTCCCTTATTAGTTATAGAAAACTAGTCATCTACTCTTTCTTTCCTCAAAGTTCTGTGTCTCAATCCTCCCAATTTCCAATGCTTTAATCTTTTTCACATTTATTGTCATCTCAAATCCTTTTTATTGCTTTCCCTCATGTTTTACAGCACTTTCGATTCAGGTTCCGCAACAACACTCATGTTATCTGGGAAATAGTCATTCCCCATATCAAAGCAAGCTCCTCGCTACTTAAAATATCCTTCACTAGCCTTTTACATAGTAAACGAGTCATTGAGAGGCAATATTTATATCGAAGGTCGATTATAATAGAACAATTTTGTGCCATTACTTCCTGTATTACAATCAGAGTAATTGCCTCAGATGTAAGTTCTAATCAAATCGTTGAACTTCCCATTCAATTCCAAGTTTATTTTAGTATCTTCATCAAGATTACTCAGTTGGTACAATTAAAAACCATCAACAAACACAACATACAATTCCGTCTATTTACCTAAAAAGCTTTCACCGAGTAATAGGTGAAAGCTAATTGCCTGTCAAATTCTCTATCTTATCATAAATCAAAATATTAAACTTTCTCACTTCGTCCATATCTCTTTCAGATATTAAGTTGGATTTTCGTCGTATGTGACGTGCAACTAATATCCTTAGAAACATTCTTATATTTTGGCTGACTAGGACAAAATTCATCCACAGAATGTGTCTTCAGTCGGCAGTCTAAGCTTAGTGCCTAAAGAGATGTTGATAGAAGTTTGAAGGTCGTCGAGCATCACGTCTGCAGTTGTATGTAGATCATGGTGTTACCCTCGAGGCGAGACGAGAAATTACGTGTTCTCAGCCAATCTTGTAACTTTTGTGGAACTTCCGTCTCGTCTCGGTTCTTCTTTCTAGTCTTGTCTTGATTCTCGGCAAACTTCTCGTTTCGTTTATAAAACATCTATCCCGTAAATGAATTTAGACTCATGACTATCCGTTCTAATGTGGCGGAAGGGCAGACCGGATGACAAAAAGGCTGGATAGGCCGAGTTCTATACTTACTCACACCTTGAACCACCCATAGAATTAAAAATAGACTTTTAATATCACACTTCGCTTTCATTAACACTTTCTAACCCCTTAGTACAGACCCGTACTTTATAGATATTTATTATGTATTGCACTATATGCTTTAAGAAATACTACCAACGAAGAAAGTCCAAAAATAAAAATATTGTGCACATTTTAATAATGTCTGACTTAATTGTAAAAAAGAAATGAAATAATTTAAAGCAGAATTTCTAAACTTTTCCAATGGCTTATTGCCATTAGTTGTCTATTTAGCATCTCTCCTCATTGAATGCACACTTTCAATTTTCTTCGTTACTTGTATCGATTGAACCACACATTTCCTATCATCAGCGAGTTTTGATGAAAAAGTTCATAAATTCCAATCTTCTCTCTTTCTTCCCGTGAAATGTTATGTACACTCATGTCCAAAATTATTGTCGCATATCTGTAACTGTCTTCTTGTAAAAAATAATTTGATAATGATTTTGCAGGGCACTCTTAATACTGATACTATGTGTAGAATCGGGAAATGTATATGCGTGATAAATTTCATAGGAAAAGAATTATGAATACGAAAATTATAATGAATAAAATAAAATTTTGCTAAATGAACAAGAAAATTTTATTTTCGTTTTATTGTTCTCATTTACTGTTCTTTTGACATGAAAGTTGCCACATACATGTCTTTGCCGATTATACACATACTAACATTATAAGAAATACCGGGTGAATTCGTTATCAAATTATATTCCTAGAACAACATATTTGTAGACATGAGACAATAATTTTGGACATGATTGTACCTACCAGAGACGGATAGGGCAACCAGGCTACCAGGAGACGTCCGGTGCGCCCTCCAAGATGAAACATATAAATGAAAGTTTGAATTGAACGGAATAAGCTTTAAATCGTGAGAATAGATGCAGTGAAAATAAGAAAACATGTACTTGATTACAAGTGAGGCGCATACATACAAAGTTGGTTGTATTTCCTGTTTTCTGAATATTTAATTGAGATCTCGCACCCCGGCTGTAAATACAAACAATTCCGACGTTTGTGTGCAAGTATAATTAGGTATTTATTATTTTGCATTTGAAATTATCTCAACTCTTTCCTCATAGTACTACTTGACAATACTGAACGTTTCTTTTCAATTCTTTGATCTTCCACCGTACGTGGACAACTGTGTTCTGATTAATCACATATATAGATATATAGAAGGTCTTCTCAAGTTCCAAACAATTCTGACTGTCAATTATTCGTGAGAATATTTCAAGTGACAACTCCTTTGTCAAACTATCTCCAAACACAGGGTGCTGATGTATTGGAATCATATCGAATGGTGCAGATCGCTCTGTACCAACTGAAAGAGCAGAAAGTTAATTTTGAATCTGTTAAAAATGCAGCATTAAGATTTGCAGAATGTGCCAATAACTGATTTGAAGAATTAGAACATGATTTCTTTGTTTCTACTGATCTGCCGACAAGTCACGTTCGGAAGTGGAAAAGGACGTTTTCTTATGAATGTGAGATGAACCTGCTTCTAAGCCAATGACCAGGTACTGCATCGAAGCATTCAACACAATACTGGATATGGTAATTTCTTCAAAATTCAAGATGCAAGATACTTCGTGGGCTAATTTGTCATGTTTGAACCCTCAACATTTCAACCAAGTAACAGTATTTCCAGGCACAGTTTTCAATAAACCTACGCACTTTCAGAAAATATTCAGTAAAGAAATTTTCAAGAATTCTATTTAAAAAAAGAACTCTTAGACTTTTGAAGGAAGTAAGAATACTTGAAAGACTGTCTTCCGTACAACCGAGAAGAAACAACTGATTGTGTTGATGGCATAACTAATTCAGGATTAGGAGAAAATACATTTCTTTACAAGGAAGGCGAGTGCCAAACCTGTTGCTAAAATTGTCCAATGTGTTGTGTTTTTTGATTTAGGAGAATTATAATTTGTACAGGAATGCTTTTCCCGGTTTGCTACTAGTACACAAATTTCTGTTGACTTTGTCCGTAACTCAGGTAGCATGTGAAAGTAGTTCTTCAAAACTGAAATACATTAAAAATAGGTTAAGGAGTACCATGTCCCAGAAACATTTGGAAACATTTATGTTGACATTGAAAAAGGTTTGTTAGTGAATTTTTCGAATGAAAAGATTATTTATACTGTAGCATCAAAAAGTAGTACACTAAAACATCTGCTAATTTGTGTAATATAGTATACGTATGCCTTGAAAATTGCGTAATACTTTGAACAACTCAGAATAATATGCTGGTAAAAGGATATAATTTTAATGGTCAGTTGTTAATATCGTTGACTTACTGTAGAAAGAAAACTGAGAAACTTGATTTGTGACATTGAAATGCTGGTGGCCTTGTTGGAAAAAGCGCCCGCGCCCCCTATTCGCCCCTAGTACTTACTATATTATTTCTTGCCCTTCCCCCATATCACCTACTAAAATTTCACATGAGAAACTTTTCTATATATTTATGATATACAATTGATTCTGTTTTCTCGTAGTTTTCTTTCTCTACAATTATGAATAAATAAATTATAAGTTCTCAAATGTAAGAGATACAAAGGGTAAGACTGACAGTGCATAGAAAGGTAAAAATATTGAGCATATTAAAATCCTGTTACTTGCCAAGTAATGGTCATTGTGTTATTAATACTTACATATAAGTTTGTATACAACCTTGTAACTTTTAAACCAATAGACAGAAAATGTTGAAATTTTGTACGATGCAAACATCTGAAGAGGGATTTTGTGTAAGAGAGGATATATAATACTTATATGGTTACACTAATATCGCATTGTGATATATTATGAATGATGTATCTATCTATTCCCTATTGTAGTTACAGTTTCATAATCATTTACTGTAAAAGCTCACTAATGCAATGCACAGGATTAGATATATATTTTTTAATAATCGGAACAAGTTATTTTGATAGGTTGGCTCAATTACGCTTCAAATTATTCTTTCTCAGAAAGGAAAAAAAGTCCGCAAATAAATTGTTTGTCTATTGTTATACTCTTAAACTTTTTCAGTTCCATACGAGAAAAGTTTATTATTTAACCTAAATGAATTTTTTGTATTTCCATATAAAGTTATTCTCATAACTCCCTCAGAAAAAAATGTTCACGCAATCGAAACAAGCAAACTAAATTGGACTTCAATATAAAAGTAATTGAACATGTAAGGGAAATAAAGCATACAATCAGAACCAGGATTATTACTACTTAAATATTTAAGTAAATCTTACCAACGCAATAGTAGAATGAGAACGTTAGAGAAATTCAAAACACATAATTAACAAATTAACACTTTAGTTGCTAAGATTCTTTACACTGCAAAGGTAAAGCTAAACCTGAACATATATTGTGGTAGTCTCAATAGGCATAGTGGGTTCGATAAGTACTTAAAGCTATCAGTAACAGCAAAAATCGATACCATAATATGAATGCAAATCTACATCATTATAAATGCAGTATAACCCCTCTAAGTTGGACACCTGCGATTCCCAGGAAATGTGTCCAAATCAGAATGGTGTCCAGGATAGATGGATAAAGATTTTTAATTGTTGAAAATCATCTACGTAGTAGTGTACATATGTAAACATGATTCATTATTTTAGAGTAGATGATGTTGTATATTGTATGTGTAAATAACATACACTATAGGTGTACTTACAAATAATGAAGCACATCGAAACAGGATCAAAATGGAAGTATCACAAGAATGTAACTCTCCCTCCTTCATTATGCACTTTTTTTTAATCTATTAAATAACATTCCACATCTATGCACTGAGGTTAAAGGGAGAAAGTGATGATGAAATAGTGAAATTAAGAAAGTGAGAAGAAACATGAGAACCTGAGAAAAGCCACGACTTCAGAACTATTCTCTTCAATTGCTTCTTCGTCTTAAAAGAAATGTTCATTTTTCAATATTGCCATCTTCTATACTTCATTTAATTCACGTCTCTGTAGGGATTTCGTAATTCTTTCATATTGTTTTTACTCTTTCCACTACTTTCCACCTCAACAAGGAAAATAAGTGGAAAAAGGCTGTCTACACTTTTCAAATATTGATGCCCAATGTCCAAGACAGTGAGTATCTACGTTATATGGGGTTAAAATACAGAAATAAATGTGAGTTACTGTGGGTCCGAGAAAAGTGTCCAAAGTAGAAGGGCGTCGAAGCTAAAAGGTTATACTGTATACAATTATAAACGTTCACAATACTAAATTTTACTTTAATGTGGCAATTTATTTCATATAAATAAACATAATTATAGAATATATCTTAATGTTGTGGATGATACTTACAATTAGTATTTCCACAAATCCCATTATATACATTCCGGTAGCCATTGTATTGGCAAAGTAAAAAAGAATGCCAACTGCTCCTCCAAATTCCGGTCCCATGGATTTATAAATCATGAAATAAGGTCCCCCAGCAGGAACATGACCATTTGTTGCTATTGCACTCAAAGAGATAGCTGTTAAAAAAGTCTAAAGAGGAAATAGTATTTAATAACAATTTCTTAATGTTTCCTGTTGACTTAGTTATTTTTTCTTAATTGTTTCATAAATTTATTTAATAAATGTGCCATTTTTATTGTTTGTCGTTTGCGCAACATGTAGGCTACATTTCTTAATTAATAATTTAATTGCTGATAATAAAATTAGAAAAAGGCCTATAAATACCTACAGTCACTTTAAACACCTAAAAAAATACAACTTGTCAGATTAATATAGCATTTGAGCACCTCGTCCACAAAACAGCTCTAATGAGACATGGAATGAAGTCATACAGGTCGTTGATGCTGGCAAGTGGAATTCTAAGGATTGTGGTGTGTACAATCTTGCTTTAAAAACATTTACCCGCCCACATCGAACTTAAAAATATCCATATGTGGAAGTAAATCAAAGAAGTCTAAATCTTCTTTGGCTGTTAAGTTATTTATTTCAAGCCGCTACTCATATATGTTACTAAATTATCCTACGTATGATTGTGTGATAACAGCTGTTTGAAGAAACGCAGGAGTCCAGTTATTTTTTTAAAACATTGTACAACTTCACCCGCAAAAAGAAAACTCAACTGTCAACAGAAAGTCGTTTATGCATCTTGCTAATAAGGTAAATACGTGAAATTGGACATGCTAACACTACACACTCAGGAATACTAATTTAAAGTTTTGAAGTTATGATGCTCGAGAGTACTAAAATTAAGATTGGTATACTGAAATTGAGGTGAAAAAAAGATAAATTATGTTGGCGTTTTTTAATCATATTTTCGCCATTCTATGACTTTTCTCTAAAAGTTCAGACCTTTAGACCTTTTTGCTCCTCTCTTACCTGCCTTGTAAATCGAGTGTAGTGGTTTAGCGAATCAAACAGATGTTATAAATGTTTCCTGTTTCTTTCTCTTCACTATATCTCACTTTTGGAGATGAATGTTCCAATAAATATGCTGGAGAGTCGATTTTTAAAAATGAAACTATTTACACCGTCACTGATACATATTCTGGTGCTTACCTTTATTAATGTATCAGACATGAGATCACGAAACTGAAAATTCCAATCTTTTCAGAGATTATATTGCATTGTTGCTGCAAATATGAGACTTGACTAGATAAACCTACTTTCCCTACTTCTCTAGTCAAATGAACAAATCTATCAATTTGTTATGCAACCTGCCTTCCTGTATCTAAGAGTAGTTATGTATTCTTCGAAGAGTAGTGCATGAGCTTTAGAATGTTACATTTTCTCCATGGTTAATGATGTTTAGGCATCAGACAATTTGATAGGATCATTGGATCTCAAGATGAACCCAACTTTTGTAGATGACGAAACCTTGAATACTAGATCTGAACAAAATGCTGTCACAGCTAATACTGAGTTATTTCTCCTTTGTTGAAAAAACTTGGTGATTATTTGTAATTTCAAGTAATTTCTTAAATAACATGAACATCACCAATTGTAACTCTTGAAATTTTCAGACGATTTCAGTTCAGAAAACTTGGAAAATAGTCTGTAATTACTAGATGTACAACGATATGTTGTATTTTTAATTGTATTCTCTGGGCAAAATGTGTGATCTTTTCTATAAAATATGCACTAGCCAGCTAGGTTAAAAGGAAGAAGAGAAGGAAACATATCCTGTTATAAATCAGTGTATGTTTTGTTGTTTATATTTCACCAAGACGATGTATTTATATGTTACTATGGGAACAGAAGCAAGGTTAGACATAATGTCAACTACCTCTTAAGGATCACAAAGTTTATAAAAAGAAAGTGTACAATAAACCACATTTTGCTTTATGTCGGTTTAGTTTATTCATTGCGTCTCAATAAGATAATATAATGTTAGAATCAGGACAATAAAACAAAAATAATAGTTCTAGATCCTAACTGCTGCAAACTGAAACACTTCTATGTATGATCAGTCAGTTTTGTTCCATATGGACGAAAACGTTTACCAAATCAAATTATTCGTGAATTGCCAGTTTTGTATATTATTAAATGTGAATATATAATTGTGTCTTACTTTATTCAAGCTAGTATTTAAGGAACTTGTGTAGTTTAAAGAGTCTCTAAAATTATTCCCCATCTACGAAATATGTATGTGAGTTCACTCATTGGTATAAGTGTGCCTAAAATGTTCGTGAGGACAAAGCTCGAGACTTGTAATATGAAATACTGAAAGATTTCAAATATCTATCACTTATCTACGGCTCATGTAAGTGGATTCAAAATTAGGAGGAGTAAACACCAGTATGAGAAAGAAGAGAAGGATCAAAGCATTGAGCGCATCAAAGCACGTATACTTCTGGATAGAAATGGGTACTTAAAAGCATTTCTGGTATGAAACGATACACAGCTGTCAGACCATTTAGCACTTGGAAACTACGTAATATTCTTATTTTTAAGATCGGAAGTAATAATAATTTTAAGGTCGAAAATTCGTTTGTTTGTTTGTTTTTGAGTTTAACGTCCCGTTCAGCAGTGAGGTTATATGAGACGTGGATCTACTGATTAACGTGGAATCCGAACAACATGAGCTCCAGCCGGGGTGTTTCAAACGGGTTATAAGGGAGTTCATTATCATGATGAAGCAAGAAATTATTCTCGTACCACCATAGTTCAGTCTTTTCATCTGAATGTCCTTCCTCAGATACCTCAGAGCAATGGAACAGCCAGTCGACGCTCTGGTTCTCAGAGATTTTACGGAGTGTAAATCCCTGAGCTTGACAAAATTATCACAAAGTTCTGATTTGTTTCTCGTTCTTAACTCTTGACCTCTACTGCTGCGAAGATTGTTGTTTGATCTCCAAATCGTAGCTGTAGAGTCAGATCTTATCTTCAATGATGTTCTAAAGATATATTATCCAACATCTTATGACTACGTTTGTGACAGAATTTAACACAGTCTACTTTTTCTCGGAAGTCAGCATCATGAGCATATACTACACTTCAAAACAGTTCATGTTAAAATCAAACGCGTTCACTTTTCTGTAGAAGGTCACTGACGTAATGTTTTACATTGTTCTGAATGATTCTTGAACTATGCTCATTCCCAAGTTTTCTACATTCTCTACATTTTCAAGGTTTGTGTTAATAGAAATTCGCTCTAACTTTTCTTCGTCTTTCATTGATATTTGTTTTCTTCTCGATATGCAAATTGACTCTAAAATCACAGCATCATTGTTATAAACTTGCTGAGTCATTTGATAGATCCCCTTTTCACACTTACTTAGTTTGACGAAGAAATCGTGCTGATCTATCTCATATCATGAATTCGTTTCATGTTTTGAGCTCGTTCGTGGCCAAGCGGTTAGCGCACGCGCCTTTCGCGTACGAGGCCCGGGTTCATTCCGGCGGGAACTCATGTCGTTAGGATTCCACGTTAATCAGTAGGTTTCGACTCATGTAACCTCGCTGCTCACAGAGACGTTAAGCTCAAAATCAACTCAACTTGTCTCATTTCTTTTTGCCATCTCAAACGGAACTGCATCGCGCGAGGGATTATTTTAAATCCTTAACTAAAAATATACAATTTCACTCCTTTTCTTGTCTAACTTAAGATGTTTCCTTTCTTTCTCCTATATTGACAGCGCGAGGAGAGAAGAATAAAAGCCATAACAGTTAATAGTTTAGGCATCAGGGCTTGAAAATTGAGTTCGAATGAAAATCATGTAACAATTTGGTGTTCGACATTTTTTCAATATATACCCATCACTGATCACAAAAATGCCGAATGCTAGAAGAAACACGTCATGGGAGGGGAGGGGGAGGAGGAGAAAAACCAAATTTGATCCGTTTCTATTATTCACTATACCTCCGTAACCATTGGAGCTGGAGCATCCAAACTTTTTTCATTTTGTTCGTCTAATTCTCTTCTATAATTTAATTCTAGTGCATTTTTGAGTTAAATATAATGGTTTTCTGGTTATTTTAATTTTTACTCAGTTTTGGGTGCGCTTGACGTCAGTTTTTTAGCCACAGATTCTTTACAAGATGAAATTCGGAAAAACGTTTCTTCTAAAAGTTTTTTGTCATTTTATGATCTTTAAAAAAAGGTATAATTATGTTACTGTGAGACCAACAGTGCCTGAGTTATGAGCGACTTTATTATGTCGTGTGCGAAACTGATCACGGCGCGGTCCAAGAGTTACCTTCCCACAAATGGTAGATATTAGCAACTGAGAACGATAAACATATATATAATCTTGTTTGCCTTATAGTATATAATCCTGATGATTAAGTCTGTCTATCCATTACAAATGTTCATTTATAATATCAATTGAGGGTATTTTCGGAAAATGATCCTTGTGAAAACAGAAAATTTCTGTCAAGAATGAAAAGAGAGCTTTCTCTAGTACACAGTATGAGAAACTGAAAATCTGTTTCTTTATACGTGTCTGTGATACCTTCTAAAACATGCACAAACATGCATCTTTCTATTCATTTTTCTGAAAAAATCTTGTTTCGACAAGGGTTGTTTTTGCTACAAGTCCTTCGATTTATGTACGACAATGGTACTGAGCGGAATAGAGCAGGAACCAAATTTTAAAATTTCCTTCGAGAGAAAATCATTAACAATTTTCCATCCACGTTCTTTAACATTTAAACTGTTAAATTTTATTTACAGAAGAGGCACTTCCCTATTATTAAGATTGTGTACAGTTGCTATAATACAATACATCTATAATAAGAAACGTAATAGAAGGCAACCATATGTTTAAGAAATCTCTTCAGAAGACACCAAATTATTTGATTTCTAGAATTAGTTCTGAATAATGTTATGCCACTCTTATATCTTAAACAGATAAAGAAATTTGTGATATCTATATTGCATCATTCAGTCTTCTTCATCACTCTGTTCATTAATTGATATTGAATTTTTACATTCGCTCGGACAACTACACATTGAAGTTCACAAGAAACCGCGATTCTTACATTTGCATTTCAAACTTACATACCCAAGTTTCTGACAGCTACGCATGGTAATATCTAAATAAGCTTTGGGAATATCTTCGAGTGTTTTTAAAACTGGTCTCACAATGTGGTCCTCAAAGTACCATCCGGATTCTTCTGGCCTTGGTAGATCAATCTCGCACTTATCAGCGTTTCCCAAATTGCTGTTTGTTGATGGCATCTCTTTATATGTTGTTTCAGAACATCATTAGCTTTAGGTAACCTCTTCAGGCTCCAATACGTTCTGAGGGACTGCCAAATAACCTCATGTTCTTGAAACGTACCCGGGGGAACATCAACATCAGTGG
Organism: Thermobia domestica; assembly: GCF_964235325.1. Lineage (NCBI taxonomy): Eukaryota > Metazoa > Arthropoda > Insecta > Zygentoma > Lepismatidae > Thermobia > Thermobia domestica. Next base: position 98,023,621 of record NC_137464.1, read on the forward strand.
AATTGAATTTCCAACTGCGTTGACGGCTGTGATCATAGTGACCAGGTTACCCCTTTCTGCTGGTGTTGCACAACCGACCTACTTGACACCTTTACGGGCAACTACTTTGAACTGTCCCTGGACAGTGCTGAGCCGAGTTTCTTCCAAGTTACACATCTTCTCGGGAGGAATGAGTTCAAATTTATTGTGAACGTCTTTGATGTTGTTGAAAAAGAACTCAGCATTATGGCGATTAAAGCTGGTAGCCCAACTTAGGCTAGTTGCTTCGGGTTTGCTTATCAAAAGCTTTATGGAATGTCTTTTAAGAAACGGAAGCATCCATTCTTCTCCGTCTATTTGATTTTCTTCCCATGTTGCTGGATATTTCTTCTCATTCCCTTTAGCAAATTGACGTGCAAGTAACCCTTGTCAAAACAGAAGATTTCTCTCAAGAATGAAAAGAGAGCTCTCTCTAGTACACAGTATGAGAAACTACAAATCTGTTTCTTTATAAGTGTCTGTGATACCTTCTAAAACATGCACAAACATGCATCCTTCTATTCATTTTTCTCGAAAAGTATTGTTTCGACAAAGGTTGTTTTTGCTACAAGTCCGTCGGTTTATCTACTACAATGATACTGAGCGAAATAGAGCAGGGAATAATTTGTCATCCTCGTTCTTTATATATTACCACCTTTTCCTCTTAATACTTATTGTAATGGTAAGAAACAAAGCAAAAAATAATATATGCCTAATACATTTTATAAATGATAAGTTTTTAAACTGTTAAATCTTATTTGCAGAAGAAGCACTTGCCTATTATTAAGATTGTGTACAGTTGCTATAATACAATAAATCTGTAATAAGAAACGTAATAGAAGAAAGCTATATACTTAAGAAATCTCTACATAAGAGAGCAATTTATTTTATTTCTAGAATTAGTTCTGAATAATGTTATGCCACTCTTATATAAAGGTAACCAAGAAAGTTATGTGGCTTTTTGACCCACCCCTTTTGAACATCGATATGTCTCCTTAGACGTACCTTGAAGATCAAAAATAGTTCCCATCATCATATACGACCCCGTGTCAACGTTCTGGAAGGCCATGAATATTATCGCGGTAGAACTCGGTGGCCCGTGAAGCGAAGAAAGTATCAATTGCATTTTGCACCTCTATTAGGGATTTGAATTGGCATCCTCGAAGGTGATTGTCCAAAGAATGGAACCAGGTGATAATCAGACACGGTGCAAGTCCCGGGAAATATGGCGGAGGCAATAGTGTTTCCCATCCAAGGCGTAGAATGGTGTCCCGGGTCATCCTAGCCACGTAAAGCGTAGCGTTGTCCTATAATAGGAGGATCTCTTTGCGATTCAGAAGTTCTGGCTCCAGAGTTTTTAGTTTTTCTTGATCACGGCTCAACTTCTGACAGTACATAGTCGCATTGATGCTTTGATCAGCTGGTAGCAGTTCCCGGTGCACGATGCCGCGAGCAGTCCACTAAACACACAGGAGGATCTCCTTCTGGTGCACTGCTGGTATTGGCTGTTTTGGATCCGGTTCATGGGATACTAACCAATGATGACGGCACAGTGGAGCTTCCTACAGGTCCTACTTCTCATTACATGTTAACAACCTGTCCAGAAATAGCTCATTCCTCAGACGAGACAGCAAAGAAATACAGGTGTCTGCTTGCGTTGCCTTCTGACTCAGAGTCAAATTATGTGGGACCCATCGACCCAGTTTGTAGTGCTTCCCAAGTTGATAGAGGTGCTGCCGAATGGTTTTTCCACTCACACTGAATTGTAGTCTCAGGTTCTCACATGTCTGGCCACTGTTCAACCCAGTTGCTGCCTGAAGATCTTCATTTTGTAGATGTGTTGGTCTTCCGGAAAATAGTGCTTCTTCGAGTGTTTCGTCACCGTTCTTAAACTTATTAAACGACCACTGCATTGTCTGCGTAGTCACGACACCCTCACCAACTGCCTGGCATATCTTCCACCCTTCTGCAGCAGCGTTTGATCCCAGTTAGAATTCGTACAGCATACAAGCACTTGTGACGCTCTGTGGAGGTCCATGTTCGCTCTGTCCTTACGCAAGTTCATGGTGTAACTGAACTGCCACAACCAGCTGGTATGTTGTATATAACCACAACAACAACTGACCTTCGCCTTATTTCCATTTGCATTCAACACACGGTGTGAGGACCAATTGAACACAGATCTCCACAAAAAACGACAGAAATTTCTTGGTTACCTTTATATTTCAAAAAAGATAAATACTTTTGTGATATCTTTATTGCATCATTCAGTCTTCTTCACCTTTCTGTTAATTAACTGACTGAATTTTTATACTCGCACATTGGAGTGAACAAGAAACCGCGATTCCAACATTTGCATTCCAAACTTACGCACCCAAATTTCTGACAGCTACAGATGGTAATCTCTAACAAGCTTTGGGAATATCTTCGAGTGTTTTCAAAACTAGCTTCAGAATTTGGTCTTCCAAGTACTGTCCGGGGTCTTCTGACTTTGATAGATACATCAATCTCACACTTATCAATATTTTCCAAATTGCTGTCTGTTAATGGAATCTCTTTATATGTTTTTCAGAGCTGTTATGTCGGATCCAAGTGGAGCGTGATAAGACATTAACTCTCTTCTTATTCTCACATAACTTGTAACAAAGGTGGTAAGCTGGAATAAACTTTCTTTTCTTCGAAATCCCACCATCATGTACAATTATTTTCAAGAAATTGTCGTAATGGTACATCAAAAGCAGGAATACATCGGTCTCTACTCATCAGAACAATTCCTTCTGAATTGTGATTCAGAGCATGAAGTATCATTCTAGTATTTGCTTTTTCATGCTTCCCTTCAAGAATTTGAACATCGTTCTCGATGTTTGACTTAACTGTTTTTCACAAAGCTCCTCACGGTTAATGCGAAGATCTATGATGAAGCTAGGCTCCTACTTTTAGGAAAATGCAGCCTTTAAAGATTACCTCCAACTAGTGATGTTCTGAAACAACATATAAAGAGATGCCATCAACAAACAGCAATTTGGGAAACGCTGATAAGTGCGAGATTGATCTACCAAGGCCAGAAGAATCCGGATGGTACTTTGAGGACCACATTGTGAGACCAGTTTTAAAAACACTCGAAGATATTCCCAAAGCTTATTTAGATATTACCATGCGTAGCTGTCAGAAACTTGGGTATGTAAGTTTGAAATGCAAATGTAAGAATCGCGGTTTCTTGTGAACTTCAATGTGTAGTTGTCCGAGCGAATGTAAAAATTCAATATCAATTAATGAACAGAGTGATGAAGAAGACTGAATGATGCAATATAGATATCACAAATTTCTTTATCTGTTTAAGATATAAGAGTGGCATAATATTATTCAGAACTAATTCTAGAAATTAAATAATTTGGTGTCTTCTGAAGAGATTTCTTAAGCATATGGTTGCCTTCTATTACGTTTCTTATTATAGATGTATTGTATTATAGCAACTGTACACAATCTTAATAATAGGGAAGTGCCTCTTCTGTAAATAAAATTTAATAGTTTAAATGTTAAAGAACGTGAATGGAAAATTGTTAATGATTTTCTCTCGAAGGAAATTTTAAAATTTGGTTCCTGCTCTATTCCGCTCAGTACCATTGTCGTACATAAATCGAAGGACTTGTAGCAAAAACAACCCTTGTCGAAACAAGATTTTTTCAGAAAAATGAATAGAAAGATGCATGTTTGTGCATGTTTTAGAAGGTATCACAGACACGTATAAAGAAACAGATTTTCAGTTTCTCATACTGTGTACTAGAGAAAGCTCTCTTTTCATTCTTGACAGAAATTTTCTGTTTCCACAAGGGTTATTTTCCGAAAAGACCCTCAATTGATATTAAAAATGGATACTTGTAATGGATAGACAGAATTAATCAGCAGGATTATATACTTGCAGGCAGACAAGTATATATATATATATATATATATATATATATATATATATATATATATATATATATATATATATATATATATATATTTATCGTTATCAGCTGCTAATAACTACCATTTGTGGGAAGGTAACTCTTGTGGGAAGATAACTCTGAGTCGCTCATAACTCAGGCACTATTGGTCTCACAGTAACATAATTAAAAGGTCGTAAAATGACGAAAAACTTTTAGAAGAAACGTTTTTCTAAATTATATCTTGTAAAGAATGTGGCTAAAAAAACTGACGTCACGCGCAACCAAAACTGAGTAAAAATGAAAATAGCAAGAAAACCATTATATTCAACTCAAAAATGCACTAGAATTAAATTATAGAAGAGAATTAGGCAAACAAAATGAAAAAAAGTTTGGATGCTCTAGCTCCAATGGTTACGGAGTTACGGTGAATAACAGAAACGGCTAAAATTTCGTCTTTCTCCTCCTCCTCCTTCCCTCCCGTGAGGTGTTTCTTCTGGCATTCGGCATTTTCCCGATCAGTGATGGATATATATTCACGAATGTCGGATGACAAATTGTTACATGATTTGCCCTTAAAGTCGAAAAGGAGAGCAATTTTGTCAAGTTGATGCCTAGAGTATAAAAGTTAGAGTACGAACGAGACAGTATGCTGCTGATTAACCACTCCTGCACTAAACAAACAAGGGAAGCAAGAAAATTGCGGACTTTGGAGAGTGGGCACAACGCAAGAAAGAATGAGAGACTATGTCCCATTAATTAGCCTAAAGAGTGGACATATACTAATCAGAGTATAAGACAGCCGATCCAACGTTCGTAGTTGTGAGTAATTCAGCATAGCCTGGTATTTGATATTCACTCCTCTATGTGGTAGACAGAGGCATCTCCAACGTTTTGACTTTGACACACATTCAATGCACTCTTCTGATCCTCCTCTGACTTCATCTGCCTCAGCTTAGTTGATTTTCTTCTAGTCAACATGCGTCCTAGCTAAAAGATGATAGTCAACTGGGTAGTACATTGTTGAAGCAACAACATTACTACCTTTATAGTTGGTTATTTATTGTTTCTTTGCCCTTCAGTGTGCTACTTGTTAAAGTAAATTGCTACTCCTACCTTAATGCTGAGCTCCAACCTTAACCACGGACGACAAGATATAATAGCAATTGGAAATATCTTATATATATATATATATATATATATATATATATATATATATATATATATATATATATATATATATATATATATATATATATATATATATATATATATATACAGTATATAGATAGATATATAGACACAAAGATACGTTACTGTAAAACAACAAACGAAGACCAAAACGGATCCATGAATGACTCCTGCTGTGCCTACTACCCATGGCAGTCGAACAAAGAAAATAATTCCAAAAAGGTTTTGAATGCAAGGAAGATACACTCCTACAAGTGTCCCCATCTTTCTTGTTTGGCTTGTCCTCAAACGAGCTGACATTGTGCCGAAGAAAGTCTTAGACTTCTCCCGGGCTTTGGCTTCTCTCTAAAAAGAAAAACAAAAACAAAATTTAGAAATTTCTAAAACCATACGATTTTGTTCTAAAATACAAAATCATTAATACTTTTTAAGTCAATCGCAAATTCAAATGCAAAACTTAGAGCAATTTTTGAACTGAGTATTATTTTAACTCGAGATTAACCAAGACAATTCTTTATAAACAACACAAGAAATATTAAAGTAAGCCCTAATAAATATGTAAAAGAAAATTCATCAAATCGAAAAGTTACGCAGTTATAGTCCATAATGAAAACAAGAAAAGAATAAAGCTCGTTATTTGACATATTTCGAATTCAGCTTTGCAAATGAACAGGAAGTCAGCTATTCCAATTCACACTAGCAGTGGTGTTCAAGCCTCTCGCCTTTTGGGGGAAGAAGGGTATATATATATATATACAGATGGTGATCAGAAAAATGGAAACATCTGTAGTTGGCAACACGTCAGATGTATGGGTTGGCAGTAGTGTCGTGGCGCCCGCAGCGCCGGACCGTTGGTGGTGGTGTGTTAGGTCGGTCTAAATACTACGTCAGGCGCAGTGGAACAGCAGTGTCCAGTCGCTGCAGCAGACGGAGCTAGTGTAAAATGGGAGACTTCTCAGATTTTCAAAGAGGGCAAATTGTTGGTGCGCGGTTATGTGGAGTGAGTGTGACGGCAGTGGCTACTGTGTTAGGTGTGTCGCGTAGGACAGTGTCGAAGGTGATGACGGCCTGCACAACACACGGGGAAACCACATCGGGGAAGCGGAACAGTGGGCGGAAGAAAATCATGAGTGACAGGTCACGCCGGGTATTAAAGCGCATTGTCACGCAGAACCGTCGTGCCACTGCGGAACAAGTGACGGAGGAACTCAATCAGCACCTCCCCCACCCTGTTTCGACAATTACAGTCTACCGCGAATTACATGAGATGAACTTACGGGGTCGTGTTGCACGGGCCAAACCGCTCATCAGGGATCATAACGCTTTCGCACGCCACAAATGGTGCCGCGATCATGCAACTTGGACCGTTGAGGACTGGAAACGTGTGATATGGTCGGATGAGTCATCCTTCACCTTATTTCCCACCACGGGCCGTGTTTATGTGTGGAGAACGCCCAAAGAAGCTTATGATCTGCAGTGTCTCCGCCCAACTGTGAAACATGGCGGCGGCTCGATGATGCTGTGGGCCGCAATATCATGGTTTTCATTGTGCCCTGTTTTCACACTTAGCGGACGAATCACTGCCAACGACTATGTCGCAATTTTAGGAGACCACTTACATCCTATGGTCCGGATGTTGTTCCCGGACAATGACGCCATCTTCCAGGATGATAATGCACCCATTCACATAGCTGGCGTTGTTGCAGAATGGTTTGAGGAACATCGGGATGAAGTTCAACACCACCCCTGGTCCGCCCAATCCCCAGATCTCAACATAATTAAACATCTGTAGTCCGTCTCGGAAACACGCCTCCGGCGACGATTTCCACCTCCATCCCCTCTCACAGAACTGGTCGATGCCCTGCACGAGGAATGGTGTAAAATTCCACTTGCTACCATTCACGACCTCTGTGCCTCCATCCCACGTCGCATCAAGGCTGTTCTGAAGGCGAAAGGTGGCCCGACACAATATTAATCTTTTAAGTTGCAATTTCGTTCAGGTGTTTCCATTTTTCTGATCACCATCTGTATATATATATATATATATATTATTACTATTACTATTATTATTATTATTATTATTATTATTATTATTATTATTATTATTATTATTATTATTATTATTATTATTATTATGGAGGATCAGGAGAGCAGGTAGCAGGTAGGCGCTACTGAGTTAGGGTGATGAAATTCGAGGAGGTTGTTTGTAATTTGTATATGATATGAAAAGCTCTTTCTTGTATGTAAAAGGGTTATTCAAAAAGCGCGTCGGTTTTGTTGTATCAAATTATGAACTTTTTTCAAAACACACTAAGAACATTCATAAACATGTTCATCACACATTCCGATTTCAAGTATGGTGAATGACGTCGGGCACATGACCTCTACTGCGCTGCCATGCAATAACTCTCTTCGTAAAATTCGCTATGACTGAATGACTCAGGCACACTGTCACGAACCACCGCAATGTTTAGCTTAGAACGACCACTACGACGCTGCCCAGGACTTTTAATGTTCAATGTTGGAAAAACCGTTTCAATGAACTTTTTCATAAATGTGCGAACTTTTGATTCATTCAGTGCCCCATTTCGCGCAAAGTTGCCTGACATTTGCTGCATAACTTACTCCGTTCTGTTTAAAAGTTTTCACAATTAGCACATGTTGCGCTATAGTAAACTGCTCCATGCTAGGCAAAAACTGAAGAAATGCGAGAAATTCAGACTAAAGCGACAATCGGAATTTTTGTGGGTAGAGCAACAATACAAAACAATGTCGGCAACCGAGAAACAAAAATTTGCCAGACGGTTCAAAACCGGCGCACTTTTTGACGTTAACACAAGATCATACTGCCACGATGACGTCTTTCTACGCATAAACATGTTGAAGGGTATACTTCCGAGTGATATGTAAATATCAGAATCCACTAAAAACTAATAGATAATTTGTAACATAAGACTATTACGAACATTATAAAAACAAGAATAATAATGTGTAATTTTATTATGCTACAATTACTTATTCAAAACATCGTAAATTACGAATACTCAAAGGACACTAGGGGTAATATGTAAATATAACGAGCAAATTAATCAACGGATCGATAGCATAGCTTTCTCTTAGCACTAATTTGTTATGAATAAAAGAATACTAAGGAAATTAAGAGTAATATTTGAATATTACGATCCAATTAAAATTGATATGTTTATGAATTGTATATGATACTCGTAATATGAATATTTATTACTTTCAGTTAAAATACTAACCCTTCATGTTTATTTGAATCCGACATGGTACATAGGGTCCACGCTATAGCTCTTTCCTTGTAAGACTATTTCTAAGGGCTTTGTAGAATTGGGGGGATCATGTTGTAATATGTAAGACGGTTAATATGTAAGACTTTTCAGTGCGCGAGAAGCAACGTTAAATTTTACTGCGAGTGATGATGTTTGAGGGTCGGGAAACCGCGATGCTATGCGTTAACACGAAGCTCAGATGTGCCCTCTACCGCTCGGAGACCGGAAGTTGGCGCCTGGCGCGTGAACTGCAAACGCGAAACCCGCCCGGGGCGGCCGGGACGTGTGGAAACCGGAGGTATGCGCCCGGTACACAAAGCGCGAAACGAAGCTCCGGGGATGACCGGTGTCTCATGGCGAATTGTACCAATGCGTAATCTGTAAAGGCGAAAACTGATACTCTGGTGATGCGGGACCTAGGGAACCTAAGATCTTAATACGACGTCTATATGATGTCAATTTGTAGTGCAAATGTGTGACTTTTATGCAAATTTAGATTTCGATGTAAAATGTAGAACAGATTTAAAGCCTTTTAGGGTATGTACGAGTAGGATCTTTACCTACTATGCAGGAAAAAAATTGCCGATCATTGCGTAATCTAAGCTCGGTGATAAATGGACAATACTATGTACAGGGAATTATAGACATTGCATTTGCAAATATTTGTTACAGGTATAATTATATTGTGTAAAGTTTTGGTGTCCTCACGTGACTTTTGGCATATATTTTTTTATTTCATTCAAACAGTATACTTTGAAATTTTCTGGTATTAGTCTCAACATTATATTCTTGAACGCGAAAATTCCTGTCTGTGATAGCAGCTTTCCCTGAGATGATTCCCAGGAAACAAACTTTAGAAATAACAAGAAACAAAGAGATCCTGTACAAGAAGTAGAAACAGATCTCAGAGAAGAAGCAGAAACACATTGTGTAGAAGAGCAAGATGAATATAATTTACTGCTATCTTCGGATCTTTTCAATAATTATGATTTTCTAAATCCTCTTTCATCTAGAGAAGTGCCATAAGAAGAAGATGTGGATCATATCCTGCATGATGCACTGGAAGTTCTATTAACAACATCACAGTCAAATTTCCTTGCGCACTCCCCATCAGTATTGGTGAGTTTTCGGGCAGAGGTGGCTCAGTGGTAGAGCAATCACTTATGGTGCGTAAGGTCCCTGCTTCGATTCCATCTTGCTTCAAATAGGCTTTGTGTTGGATAAACCATGTGCGATGATTTTCTGGGAGTTCTTCCGTTTCCTCCTAGATTCTTCATTCTACTATTTTACCTACACGTACTTCTCAATCACCGTCTCTTTTAGGCTACACGGCATTTCTATGGGATGTAAAACTGAAAGATTTCATTTGATTTTATTTTTGGTAGTTTTCTTAATCTATGCTGTTCTTAATCTATCTAAACAATGTTGACGTTAACTGTGTAAAATATTCTATTATGTAGTGGGGACAACATTATTATCTAATGTGTGGTGGGTGTATAAGGAGGATTTGTAATAAAGAGGCACACGAATGTTTGGTTGCTATTACGCTATATGAAAAACGTTCATATTACGTTATAACAGCTCCGGATAATAGAGAGGAACTGTTTATGGCATATGCAGAAACTTCAAACTTGGTATGTGGAACCTTTTCAACGAAGCATGAATGTTGTCAAAAAATGCTCTTTATCTCACACAAGTCGTGGAAATTTTAAGGGAGAAAGATTTGTAAAAGGGCTATGTAATTAATGGATGTTAATACACTGAAATGAACTCAAAGAAAATTCAGTGTGTAAACTTTGAACATATTGATTTCTCATTTTGTTTTACTTTATTGTTCTTACTAACAAAGGTCGCGCGGTGTTACTCTGACTTAGCCGATTTCTTTTTACATATGAAACAATTAGACAACCGTAGAAATCCTCGATCGCATACGTGTTCGAATTATAAGCGTTAAAAGTTCAAAATTGAACAGATTTTTCAAAAAGTTTGAAGTAACCCTTTTTTGGGATAGTCGCTTCATTTTTGGTATTATTGTGTTTACTTGGGTGCTCAACACAATGGTGAGGTCAAAACGTATGCTTTTTGCAACATAAGGGGACTTATTAGGAGGGTGAAGGGTAATGGCATCTTACAACTTGCAAATTTCCTCCTGTTTTGCACACTTGGTCAACAGGGTAATAAAATGTATTAGCCCTATTTAACTGTAATGTTATTCAAATGTCACTTTCCTGTGTGGACATCTTCAAATTGTACAATGGCATTTGTCTCTGAAACGCTTTGTCTTGGAACTAACGTGAACGGGACTCCCAACCCAGCCGGCCTCCGTTTATGCATTGTATAAAAAATTAAACATTTCAGTTTAACGTCCCACAATTATGTCCTTTAGGCTAAGGGAGATGATACCCTTTTCGGATCTTGGCTTTTTAAGCTATTTTTTAGACTTTCAGTCAAGCAGCTACTGCATCGTCACTATTTATCCTAGGATCATGGTTCATACCTCATTCTCTTTAGAATGGAGCTGGCTTTCAAATGATATCACTTGCATGATCATATCATATACCAGGAGCGGGAAAAATGATGTCAAAGAGAAAATTTTGGAGGGAAAATTTTTTCTCGCACTTTGGACCCCTCTGGAGCGACCCTGTGTGAACGTAGCCATCTAAGAAAAAACTCTGATAAATAGTACTTGGTATACTGAATATGTGTGCCAAATTTCAAGTTTCTATCGGGAATACCAAGGGCGGGAGAAATTTTATCAGGAATTCCCGACATGCCCCAAATAACCGTAAAACACCATGATCTCAGGTAAAAATTTCCTGAGACATCCCTAATTACCTAAGGTCATGTTTCGCCCATCATTCTATTCAGAATAGAACTGCCTTTCAGGCGGTATGACTCGCGTGTCTCCATCATGTATCTAAGGCGGGAAAGTGATGAAAAACGGGATTTTTGGGGTCTAAATATCCTTTTTTTCAACTTTTAGCCCCCTGGACCCCCCTGTTTTAACGCAGAGATCTAAAAAAAATCTGGTAAATACTACTCGGGGGGCGGAATGTTTATGCACAATTCCAATTTTCCAGGTGCAAAAGTAAGCCCGCCAAAAAAAAAATATACCGACAATGTCCCATATTCCCGTATACAGAGGGAAATTTTTAAACATTCCCAGAGACATCCCTAATCACCCTAGGGTCATGTTTCACCCATCATTCTTTTTAGAATAGAACTGCTTTTCAGGTGGTACTATTCACTTGTCTCCATCATGTATCTAAGGCGGGAAAATCCCGTAAAAGGGATTTTTTGGTAAAATTTCCCTTTTTCAACGTTTAGCCCCTCTGTACCCCCTGTTTTAACGCAGAAATCTGAAAAAAATCTGGTAAATACTACTCGGTGGACTGAATGTTTGTGCACAATTTGAATCTTCTAGGTGCAAAAGTAAGCCCGCCAAAAAAAAAATACCCACCATATCCCATTTTTCCCTATATAGAAGTATATTTTTCAAAAAAATCCCTGTGACGTCCCTAATTACCCTAGGATAATGATTCGACCGTCATTCTCTTCAGAATGGAACTGCCTTTCAGACGGTATGACTCACGTGTCCCCATCATGTATGTGAGGCGGGAAAATGACGAGAAACCGGATTTTGGGGGTAAAAATATCCCTTTTTTCACCCCTTTGCCCCTCTGGTTCCTCCCCTGTTTTAGGACTGACATCGGAACAAAAAATCTGGTAAATACTACTCGGTGGACTGAATGTTTGTGCAAAATTTCAATCTTCTACGTGCAAAAATAAGCCCGCCAAAAATACTTTACATAACCCCCCCCCCGAAAAGTATTACACGAAAATATACCTTTTAGACTTATGTCGTCATCACCTCCTATGTCTGGACGCAGGACGGTCTGAAACCATACGTAATGTCTTCTACAATGGATCTGGACTTGAAAAACAAACAAACAAAAAAAACCGGACGAAAAGGCTCAAATAGAAGAGAAATAACGCAATGTACCATGAAAAATGCGTATCGTACAAAATGTACGATAAGATCCCCAAAGGAGGCAAGTGAATGATGATGGAAGAATTGGTGAGACGAAACGGAAATACCCATGGACACGATGGTATGCATTGTGGAAGATGCTGTTCCAATATCTCATCGCTAGCTATTTTTAATTTTTTTTTTTCAAAGGATTTTAATGGCGTGAAAATAGTAGCCAAATTTCAGATAATAATTTACAAAACTTCAGACATTCTTTCCATTCACAGCGTTTGTTTACATATATGGTAAACGACATTATTTTTACCTCTCCCTCCCCCCAAAAAAAGCCAAAAAATATTCCCTGGGGTTTGACCAATATTTTTCCATATTCGACAGTTCGAATTCACTGAAAACTAAAAACATGGGTATCGATAATGTATTAGAACACTGTGTATTCCGTAGGGATGGCCAAAATTTTCCGGAATCCGGATTCAGGAGATTTTGTTTTCCGGAATCGGAAAATTTACTTTCCGGAATTCGGAAAAATTCCGGATTTCGGAAAAATTCCGGAATTCAGAAAAATTCCGGATTTCGGAAAAATTCCGGAATTCGGAAAAATTCCGGAATTCAGAAAAAATCCGGAATTCGGAAAAATTCCGGATTTCGGAAAAAATCCGACATTCGGAAAAAATCCGGAATTTAGAAAAAATCGGAATTTTTCCGAGATCCGGAATTTTTCCGATTTTACTTTCCGGAAAGTAAAAATTCTGGAATTGGCCATCCTTAGCTAGTAGCTGTTAAAAGAGAAACACAATAATGAATAGGCTATATATACTGTATTAATTTCTTGTAGTTGGATATGTCTTTATCATTTACGTAGACAATTGCTACTGCAGTTATTTACTACTTTATGAGAAAGGTCTTATTTTCACACACAAAAAAGTCGCCGGTGTGTCTCAAACATTATCGCGTTCCCACCTGCAGCTGCTCCAAAGCACTGCAAACTACTTTTTAACCAGGCGAAAGGCAGTGAAGGAAAATAAATCTCAACAAATATTCTAATAACATTCGCTTATTGTCAACATACCTACAGTGAGCGCAGAAAGTGTTCTTACACCGTGCATACTTTATATTGAAAACAGCTAGCATGAGAACGGGAGGTGGAAAATATATATATAAGCAGAATTAAGACTACACATTCATACATTTTATTTCTATATACAAGAGAAAGGCCAAACAAACACAATCACTGTTTTGTTCAGAAGAAAAGAGAGAATTCCTTTTTTGTAAACGCAAAAAGTCACCGTACACTTATGCTTGAATTAATGCTTATAAAGTATATTACGTTATTTAATATTTTGTGGGATTACCCTGTGCGTTAATGATTGTCTGTAGTCTTCGTGGCATTGATTTCACCTGTAGTAGTTCGTAGTTCTGTAGCTTCGGGACTGATTATGTCCCATTCTTCTTGAATAGCTTTTCTTAGGCCTTCTTTAGTAGACAAGCTGTGCCTTCTGATTCTTGTCTCCAGAACAGATCATAGATGTTCTATGGGGTTCATGTCTGGGGATTGAGGAGGTGTGCGAAGCTGTTTCAAGGTATTATAGAGTCAGGAGCGGATCCAGAGGGGGCGATCGGGGCGATCGCCCCCCCCCCCCACACAAGAGGAAACTCTTATTTTATATATAAATAAACCCATCCATAACAAGTTTGGAGCTCTTAAAAGTAGCAGTATTACCGCCGACCGCCCCCCCCAGAAGTCCGTCCTGGATCCGCCCCTGGCAAACCTTGCAGACAGGCCTCGTTCAACAGTACAAACAATAATTGTGATGTATAATGTTTCTATCACTGTGCGAAACCATAAAATAATAATAATAATAATAATAAAAATAAAAAAGAACTGGAAGACCAAGAGTGTTGAGTGAACAAGTTAAACGTTACATTATTAGGGAAAGAAAAAAGGTTCCAAAAAGTAGTGCTGTGCAATTGGCAACGGATCTGGAAACACGCGGTGTTAAAGTATCAGCCAGTACAGTGCGGAATATTTGCAGGGTATCATGGTCGGATAGCCAGGAAAATGTTCTGGGTGAACAAGACAAATCGTATAAAGTAACACATAAATACATTGTCAGTACTAGTAAATGGATAGTATATTTACGTGACTAATCGTGATTCACTCGATAGCATAATGGTTAGGAAGATGCAATTATTTAAATAAGTTTACATCTAAATTGCTAATTACCATGTCACGCGAGAGAGAGAGCGGGGATTTTCATTATTACTACATGTAAATAGATAAATAATGACGCTAGGAATCTAGTCTATCATTTTATTTACAGCAAACGTGAATTGAATCATAAAGATGAGCTTAGTTGGCCCTCACAACTAATTTAATCCTTACATAAAAGCACGACGCGAATGTCGGCATAATATCTTGGACCAACAAGCTCATTAAACATGTACAGTTATTTGCAATGAAATGCTTACATTACTCCTGTCCATTATCTTGATAATAACATGAGTTCAAACCATTAAATCAAATAGTTCTGGACAAAAACCTGAGTCAATTTCATATGCAAATTTAGATATAGTAACATGTCAAATTACAAGTCCTGGCACATTGGCCTAAGGTGCGTGAGGAATATGATTGTGATATATGCTACCTCTGGTAATAATTTTATGCATATTAAGAAACAAATAAAGAATAATTCCAACTTACATGTTTCCAAGTATAACATCCAACAATTGAATGGAAAGACGTACAAAGTCTACGCGAGTACCGAGTACGGATAACGCGACTCGTATACTTCGTCCGAGAATTATCAATTGACTGACTGACCCTTAGTAAATTTTTACTAGTGTTTTTATACACAATTTGTTTTTCCCTTCTATCTTCCTGTTCTCTATTTCTGGACTTTCTTAACCACAAAATTGTTATTTTTCTGTGACGTCAATCAGGAAGTCCTTGTTTATCTCGTCACAGGTCCACTTTTCTATGGTCAGAAATAGTTGTTGCTTTCCCTTTCACTTCACTTTGTTTGTTCAAATAAGAGGATTGTTTCCGTGAATCAACTTTCTATGTATATTTTAAATCAAGTGTTTTAATAAACAATAAAAAATTTCATCCTAGTCTCTATTCACGTCACAAAAGAGACTAAAGTTTGAAAAAGAGTATAAAGATAAGGGATCAGGCTTCTTTCTGGAATAGGGTCATATTTTCGGACGAAAGTAAATTTAATTTTATCGAGTCCAATGGGAGGCGTATGGTATGGTGCAAGGTGAATACAGAGATGAATCCTCAAAATCTCGTCCCTAAAGTAAGACACGGAGGAGGGTCCGTGCTCGTCTGGGGTTGTATGAGTGCCTCAGGACTGGGTCGTCTCCACCTTATCGATGGAGTGATGATCCACAAAGTGTATATTAACATATTAAAGGAATATCTCCATACTAGTGCGCAGAAGATGGTTCTTGAAAACAATTTATTGTTCAGCAAGACAACGACTCGAAATATACAGCGGAAAATACTCGATTGTGGCTACTCTATACAGGGGCGGATCCAGGACGGACTTCTGGGGAAGGGCGGTCGGCAGTAATACTGCTACTTTTAAGAGCTGGATGGGTTTATTTATATATAAAATAAGAAAGTTTCCTCTTGTGGGGGGGGGCATGGCCCCGATCGTCCCCCTCTGGATCTGCCCCTGAGGTTTGCTATCTTTCTCAAAGACTTACCCTTCTTATGCACTTTAATAATTACTTTTCTTGTCTCCTCATTTGTTTCTGTTCGGTTGCTTCCCATTTTGACAGCCCACCGTGCAGTTTTTTCACTCCTATTCACAACTAAACTCATTCTGTTACTCGTCATGCTATACAGAGGTGTATACTCAGGTGAATACTAGTGAACCCCAGTTGTGGTATCTTTGTTTCGTATTCGTACGTCAGGTGTACGATCACTTTTTGCGTCTACTCTATACATTTTCTACGGAATTTATTTACTTTCTGACCATTAAACTTGTCTTTGTGGTTCTTTATTGATATATTCATAAAGCTTAGTTTTCATTATTCATATTGTGTGTGTTATTACACTTCTTAAATTTTCTGTTTCTTTTTCGCAGGCATTCTCGTTTCAATAGCATAGGTGTACGAACACTTTCTGCGCTCACTGTATGTACAGTAAATACAAATTTATAATTTTTGACTTTACGAAGTATACAATGTAATTGTTCAATAATTAACACAAGCAGGCATTCATTAATTTATATTAATATAATAGTTAACAAAACTAATAAACGGGTGATTGATGACTCAGTGGTAGAGTTTTCATCTATGGTATTCTAACCCAGGACATGTGGGTTTTCGATGGCTAATTTTGTGTTCGAAAATTTTTCCGGTGGTAGGCCTGCTCTTGGTTCCCTTTCTTATATTTGTTCCATCATCACTCATTAACGAATTTAGTTTATCAAAACTCTATAGCCATATATTCATTCTGTCCGTCAGTGAAACAAACAGTCTCAAGAACTATCTGATGGATTACCATCAATTTTGGCCACGATGTACAGAGTCAATAGTTAAGAATCGAGTTCCCTGATGAATGTAATATTCAAACCGGAAGCGGTACAAATCAACCATTTCCGGTTTTAACGTTAATCATTATATAGTAAATATGGTAATAGATAGCGAGAAGCGGTTTCCAGTAATCGACATATATAACATTCATGTAGATAGAATGTTACCCAGTTTGTGCATCTGCTGAAAATAATGAGCTTAGGTATTTAGAGAGCATTTTCCGCTTTAGAAAATGTGTGCTTGGTAAAGAATGTAGAGAATTAGCTGAGTCAGGCACGTAGCTAGAATATGGTAATAGGAAGGGGGGTCTGTCACGAAATACTGTGGTTATTTACCAGGGGCTCAATCATTCTAAACTATTTTATTGGCAACATATATTGGTTCGTTTAGCCAAGATTTCTAAGGGGGGCATGATATGAAATACTGTGGTTACACACCAGAGGCTCGATCAATCTAAATATTTTACTGACAACATACCCATATTGATTGGTTAGGACAATAAAATGAGGATATATTAGTAAGTATTTTAATAAGAAGCTATGAAGAAATCTCGAGTAAAAGAATATAAAAAAAGTATTGAAAAAGATATCGTCTTCCGAGGTCATTCGAACGGTGTCGAGAATTTTGCGTCTGGGAAATTTGCGCCCTACCTCAAGAACAGGGAAAATTGCGCCTGCGATGTACTTCCACCGGGAAGTTTGAGCCCTGCGAAATAAAAGAACCTATTGGAGCTTACGCATTTCCTCGGAGGGGCTGACATTACAGCATAAACAATCCTCCCCCCACAACCATGCCATTTGTGATTTATTTTCATTGTGGCTATATAAGGGGAGAATAACCTTCAATATAAGCCAAAAGAACACAACGGATCAACGCAATCACTGCTTCTTCCAGAGATGATTTTGGGGGAACACTGGCCTCCCCAGAGCTCTCAGAGTGCCCCCTCGGAGGAGACCAAAATAATACGTCTATAATATAATAATAAATAGAATAGTACCAGCAGTGACCCCCCTCCGGAATACTAAATGTGCCCCCCGGAACATTTTTCCTGAAAAAACGACTGAACGCAATTGTGTGTTTGAAGTGTAATTCCAGCAAGTAAACACACTGTACATAGTTTTCTTGACAATATTACTGAACTGATTTTACATTCACTTTACATTTTCTTTTCTATATTTTGTGTCCTGAAAAGCCAAACAACTCTCAAGGATTGTGAACAGAGATATCTGAGTAGAGCCAAACAGCCTTTTGTAGATTAAATTATACTCTTTGATTATATTAATAAATAATTATATATCAGTCATTTATACGTTTATTGTAAATTTTGTACTATAATGAAAAATTGTATTTGTATGGATTGCCCTTTAGTGAACTAAAATTGTATTTTTTTTTCATTTGTTCGGAATATTATAACGGATGGAGTAACTCACTGAGACGATGAGAGGCAAGCCTAGTTCAAGTGCGAGTGGAAGTTACTTTACACAATACAATAATAAGTTGAATTGTAGGGCGCTAACATCCCAGTGCAAATATATAGCCGGCGCATTTTCCCCTCTTTTTGGAGTAGGGCGCAAACATCCCAGTGCAAATATATTGCGAGCGCATTTTTTCCTATTTTTGTGGTAGGGCGCAAATTTCCCGGGCGCAAAATTCTCGCATTCAAGGAAAATATAATGTCCGTGAAGTTGACAAGCCACTTATGTCAGACTCCAATTTCGACTTTAAACGTCGCTAGTGCTACGTTATAGTACTCGCGCCGAGTCGTGAAGCTTGACCTACATCTACCGATTTCACTACCCAATAGAACGCGAAGGTTTGTTCCAGTCGTCAACCCCCACTCATCAAATTTTGTCAGTGTCTTCTCTCGCGCTACACGAAAAACATCTCCCGAGAGTACAGTGTTGTCGGATTGGCGTCAAGTTCCGTTTCGTTAATTCCTTTTTGTTGCGTTATATTTTCGTTGTTACTATTTGTGCTATTGTTTCCATTTTAGAATAGTTGTTACAGTAGTTATTGTTGTGCAGTGTTATTATTGGTAATTTTTAATTTTTTTTTATATATATATATACTCGTTTACTATGTCTTCAAAGTTTGGCAACATAGTTGGTGAATTTCAGCTCGACGTTTCCCAAGTGTGCGCTCGGGAAGCGGCTCCACGAATTGTACCGAAGTTTTCCGATGTGTTGGAGCTCAAGCAAAATATTTCTATGGTTGGTTTAAAGCCCACGCTTCACGACTCAGCGCGAGTACTATAGTGTTCGATAGTGACGCAAATCGCTAGTACTCCAACTGCATGCCAACACGCCCACTTCTAAGAATCATCTCAAAAATGAGGTTAACCGTTAGAGCAAGTAAGTGCTCATTGGTGCCATTAACATTAACGTTAAAGCCTCCATCGTACGGCCCTTTGAGTAATAATAACACCACGTTTTTTGCTAGTCTCAATGCGTCCCTATATTCTCGCGAACATTCTGACGTGCCCAAGTTAGTTACTTTTTTTGTGACTATTGTTTATCTGTTATTGTTTATTGTTTATTGCTAGTCTGCAGAGTAGTCCTTACCTTAATATGCCATTGTCCTTGATAATCATTGCGTATTTACAAGCAATTTGTTATTACTGTTAGAAGATATCAAAAAACAACAGATAAAATCTACTACTTAACGGTTCATATTTTTCTTTTACAGTACATAAACGATTAATAATAATAATAATTTATTTATTTATTTATTTCGGAAAAACAACAGGCAAATGCCTAATTACAGTTTTCCCTTATTGTAAAGTGTATTTAATACACTTTAAAATACATATATAATAACATACTAATATGACCTCAATTCTATTATAATACACTCTAAGATACACATATAATAAAATAATAATATGAAAGTAAAATATACGTTAAAATACAAATAGCACGATATACAGGATACAACAAATTTATGTAGAATGAAAATTTTGTTTGTAACTAAAAATATCTATATCTGGGTGTTCTTGTGACATCTTATTATACAATATACACATTTTTCTGATAGGCGATACATCTAATGCATTAGTCCTTTGCGCTGAAAGATGGAATATGTCATTATGGGGTCTCGTTGCTCTATGTGGGACGCGAATTTTGATTTCTGATAACAAATATTCTGAATCTATTGCACCATGAATTATTTTATGTAAGAAAGATAATATGAAATGACTTCTTCTGCTTTCAAGAGATTGTAATAAATATTTGTTTCGAAGACCTTCGTAGTTCTCAAATTTTGGATATATACCTGTTTCTTTATATGTCAAAAAGCGCACAAATTTATTTTTAATGTTTTCGATTTTATTTATATATTTCTTACTATTAGAACCCCATATTATCGCTGCATATTCCACCTTAGACCGTACATAGGCAGTGTATAATGTTTTGAGAGCATTAGTATTAGAAAAATCACCTCCTAATCTCATCACAAAGCCAAGATTCCTAAAGGCCTCACCAATTACTCTGTTGACATGAATATCGAATGATAGGTTTGACTGCAGAGTGACTCCAAGATCAGTAACATAATCCACTCTCTCAATTGGTGTTTGATTAATAATATACACATTGCGTACATAGTTTATTTTCCTGGTGTATGATACTACTTTACATTTTCTAATATTTAGTAGCAACTTGTTTGATTCACACCATTGGGAAATAGCATTAATGTCATTTTGCAAACAAATTGCGTCTAATTCCGTGGAGATACTGCGATAGATTTTTAGATCGTCAGCAAACAAAAGTTTGTGGGAAGATGTTATTACAGGTGGTAAATCGTTAACAAATAGTATAAATAACAGAGGTCCTAAGTTCGATCCCTGAGGCACACCAGAGTCTACGACATATTCCTTAGTTGAAATATTCTTGTATCGAACGCGATGTTTCCGTTGGTAAAGATAGGATGCTATAAGTTGTTGAAGAGTTTGTGAAAAATTGAATGTCACAAGTTTGCTTAGAAGTATATCGTGATTAATTACGTCGAACGCCTTGGAGAAATCTGTATAAATTACATCTACTTGTTCCTTTTTATCAACTTGATTAGCTATAAAATGTGTAAGTTCTGAGAGATTAGTTACAGTTGACCTCTTTGGCATGAAACCATGTTGAAAGGGAGATATTACTGACCGTACATGTGAATAAATTTTTTCGTATATAATAATTTCAAATATCTTAGATGGGGCAGATAGTAGGGTTACCGGTCGATAATTTTTTATTTGGTCTGTAGGACAGCCTGTTTTGGGAATCGGACAGACGTCACCAATCTTCCATTTCGTAGGAAATGTAGAAGAAGCTATTGACTTGTTAAAAATAACTTGTAGGGGATGTTTCAGTATTTCTGAGCAGCCTTTAATGATATATGGTGGTATTTTGTCTGGTCCACAAGATGACCGTGGTTTAAGTTTTTTAATAGCATTCTCCACATCTTCGATATCTATGAAGTTAATGTTTAATTTGTCCAGGATTTCCGAATTATTGTGTTGCTCCATAGGAATAAGATTGTAGCTCGATTTATTGTGTGTAACTTGAAAATTTGTCATAAACGCGTTTGCAATATCAGTATCGTCACTCAAAGTTTGACCATCATAATGAAAGATATTACTTCCCGAATTACTCTTTTTATTCTTAACATACGCCCAGAAAGTCTTAGGATTATTTATAATATTGGCCTCACAGTTGTTTAAATATACATTGTATGCATTAGAAATTTCTTTTTTAGAAAGAGTTCTAAATTCTTTAAATTTATTATAGTGATAAAGTGCGTCCCGAGAACCCTGCTTCCATTTCTTATGGTGATATGATTTGCTCTTAATTAATCTAATTATGTCACTTGAAAACCAAGTAGGATAATTGAATTTAGCTCTTTTTCTCGGGATGCATCGGTCAAAAATAGAATAGAGTATATTATAGAAAAAATCCACAAAGTCATCTACAGTCAAACTATCTGTGATAGGTCCCCAATTTGTTAGTGATATTTCGCGATACAGTTTATCAAAGTCAGCTTTAAAAAAATTATAGTCTCTTACTTCGCTTTTGTTTGTACACTTAGCATTTCTAAAATTAATACATTTATATTCAGCTAGGAGGGCTGGGTGATGAGCATCCTCCGGTAAAAGGGGAGGGTGTTCGTGTATGACCTCTACGCTGGTAAGATTCGAGAGTATTAGGTCAAGCGTTTTGCCATACGAGTTTCTAATATTATTGTAGATTTGTAAATTATAAAAATTCATTAAGTGAAATAATTCTTGACAGGTTCCAGTAGATGTTAAAAAATTGAAATCAGTTCCCGTGGCCTGTGAGAGATTATAGTCGCCTGTCAGAAGAATGTTACTCTTTGGTTGTAGTACACTAAATATGTATTCAAAATATTCTCTATATATTGATTGATTTGACCCAGGTGCAATATATACAATACCAATATATATACAATTAACCGTATCTACAAAAACTTTTACTGTAATACAATCAACACCAGGAATGTTTGGGGAAGGAATTTTCTGCATACGATATTTTTTATTTACAGCTAATACAACACCACCACCCAATTTCTTACCAGAAGTAACAATATTTCTGTCAGCTCTTACCACGACATACCGCGAATCAAAGAGTTCAGTATTATAATAATAATAATTTATATTTATTTATTATATATTATTATTATTAAGTATAATAATAATAATAATAACAATAATAATAATAATAATAATAATAATAATAATAATAATAATAATAATAATAATAATAATAAGACTATTCCAGCATAAAAGTTATCAATTGCATCACACTGGCAACAAGCGACGCATATTTTAACTTCATAAAAAATCGTTTCTCACTATTTTCTGGAAAACTACGTATGATAACATCTTCATTATGTCAAGTTGTTTATCTCAGAGTGATATATGTCTTACCTCTGGACAATATCACAGTAAAACAAAAATTAAATATTAGGAGTACATCGTACTTTTGGACTACATCTCATTAACCATGGGAAGATTGAGTAGTGCATACTTTAGGATGTAAGTTTCAGCTTAACTTGCATCATACATTCTTAGGATTACAAAAAGGAAATTTGTTCGTTTGCATTTGAACAAAATTCTTAGGATTACAAAAAGAAAAAGTAATTTTTCCGAATTCCAGATTTTTCCGAATTCCGGATTTTTTCTGAATTCCGGAATTTTTCCGAAATCCGGATTTTTTCCGAATTCCGGATTTTTCCGAAATCCGGATTTTTTTCGAAATCCGGAATTTTCCCGAATTCTAGATTTTTCTGAATTCCGGATTTTTTCCGAAATCCGGAATTTTTCCGAAATCCGGAATTTTTCCGAATTCCGGAATTTTTCTGAATTCCGGATTTTTTCCGAAAT
This sequence comes from Thermobia domestica, assembly GCF_964235325.1. Taxonomy (NCBI): domain Eukaryota; kingdom Metazoa; phylum Arthropoda; class Insecta; order Zygentoma; family Lepismatidae; genus Thermobia; species Thermobia domestica. The sequence continues at coordinate 98,046,967 of NC_137464.1, forward strand.
CCGGAATTTTTCCGAATTCCGGAATTTTCCGATTTTACTTTCCGGATTCCGGAAAGTAAAAATTCCGGAATTGGCCATCCCTAGTATTCCGTGATGCATAAGCATAGGCTAGGTCGACAGGTACCACTCAAGCTAGTTCCGGGGCAGGCCTCTCTGACGCTGCGCGAACTGTTTGAATCGCCATTTCCGCGCGACTAACTACAAATAAAATACCAGTAGTGTAAACTAATATTCGTACTCACTGTCAGTGCCAGCTTCTGGTGAATAATATATTTGGCTTAAATTCATTTTAACAATAACCTGAGTTTGGTTTTCCACATATATGATACTATGTTATAGTGCGCTCCAGTACAAATTTTTTGCAGAACAGTTGATAAGGGCAAAACAACATATTGTTAACAGAGACTTTTGAAAAAATATTCGTCTCACTTCTAGCTACAAAAGGGGAAGAATACCACAATATAGATCATCACAACTTTAATTATGGATACCATTACGTTTTTCGTTAAATTTCGCACGACTGGCAAAGCGTTCCCGAGACAAATGTTATTGTTTAATTTGTAGGTGGTCACACAGGTAAGTGATATCTGAATGACAATACAGCCGAATAGGAGTAGCAAATACATTTTATTAGCCTATTGACCCAGTATGCCAAACTGGAGGCAATTTGCAAGTTGTAAGATGCAATTATCCTTCACCCCCTTCCCAATGAGTGTCCTTGTCTTGCAAGATGCTTGTCTTGAATGTCTTGATCTTACCACTATGTTGGGCCAAAAAAAAAAAAAAAATCCCCGATACCAAAATTGAAGTGTCTATCTTAAGAAAAAGTTACTTCAAACTTTCTGCAAGATCTGCTCAATTTTGAACTTCTAACGCTGATAATTCGAATACGCTTGCGATCGAGGATTTCTCTGGTTGCTTAATTGTTTTTATATATAAAAACAAGTCGGCTGAGCATAGTATCGATACGAAGTCAGAGAACACCCCGCGACCTTCCCTGGTTAGCGAATTGGAACTTATACATATGTGAACTGTGTTATATTAGTTAAGGTGAAGGCAACTGTGGAAATAGTGAGTAAGTAAATATTTGCTGTAAATATATCTGTGTGTAAGTGAAGAAGAACGTAAACGCATGCAAAGAATATGATTGTTATCCGTTGTTAAATATGAATCCTTGAAAGTTCTCGGTATACAATTTAATCATGGAGTATCGTCACGTTGTAGAAGTCAGCGCTCATGTTGAAAATCAATATAGAAAGACTGATGAATTATACGGACACGCAGAACTTAATGTATTATTCGGACACAAGAACTCTAGTCTTGATGAAGACTCGTTAAAATACAAAATTTGTGCTTATCAATAGAGAGTGAAAACAAAAGTGATGTTGCTGAAAACATTATGTGTAAGTCATTGGATAATAAGTGTTGCTATCAGGCAGCATGAATCTATGATACAACAAACACAGACATCTTTACCTTCAACATTAAATTGACTAACATTAAATTGACATTAAATTGCGGTTGTGGATATAAAATGAGTTAATTTTGATTGTAATAATAATAATAATAAACTTAGAAAGATGGAAACCTGAGTACTATTTCTTGTGCTATGATTTTTGTGCGAAGAAACCGGACAGAAAGCATCATAATAAGTATTATAAAGAACCTGAAAGAATAAAAAGTTTAGCAAAACGTGAGTTCATGTTCCGTAGTGTAAGAGAATATAAAAATGAAATGAAATGAAACGTCCTACGGTTATGCCGGCAAAGCTAAAGGAGACGGTGACGATAAGAAATGAATGAAATGTTGGAATGAAGGCAGTGGGAGAAAACGGGAGAACCCCGAGAAAACCCACGCACACGGAGTTTGTCCGTGTTGTAAAAATTTGGTGTTACAACAGTGGTTGCAGCAAGACGCAGCTACTGTCCACACTGCAAGTGAGCCATTTACCCTTGTGCTCACAAGAGTTTGGACATTGCTCGATTTTCCGTGGAACGGGTTTTCCATGTCCTTCCCACTCTCCTGACCTCACAGCTCCAGATGCCTCATATTGGATATGCTGAAGGAAACAGTTTTCCGAACACATAACCCCCTACCAGTATACTGAGATTAAGAAAGAAGATTCGGTTTTGTTTTGTCTTTCCAACAATCCGTGTTCACTAACACGTTCATCGGTCTACAGGACCGCTATGAAGAATGTGTGCGATCTAATGGTCAACATTTTAAACATATTATGTACAGGCGTGATTTCTTTTAAATTTACGATATGTGTTGAGTAGCATTTAATTCACAACATTTCATATGTTTCTTTATGTTGTACAATAAATAAATAAAAAAATAAATAAATGTCAACGATATGATTTCAGTACTGTTTCTTTTGCCGCATACTGTGCATAAGAACGTTGATCCTACACTTGAAAAATGTACTGTGACATATATACTACTTGCTACTGCTTTTTTTTCGTGTGTGGCCGTAAAATAATGAGGACTATCTTTTTTTTCTAAAAGGTGAAAAGGATTGAGTGTATGGAGCCGTTTTGTTTATTTTTTTAACCTTAATGAATGTAGTTAATTAATATATGTATATATAATTAAGCGTATTACAATCCCTGCACATTAGAAGATAGCCTTATGAAAATCTCCCCCAACGACTGATTTCCAGACGTGGATCTTGGTGGCTGGCCCGTTTGCAATCCAGACGTTATACCTTGTGAACTTTATCATGTGAACGTGTGCAAAATACAGTTAGTAAAATACGAAAACTCCCGAAACGAATACGAAAACACCTAGTAAATATGAAAAATCCTCATAAAGAAAGAATTACAGGGTTTGTATGATAAGTAATGAGACCAGGTCTGGAAACATTGTTTTATTGATCTGATCTGTACAGGGACTTAAAAGCTTTCGAAGTACTCTCCTCTTGCGTCGATGCACTTCTGCAATCGATGTTTCCACGCTGCAAACGCCCCCTGGAAGTCAGCAGCCGGCATGTCCTTTAGAAATGTGGTCACGGCTGCTTGGATGGCTGTGACGTCTGCAAAACGGGTTCCTTTCAAGCGTGGCTTCAGCTTCGGGAAGAGGAAGAAGTCGGCCGGGCTCACATCTGGGCTGTAGGGTGGTTGTGGAAGGACTTCCACCCCAATCCGGGTCAAAAAGGAGGTCACTAAGAAGGCGGTGTGGGCAGGGGCATTGTCGTGATGCAACTTCCACCGGCTAGCGATCGCCGGTCTTTTCCGCTTGACGCTCTTGTGCAGTCTCTCAAGGACTTGTTTGTAGAAGGCGGCGTTGACGGCTTGTCCTTGGGGTACAAACTCCTTGTGGACCACCCCCACATTGTCAAAAAAAACAATCAACATTGTTTTCACCTTTGACTTCGACATTCTGGCCTTCTTGGGGCGCGGGGACGCAGGAGTGTGCCACTCCGCGCTTTGACGTTTCGTTTCAGGGTCGTACTGGAACACCCACGACTCGTCACCTGTTATGACGTCATCTTCAAAGTTAGGGTCACTGTTCATGAGGTTCAACAGTTCCTGACAACAATCAACACGTCGTTGCTTTTGTTCGTCAGTCAACACTCGCGGCACCAGTTTCGCACAGATTTTTCTCATTCCCAATTGTTCCGTCACAATCTTGTGCACTGTTGTGTGGTTCATATCGAGTTCATCAGCAATCAATCTCAACGATAATCGACGGTCTGAGTTCAGGAGATCCCTCACTTTTGCCACAGTTTCGTCCGTAGTCACTGTTGTCGGGCGTCCAGCCCTCTCCAGATCCTCAACGCTTTCCCGGCCGTTCCGGAACGCACTGTGCCAACGAAACACCTGGGCTTTGGATAGGGCTTCCTCTTTGTAGGCCTCCGTGATGAGAGAAAGCGTCTGAGTAGCCGTTTTCCCCAGGCGAACGCAAAATTTGATCGCATAACGCTGTTCGATGGAACCCTCCATGTTTGTTGATTTTCCGCCGTGACAAGAATGTTCACAAGGGCTTTGTCCAAGGCTTGTCCGCGCTCCACTAAGGCTCGGAGCCAACTGACGCGCGGTGCGTTGCTTTGCTCGGACCCCCCCCTACATCCTCCATCACCGACAAACCCGCTCCAGCGACACGCGCGCCGCGGCGCGGCGAGTCTCATTACTTATCATACAGACCTTGTACGTAAATAACCAATATTCTATGCCAGCAAATACTGCATCACGTAGCAGTTGACGACAAATGTAGAATAGTGAATGAAAATGAGACTAACTTTAAGTTTGGAAAATCCGTGGGCTTGAGATTCTTTTGTTTCTTAAAATATTGTTATATGTCAATAAACAAACATGTCGATAACCCATTAAACATAACAGAGAATGACCTTCTTTACTTTCTGCTTATTACTGTATTCTAAAATAAGTACTTTCGATCTCCTTGTATAGGCCTATATACAGAACAATTTCATGTAAAGATTAAGACTATATAAAAAAAAAATTATCAAACGGAAAAGCATTCTCCACATTCTATTTCTGAAAAATTTTGTTCGTATGGCTTCACAAGTTACCAAATGCTTAGAAAACACGATTTTAGGGCGAGTACTCCCAGTGATGTATTGCTAGTACATATAGGTGGTAGATATATCTCGCCCATCTACAAACATACTACATATGCCTACCCTCATGCCCCCATTACATCCATAATTTAAACTTAGTAGTAATGCTGAACTAAAAAAAATATTAGATGGGTATAAGGTGGGTACTCCCGTATATCGTCCATTATCTTCTTGAGTAGTCCTCATAGCAAAATTAAAAGTTTTATTTGCCTATATTACAATTATGAGAAAACTACGTAGATTAAACAGAAAACAAATTAAGTTGTCAATAAAAGTGGAAAATACTTACTGAGTAGAAGGAAGATACTGTGCTTTGGTGACGGGTAACTGGTAAAGAGACATCTTCTGACTCTGACGAAGAACTTTCTGAAAAAAAGATACTGTATATTGTACATATGAATCAATTACATGTGAACAAATTCAATCCTGAAATTTAAATAACGTGATTTCCTGTTATCTGTTTGAGAAGGTAGTTGTTCATAAGTTTACTATAATGTGTTGAATACCTTACGTATCAATAAACTCAATTGCAGTACAACTAGGTAAACATATTCATAGTAAATATTGTAGTATAAAGCTATTAGATAAATAACTAATTAGAATGCTAATAGCTTTAAGTAACTATTAGAGTTCAGGCAAAATTAGATGTTTGAAAGAACTAAACATACAATTAATCAGATTGACATACTGTGAGAAAGAACCCTAGCAGCAAACTTAGTAACGCAGTCTAATGGATGGTATGGTTAAAAAGTTCTAATTGTGAGAAAGAAAGTTCAGAAATAGATTGGTCCAACGTGGTATAAAGTGTATGTTGACCAACCATAAAATATACTGTCATTTATCCAACAGTTTTGACTTTATACTCCAAATCGCAATATTTCCTCCTCCATGTAGGGATTTCTTTGTCAATGAAGTTGGTTGTTCGGTAAAACAGCCAAAATACAACGTCGGCCCAACGTTGGCAGTTAAATACCCTACCATTTCTCTACTATTGGGCTTATTGACTGTTCTATCACGGAAATTGATACTTACACGGTTAGCTATTGCTATTGGAATTGGAAGAGAGATAAGTAACGAGGTAATATATAATTTTCCACTTCTTAGTAATGCTACAACTCATGTATACACGTTAATGACCACAAGTGTGAATCTACTGCTAGTGTCAGAGAACATCACATTCCTGTACCAGCGTTAGAGTGTTTAACTTATTATGAGAAAGTCTGTAGCCGAGAGGCTTTATTGCACGTGTATTAAATTTTAAATGACACCAGAACTAAGCTGATTTGTCAAAACTTTATGTGAAGATAGTTCTGGTAGCAATGTTCTATTCTCAGGAACCGGTCGTGTTTCAGAGTCCGCTTTAAAGCCGGCATAATATTGACCCGAGGAAGGTCAGCCAAGCAGAGGGAGAGAGAGGGGCCTGAATGCGTTATATCCCTTGGTCATAACGTTAGATAGGCCTTTTCCTATTACATGCTCGAGTGAATATACGGTACGAGGTTTTGTTGGATTGTTCACAGTACTGAACCTCGGCTCTGCGTTCCTGTCGTCTTGTCAATATACGACCGGCTTAATAGTTATACAGACGCGAACACTAAAACTGAAAACTTCACTCTCTGCTATCCACTGATGTTCCCACACTTCCCAGTAAGTAACGAGACAAATTTTCTCGTCCAAACATATCAGACAACGGTAAAAAAAGAAGTTATTTTATCACTAGTTTCATGTTTCATAACACTTCATAAGCATAGCACGTGATGGCTGTTACATGAGATACAAGTATGTCATTAAAAAAATGAAATGAAATGAAATTTGTGAGTTTTACGTCCCACGATTATGCCGGTTAGGCTAAAGGAGTCGGTGATGATGAGAGATGAATGAAATTGTGGAATGAAGAAAGTGGGAGGAAACGGGAGAACCCCGAGAAAACCCACGCACACGGTGTTTGTCCACCACAAAGTTCACTTGGCGGGAGCAAAGTTGGAACCCGAGACCCGTAGCACCAGAGGTGAACGGTCTACCACTGAGCCACCGCGGCCGCTAAGTATGCCATTAAAACACAAGAAAACAGTAATTTCGTAGCCATTATTATTATTCAACTACAAATTTGTGCTTGATTGAATGTAATTAATGTAAAATAGTTCAATCTAGTGAAATAATTATCCCAAGTACAAAATAATATCTACCGATAAACGAACTGCATATTTGTATCAAATTTGTTGTTGTACACAGCTCGTGAATCTGCATGAATAATAATTTAGTACTTTGTTAATAATAATAATGGGAGAAAAGTTAAACCAATTTGAAGTTTTAATGATCGAACTACAGAAGTACAGTTCGCTACAGTACTACAGTTCAGAAGTATAGTTTATAATGAAAGTGGGGGTGTTAACTGAAAGTTGAAGTGCATGTTGTGATGAGCCGGAGGTTAACTGAGAAGGAGGAGATTCTGCATTGGCGGTGCAGAAGGTATAGGTTATGATATTTAGAAAGATAAAATCGTATCTTGGGGTGTTCGCACAGAGAAAGTGGGTGTTTGTGTCTGAGTAATAGGTTGTTGATTGGGATGGGTGACTGCAAAGGGATAAAATTATATTTTGCTTGATAATTGTGATGATGTCCGGGAAGGCTGGCTGTACAAGGAAGTATAGCTTGAGGTAGAGCTACTTAATCTTGTTTCCTCGTTAGACCCTGTGCAGCTTCTAACGAATTGAGGCTAGTTTGTAAAGCCTGGACAGTCTGGAATGATTCCAGTGCATTGTTTTGCAAAACAATCACGCTGAAGTCCTAGGGAGAAGAAATGATTCTTCTGTTTTTCCTGAGGTTTCTGGCATGATTTGTCGAATTGCTCGCAATTTTCTTATCAAATACGCATCGATTGGTTTCTCTTCTGCTTGCTGGATTTGAAATAGTTCTAGTTCGGCCTTATACGGTGGAATCTTCGGTTTACTTAATGAGATCAGTTATTGTTTCAGTTTGTTGTACGTTAAAGTTTGTACAACACCAGTTGATTTTGACTTTTTAATTGAAACATCAGATCCAAAGGCACTTATTGAAGGTATATTTGTAATATCTATTTCTTCTTTTCGATAGTTCAGAACTGTAGGGTGGCCAGGTAGTCAAAGAGCATAAAAAGAAAACGGCCAGTGTCCTTTGTTATGTGGCCAGAATATTTCGTCAGACGCGGTATTTTAAAATCAAATCCTAGGTCCTGACTCTGTCATGTCGGTAACATAATCTCTATCCTGCCAAGTATTCTTTCTTGTCCGCGTAATAGGAGGTAAGTAATATGACCTTTCTGTGATGATCCAACTTTAATAAACCTCCCAAAATTGTGTCTGATAAATCTTAAAGTCCTATTTTTGGTTAATAAAAATGGGTCCCGTAGGAAAATTACTACCCAACCAACGCAATCATCACGTAATTTGGTAAAGACGGTACACAAGTTGTTACTTTTCCCTCACTTTTATTATCATAAACACTATACAAGATCTTTTTATACTGTACTACAAATAAGTGGGCATTTCTAAATAATAGTTCTTTCTCTAGGAGGATGAAACTCCTGCTCGTAGCAGTGCGGAGGTGTTTGAAGTTGACGGTTAGGAACCTCCTGCCCATAGCAGCACGGAGATGAGTACCAATTACCGTACAACGGACGTATAGCTTGAGCTACATAATTTCATTTCCTCATTAGATCCTGTGTAGCGAGGCAAGGCAAATGCAGCGCGCAGACGAATGGAACCTTCTGTGCATAGCAGCGTGGAGGTAAGTAATATTTCCTGCCCAGTGTAGCGTGGAGATATGATAAGAATCTCTTGCCCAAAGCAGCGCAGAGATATGGATAGGGAGTCCCTTCTGCCCAGAGCAGCTCGAAGAGAAAGACAGAAATGGCTCTTGATAGTCTTTTATAGCTGTATTTGGTGGCAGAACCTGTGGAAGGGTTGTAGGGGCCTTCGGTGGTTCTCCGTGTCTTCGCACTTCGTAGGCGGCGTCTGTTAGCTGCTTGATGATCCTCGTGGAGAAGCAGATGAGGGATATTGCAATATGTATAGAGTTATAAAAAGTCTATCTTTTTTTCTCATTGAACTATCAACAGGCAGATGGAAATGCGCACTGTGTAAGAATCTAGAAGCCTTAATGTTTATTCTCAAATTTAATTGATCAAAGTCAATTATTAAAAAAAATGGGATATCTTTTTCTTTCTTTCTTTCTTTCTTTTTATCTTTTTTTCTTTTTTTTCTGTCTGCGAAGCTGATCAATCAGTTTAAGATTTATCTTCGAAAAGCTTACCTTACCTAAAATTGGAAAATAGTACATGCAATAGGTACTTCTTGAGACTTTAATGACGAATTTTTGTATGCTTTTAGTCAACAGCGTACGCAGAATTTTGTCAAGGGGATTCAAACTCCAAAAGTCATATCATTTCAAGTGTTTGTATGCATGCTTTAATGTAAATATTTATGTTTATATTATGTCTTGTTTAAAGGGCATTTTAGATATTTAGGAACACAGAGCGATCCCAGCGTTACAAGTTCCGTTAACTAATGAAAAAAGAAAATCATAATAAGGCCTGTATCATAATTAATGTGACATGATATACAGTGGCGAAGAGTAGTCCCACAAGTAGGGTAGGCCCGACAAACTAATAATACAAATAACATTTAATGTATAATATTTTAAAAAAATACAGTCAGAGTTCTATTTTCCATATTGAGTTTTAAAAAACTACCAAGTCTACTCATTTTAAAGAACTTTCTTAGTTATATTTCTAAAACTGTTTAGAGTTGAATTTATGTGCATATACGGTTTACACATCATAGTAGTTTTGCTGTTGTTTAATTTCAGAAGAAGGAATGAATATACAAGCAAAAGTAAACGGAAAGTAGTGTATTACTATTATTATTATTATTATTATTATTATTATTATTATTATTATTATTATTATTATTATAATTATTATTATTATTATTATTAGTATTAGTAGTAGTAGTAGTAGTAGTAGTAGTAGTAGTAGTAGTAGTAGTAGTAGCAGGCCGGTAGCCAGACAAAAATGTAGGGGGCCTGGCTTAAGTTAGGGGGGACCGATCCAACCATATTATAGTTCATTTGCAATATTACCGTGAAAATTTTAGGGGGGGCGAGCATAATTTTAGGGGGGGCAGCCACCCCTAGACCCCTCTTGGATACGGGCCTGAGTAGTAGTAGTAGTAGTAGTAGTAGTATTCAACAAATATTTACATGAGGAAAACACTCATTATGTATTAATGGAACATTCCTATTTAGCTCCACTACAAATATTTTGAAGTGCAGTTCAAATTTTCTTCTGTCTGGAATTTGCAAAAGTGATGAAGGGAATTTCCTTTTCACTTGCTGCTTTCATTTCCTGCATATTTTAAAATGGAGAGGGAGAAAAATGAAATACGTTCTTACAGTTAGCTGTCAAATTTCTTGGATAAGCCTTTGTTACTTGCATCTCCTACTGTAAAGTAAGTAGAATATTGTATTTAATTAATGCATGACGTAATAATGACTTCAGGAGAAATGTTAATGCTCAGAAGGAGATGCAAGATTCAACTTCATTTGAATCAACGCAAGATATTTAATATTCTATTCTATGCAACGATTTATTTAAGAGGGTGACTTCCGGGCTAAAGCACTCACCGAAATTTTATCGCAATTTTTTATCGTTTTTTTATATATATTACAGAATTTGCACATTCCAGGAATAAAGTTAGCAAAGCCCCTCCAAACAAAATCGAAAATACACCACTGATTCTATGAAATGGAAAACAATTAAAATTACATTACAAATATAATTATTTTATCCTGTACTTTAGCGTTTGTAAATTTATACATATGTTTAATGTATCAGACTTATTTTATATGTGCTATTATGGACCAGGCCACAGGTAGGGAAAAAATAGCTACTCTGCATAACTTCTGAGAGCACATACCTAAATTAAACAAGTTATCACTAATAGAAATACATAATTCTACATAGAAACTTCTTACTCTGTGTTAAAGAAATCATTTTATAACATACTAGCAGCGTTCACCCCGCTTCGCTGCGGTCACCCCGGAACGCAATAAACTTTGTTACTTAGATAATTTTTACTTTTTCGCTTTCAAGTGATATGATAAAAACCATAGAAGATTGCAGTAAATGTTAACATTATATCGCCTGTCATTTATGTTAACCCGCCCCGCTTCGCTGCGGTCACCCCGGAACGCAATAAACTTTGTTACTTAGATAATTTTTACTTTTTCGCTTTCAAGTGATATGATAAAAACCATAGTAGATTGCAGTAAATGTTAACATTATATCGCCTGTCATTTATGTTAACCCGCCGAGTGACACGGTCATGCGGGTTGCATATAAATACGTTTATTTTTACCTATGATGAACTAACAAAGGATTTGTACGTTATGGACACTTGAATGGTCAATTATCTCAAGACACTGGTAATTAAAAATTAAAGTGATATGATAAAAACCATCTAGGGTCCAAATCCTAATAACCCCCCCAAAATAAAAGAAATTGGTTCAGCCGTATTAGCGGGATGAGGGAACAAAGGATTTGTGCGTTCTCTTTTATATATATAGATTAACATTGAAAGACATTAAAACTAAACTCCCAGAGGCGAGCCTTAGCACCTTTCCAACAATGCATGCAACCCCAAGCGAAAATAGCTTCGCTCCCTGAACAACACAGCCCCTAAACCTGTGTAGCGAGCTGCTGAGGCTCAGACGGAAGGGACTGCGAGTGTCTCCAACCTACTATTTTGTTACCGAAAAAAACGAAATATTGAAGTATTGACTTTCTTTTATAAAAAATCAAATATGAAGAAAAAATACAGTAGAAAACGGGGTAGGCCCGGCCTCAGAGCCTCATACTACGTTTCGCCACTGATGATATAAATGGATAAAGTTAACTAACTATAAATTAGAGAAGTGCTATAATTAGATACTACGTGCTCGAGTCTGTTAATAAAGAAAAGTTTGGCAATTTCTTGGTCCATTACAACTTTTCTAAGCAATTGACTGCATTTAAAATAATTCTTTAATAATTTCGTAATACTGAGGATCAGAGAGACTGATAAATAATATAAAATTGTGAAACGGACGCTAGAGTAATAATAAAAGCAAAGATAGTAATCCCTTTTCAGTGAATATACATGTTAAGAAAGGCACTCTAATTCTTTGATGTCCTGTAATCTAGATCTGGTTGGAGGCGAGATAGTTGGTGGGGAACCCTCTTCATTGTACAGGAGAGGAAATACAGTTACAGCGTGAACGTACATAACGACATAATACATACATGCTTGTATGCTGTACGAGTTCAAACTGGGACCAAACGACGCTGTAGCGGGGCGCAAGATATGTCAGACCTTTGGCGAGGGTATCGTGACTAGTGCTCTCAAACTGGTCGGGTCAGTCGGGTCAACTCGAGTCGGGTTACGGGTCGGGTCGGGTCAACTTGGGTCGGGTCAGTCGGGTCAGCTCGAGTCGGGTTGTCGGGTCGGGTCAATCGGGTCAGTTCACTTTGGTAAACTGAGTTTAGGTTGAGCTTAAACTCGGCTGGAGTCGAAAGCTGCTGTTTTTCACTAGCTGCCTAATTAAAAATAGCAATTTTCAATTGATTTTATAGAAACCATAAATCTATTTTGAACACTTGCAGCTAGTGTTTTTATGGTAAATGCTTATTTTTGTACTTGTGTGTACTTTAATTTTTAAATGCGGAAGATTGATTTTACCAATCGACTGTAATATTAATATCTACGCCAATATGGAGTCTGGATTTAGAACAAAACTAGAAGTTGTTTAAGCAAGGCCAAAAGAAAGATTGGATATGGACGACCAAGCCCAAGCAGGGCCGCGGTAGCTCAGTGATAGAGAATTCATCTCTGGTGCATGGTGTCCATGGTTCGATCCCAGCTTGTGCTAAGTGGGCTTTGTGGTGGAGAAACGCCATGTAGTGTGTTTTCTCGAGATTCTCCTGTTTCCCCCCACTTTCTTCATTTCAGCATTGCATTCATTTCTCATGGTCACCATATCCCTTAGCCTCAGTGCAGAATCGAGGGACCTTAAACTGAATATTTCATTTTATTTCAGCAAGCCAAAGAACATCGATACAAGAATAAGATAAAGATTGTATATGCAAGACCAAGTGCATAGTAATCTTGCTCTTGGCCTTGTTTTGGTGATCACGAAGTAGCGATGAGCATATTTTCTTGCTTTCCGTATAGTATGAAAGACCATAATCAAAATCACAGTTAGTCTTCATTTGTACCGATGAGGCGAGCATTCTTGGCTCTTGTATAGCATGAAAGACCACCAAGTCCACGAAATGCAGGACCAAGACTTGACTGTGCAAGACGCAGTATTGATGACCAAGACCCAGGGTGCGGATTGTTTGAATTTCATTTGTTGGGCTGAAAGTGATGAAATAAAATTAGTACTTTATAATTCATTATCATACTGTATTTTTAAATTTTAAATTACAAAATTCATATGTATCAACATGCACGGCAGTGCATGGCAGCCAAGTTCCGCGAAGCAAATGAAAATTGGTCTGCACTGCCGTAAGCATATTATACACGAACAAGAGTTTTGGGTAAAATCGCCGATTTCGAGGTTTTGTAAAAACGATTCTATTAAGGGTAGAAACATGAAATTCAGAATGTAAGGAGATATCTCACAGATGTACTCATATGCCAAATCTCACATTCCTACCTTCAACCATATTCGAGTACTGGACCCCCAAAATATGCAGCTTTCAGGCTCACTGACTCACTGACTCACTTATCAAATTGATTAGGTACTTCCCAATGAGATAGAAACTTGAAACTTTCCATAAAGGTACCCTATAACAATTGGAGTATGGAAAAAGTCCAAAATCTGAGGAATGTTCTATGGGAATTTTTTTATGGACAAAAAAAACTGTCCTTAGCCAGGAAAAAAATCGTTTCACACACTAACTCATCAAATTGATTAGGTACTTCCCAATTAGATGGAAACGTGAATCTTTGCATAAAGGTACCCTATAACAATTTGAGTATGGAAAAAGTCCAAAATCTGAGGAATGTCCTATGGGAAATCTTCTATGGGCAAGAAACTGTCCTTAGCCAGGAAAGAAATCGTTTCTCTCACTCACTCATCAAATTGATTAGGTACTTCCCAATGAGATAGAAACCCTAACCTTTGCACAAAGGTACCCTATAACAAAGTAAGTATGGAAAAAGTCCGAAATCTGAGGAATGTGCTATGATAATTTTTTATAGGCAAAAAACTGTCCTTAGCCATGAAAAAAATCGTTTCACTCACTCACTCATCAAATTGATTAGGTACTTCCCAATGAGATAGAAACTTGAAACTTTGCATAAAGGTACCCTACAATAACTTGAGTACGGAAAAAGTCCAAAATCGGAGGAATGTGCTATGGGAAATTTTTTATAGGCAAAAAACTGTCATTAGCCAGGAAAAAAATCATTTCACTCACTCACTCATCAAATTTATTAGGTACTTCCAAATGAGATAGAAACTTGAAACTTTGCATAAAGGTACCCTACAATAACTTGAGTACGGAAAATGTCCAAAAATTTGAGGAATATCCTATGGGAAATCTTTTATGGGCAAGAAACTGTCCTTACCCAGGAAAAAAATCGTTTCACTCATTCACTCATCAAATTGATTAGGTACTTCCCAATGAGATAGAAACCCTAAACTTTGCACAAACGTACCCTATAACGAAGTAAGTATGGAAAAAGTCCGAAATCTGAGGAATGTGCTATGATAATTTTTTTATAGGCAAAAAAGTGTCCTTAGCCAGGAAAAAAAATCGTTTCACTCACTCACTCATCAAATTGATTAGGTACTTCCCAAGGAGACAGAAACTTGAAACTTTGCATAAAGGCACCCTATAATAACTTGAGTATGGAAAAAGTCCGAAATCTGAGGAATGTGCTATGGGAAATTTTTATAGGCAAAAAACTGTCCTTAACCAGGAAAAAAATCGTTTCACTCACTAACTCATCAAATTGATTAGGTACTTCCCAATTAGATGGAAACGTGAATCTTTGCATAAAGGTACCCTATAACAATTTGAGTATGGAAAAAGTCCAAAACCTGAGGAATGTGCTATGGGAAATTTTTATAGGCAAAAAACTGTCCTTAGCCAGGAAAAAAAATCGTTTCACTCACTCACTCATCAAATTGATTAGGTACTTCCCAATGAGATAAAAACTTGAAACTTTGCATAAAGGTACTCTACAATAACTTGAGTATGGAAAAAGTCCGAAATCTGAGGAATGTGCTATGGAAAAATTTTTATGGGCAAAAAACTGTCCTTAGCCAGGAAAAAAATCGTTTCACACACTCACTCATCAAATTGATTAGGTACTTTCCAATGAGATAGAAACTTGAAACTTTGCACAAAGGTACCCTACAGTAACTTGAGTATGAAAAAAGTCCGAAATTTGAGGAATGTTCTACGGAAAAGTTTTTATAGGCAAAAACGCTGTCCTTAGCCAAGCAAGAAATCCATTCACTCACTCACTCATGAAAACGATTGAGTACTTTCCAATGGGATAGAGACGTGAAACTTTGCATAAAGGTAGCCTATAACTACTTGAGTATGGAAAAAGTCCGAAATCTGTGAAATGTCCTTTGCGGAATTTTTTATGGGCAAAAAATGTCCTTAGCCAGGAAAAAAATCATTTCACTGACTCACTCATCAAATTGATTAGGTACTTCTTAATGAGACAGAAACCCTAAACTTTGCACAAAGGTACCCTATAACGAGGTAAGTATGGAAAAAGTCCGAAATCTGAAGAATGTGCTATGATAATTTTTTTATAGGCAAAAAACTGTCCTTAGCCAGGAAAAAAAATCGTTTCACTCACTCACTCATCAAATTGATTAGGTACTTCTCAATTAGATAGAAACGTGAATCTTTGCATAAAGGTACCCTATAACAATATGAGTACGGAAAAAGTCCAAAATTTGAGGAATATCCTATGGGAAATCTTTTATGGGCAAGAAACTGTCCTTAGCCAGGAAAAAAATCGTTTCACTCACTCACTCATCAAATTGATTAGGTACTTCCTAATGAGATAGAAACCCTAAACTTTGCACAAAGGTACCTTATAACGAGGTAAGTATGGAAAAAAAAGTCCGAAATCTGAGGAATGTGTTATGATAATTTTTTTATAGGCAAAAACTGTCCTTAGCCAGGAAAAAAAATCGTTTCACTCAATCACTCATCAAATTGATTAGGTACTTTCCAATGAGATAGAAACTTGAAACTTTGCACAAAGGTACCCTACAATAACTTGAGTATGGAAAAGTCCGAAATCTGAGAAATGTACTATGGGAAATCTTTTATGGGCATAAAACTGTCCTTAGCCATGAAAAAAAAAATCGTTTCACTCACTCACTCATCAAATTGATTAGGTACTTTTTAATGAGACAGAGACGTGAAACTCTGCACAAAGATACCTTATAATGACTTGAGTATGAAAAAAGTCCGAAATGTGACGAATGTGCTATGGGAAATTTTTTATAGACGAAAAATTGTCCGCAGCCATTAGGTACTTCCCAATGAGATGAAGATGTGAATGTCTACACGAAGGTAGCTTATAATGGCTTGAATATGAAAAATATCCGAAATTTAAGGAATGTGCTATGGAATTTTCTATGGGCGAAATCTGTGGATTGTCCTTTGCGGAATTTTTTATGGGCAAAAAAATGTCCTTAGCCAGGAAAAAATCGTTTCACTGACTCACTCATCAAATTGATTAGGTACTTTCTAATGAGACAGAGACGTGAAACTGTACAATGGTACATTATAATAACCTGAGTATGGAAAAAGTCCGAAATTTAAGGAATGTATAATGGGAAAGTTTTTATAGGCAAAAAACTTTCCTTAGCCAAGTAAGAAATCGTTTCACTCACTCACTTATCAAGTTAATTAGGTACTTCCCAATGGGATAGAAGGATGAATCTCTGCATAGAGGTACCTTATAATGACTTGAGAATGGAAAATGTCCAAAATTTAAGGAAGTGCTATGGAAAAATTTTATGGGTGAAAACTGTCCTTAGTCAAGCAGAAATCGGTTCACTCACTCGCTCATCACATTGATTTTGTATTTCCAATGAGATAAGTCGTGAAACTCTGCATAAAGGTATCTTATAATGACCTGAGTATGGAAAAAGTCCGAAATGTGACGAATGTGCCATGGGAAATTTTTTATAGACGAAAAATTGTCCGCAGCCATTAGGTACTTCCCAATGAGATGAAGATGTGAATGTCTACACGAAGGTAGCTTATAATGGCTTGAATGTGAAAAATATCCGAAATTTAAGGAATGTGCTATGGAATTTTCTATGGGCGAAAAATTGTCCTGACTCAAACAGAGATCGGTTCATTTACTCACTCATCATTGATTAGGTGTTTCCAAATGAGATAGAGAATTGAAACTCTGCATAATGGTACCTACCTTATGTAATGACCTGTGTAAGTAAAGGTTCCAAATTTAAGGAATGTACTATGGGAATTTTTATGGGCGAAAAACTGTCCATAGCCATTAGGTACTTCTTAATGAGATAAAGATGCGAAACTCTCCATAAAGGTACACTATAACGGCTTGAAAATGAAATTTGAGGAATTTGCAACGGAAATTTTTTTATTAGCAAAAAAACTGTCCTTACAATCAGAAATCTGGAACGATTCCGTTATTGAACACATCATGTGCATAGTGATAATGTTGTCAACCGTCTGAGTGGTTGAGTTGGTGCCCCTCCTCCCTGGTGTATTGGCTATACTTAACATACGTTATCTATATGTACATACGCACTGCCCTCTTTCCCGCTTAGATGTTACACAATGTCGTTGCAGGATGTCTGACATCTAACAGTCTTCCGTACATTACTTACGTCAGCTATAAGTTACATACGGCCATCTGTATGTGAGATCCTGACCGCCTACATACAGTATTTTCGTTCGTGTGGAAAGTACGTTTATTCGAAACACTTATACGGAAAGTACGTTCAAATATACTTTTTCAGTTATACGTTTAGTGTACGTTAATTCAAACAACTACAGGATTTACACATGTAACAAACGCTTTTACGTACGCCACATACAGTTTTTCTCAGTGTGCGAGTAAAATAAGTGAAAGCTAGTAATAAGTAGTTAAGCAAGCTAACGAGGCACGTTCTGTGAATCAGTTAACTTTTAAAACCGTGGGCTAAGACACGTACATACTGCCGTAAATTTCGTGGTTGGAAACCCAGACAAGGAAAGCCAATATTTTGTCTTTTTTCGGTGAATATTTTTCCTGTATTGCAGTCATTGGTATTAAATAGATACTGAAATTAATTTGATAAGTAAGATAATGTAGAGGTGAGAATGTTTAAAATTAATGAAGTTTTCGAAGAAATGAGAAATCCAATTGTTCGAATTTATGTGAGACTAGCAACAAAATGTAACCGATGTCGTAAATATATTGGTACCAGAGTTTTATTATAGTTACCACAGTCGTTGTGTAAAAATGTTCTTGATACTTCGTGTCTCTATCTGTGAACAGTGTGAGAATCTCTTACGTATCAGCCTTTTCATCAACAGTGAATTTCGTGCCTTTTGCTCTTCATATTTCCTGAATTTGCCCTTCGGGGGTTCGCCCCCACACCCTCGCCTTTGCTCGTCCTACTTCCTCACACCTCTTAAGCTTACAATTCCCGAATTTCAAGTTTATTTTCCTATTTCAACTATCTAAAAGATAAGATTTAGTATTCCAGGAAAACGCCTATTTAAATAACATGGTGATTTCTTCATCTTCCTTTAGACTCCTTAAAAATTAAAAATATTCAATTTTAGCAATTTTCCTGTTGGTTAGTCCCGGGAGGATGCAATCGTACCAAATTTCATCATTCTAACCCTGCCGGAAGTGCCTAAACATTTTGGGGTTTAGAAGACGTCCAATATAAATAACATGGAAAAGGTTTTTCTGTTCCCCATAAAACCACTCTAAATTTGGATATTTTCATTTTTACTGACTTACTTAGGTAATACTAACGAAAACGTTGAAGCATACCGAATTTCACGTTTGTATTCCAATTTCAAGTACCTAAAATATGATATTATTTGTCCAAAAAAGGCCTATTTAAATAGCATGGGGAATTTCTTAATCTCCCCTTTAGACTCCCTAAAAATTAAAAATATTTACTTTCGGCAACTTTTCTGTCGGTTAGTTTCGAAAAACTACAATCACAACAAATTTAATCATTGTAGCTCTACAGGAAGTGCCGTATAATTTTGGGATGTAAAAGGTGTCCCATATAAATACGTACCATGGAAAAGATTTTCCAGTTCCCCAGAAAACCACTCTAAAGTTGGAATTGTTTATTTTTACTGATTTACTTAGGTAATGCTAATGAAAACGTACAAGCATACCGAATTTCAATTTTTTATTCCAATTCCAAGTTCCTAAAACATGAGATTATATGTAAAAAAAAAAAAAAAAAACATTTAAATAACGTTGGAAAATTCTTCATCCCCTTCATCATTTCAACTTTCCACGTCAATCGGAAGCACCCCTTTAATTTATGCCAGTTCATGTAGCTTTATATACAGTTAGGATATGTTGGTGGCAAATATGATTAAGTTTACAAGCTATTTAAAAGGTGTATATCATTTGAAGGAAAACCCGAGGCAGTATGAAACTACGCAACATGCGCGTCATGTAATGAACTCCGTAATTTCGCAATGTGAAAAGGTAGAGAACAACTAGGTATATTGAAACACCAGCTATGTCTAGTGATGTAGCAGCGAGGATTCAGCATCAAGGGTTTTGGGCCCTGTTGATACTCTTCGATTTTAGGCAATGAAAAATGAGATGTTAGCGATCGTGATTTTGTAGTTTGGGTAAATGAATTGGAATCTCGTTTGGACATAACGCTCTGACAGATATTTGATAGAATAAATCCTCCCCGCTGTTCTAGTGGCTAGCATATGCGCCTTTCTTGTACAGGTCTTGGGTTCGATTCCCGGTGGGAGAACCCTTGGGAACTAATGTTGTATGTGACACATTATGACTCCTTTAAAAATGTACAATTTTAAATTTAAATCCAGCAATATGCAACAATTGAGAATTCCAATATACGATATTGACATGGTGAACTACAAAAAGAAGTGAAATATGAACAAAAACACCAGAGGTACAAAAAATGCAGCAAGTTCGTCAGCCTCAAAAAGTGTTGAGATGAGGATGGATGAGCCAAGTTCCTTGGCCACTGCATCTGAAAGGAACACTGGAACTTGGCGCGAGGTGTAAAGGAAAATGATGTTAAGGAACCTTAGGGATAGTGGTGGTGGGCGTGGTGGGTTTGGGACCATCATCAACGTTAGGAATATCAACTTTGCTAATGAGCAAAGGCACGTATACAGAATACTGCAGTAAGATTGGTGGTTCGAAACCCAGACAAGGAAAACTTATATTCCTCTACGAAGTGTCAAAGTAAATGATGTTAACGAGCCTTAGGGGTTGTGTTTATGAGCGTGGTGGATTTGGGGGTCGCCACTAGCCTTAGGACTGAAATGTCTCGGCCGTGAAACTAGGAACAGACATCTTAATGTATTGGAATATGTTAGACACCTCGCACCAAGTTCCAGTGTTCCTTTCAGATACAGTGGCCAAGGAACTTGGCTCATCCATCCTCATATCAACACTTTTTGAGGCTGGCGAACTTGGCTGCATTTTTTGCACCTCTGGTGTTTTTGTTCATATCTATCTTCTACTGCAACTATATATACTATATCTACTGTATGTATCTTCTTACTTGCAACTATATATACTGAAAAATACGTTTTAATTACCGAGAAAGAAAAATCAAAGTGGCGCGGGTACCGGAATCATAAGAACCTATTTTGGAATGAAAGTTGAAGGGTTGGAAAAAATCACAGGTATTCTCCCGTTTCCTCAATCCTTATCATTGTCGTTAAACGATTTCCTTTTGTCTCCGCGAAGAGACTCTTGCTACTGCCTTCTGAGAAGACCCCCTGCCGTCCGAGCAGGTGAGAACACTGACTGACCTTGAAGAAAAATTTCGTCACATAGAACTAAAGCAAGAAAAAAATAAATTTCTCCCACGTTGGACACTGGTATCAGTTATAAAAAGAAATAACCAAACCTCAAAAGTGCCAAATATTCGTTAAGATGCATATACAAATCCCCCGCTTGATCTAGCTAGTGGTTAACGTGTAAGGCTTCGGTACACGTGGTACGGGTTTAATTCCCAATAGGAGTGCAATTTGGCGTTCACCCAGTGTTGGGACCATAGTGTTGTCAAACGGGTCGGGTCAGCTCGGGTCGGGTTATTCGGGTCAGCTCGGGTCGGGTTATTCGGGTCAGCTCGGGTCGGGTTGTCGGGTCGGGTCAATCGGGTTAATCGGATCGGGTTGTCGGGTCGTGTTAATCGAATCGGATCATGGGTCGGGTCAGTTAATTGGGGTCAACCCGACCCGACCCGACCCGTTGAGAGACTAATCGTGACTGCGCGGATAGTGCAAGGGTGGTTTAAAAAGTTTAAGGATCTTGACGAAACACTCGAAGACGCACCACGTGCCGGAAGACCGACATATGTACAAAATGAAGATCTTCAGGCAGCAATTGAGGCGAACAGTGGCCACAGATGTCAGGAACATTGACTACAATTCAGTGTGAGTGGAGAAACCATTCGGCAGTACCTCCATCAACTTGGGAAGCACGTCTAAGGAAGAAACCATTTCTGAACAGAGCGTTGACATGTGATGAGAAGTGGGTCCTGTACGAAGCTCCACGGCGCCGTTATCATTGGTTGGTATCCCATAAACCGGTTCCAAAACAGCCAAAACCAGCACTGCACCAGAAGGTCCTCCTGTGTGTTTGGTGGATTGCACGCGGGATCGTGCATCGGGAACTGCTATCAGCTGGTCAGAGCATCAATGCAACTGCATACTGTCAGCAATTGAGCCGTGTTTAAGAAAAATTCAAAACTCTGAAGCCAGCACTTCTGAATCGCAAAACGGTCCTTCTGTTACAGGACAGCGCTAAGCCCCACGTGCTTAGGATGACCAGGAACACCATTCTGCGCCTTGGATGAGAAACAGTATTGCATCCTCTATAGTCCCCAGACATTGCACCGTCCGATTATCTCCTGTTCCATTCCTTGGACATTCACCTTAGAGGACGCCAGTTCAAATATCTAGTTGAGGTGCAAAACGCACTTGATACCTTCTTCTTTTCACGGCCCACCATATTCTACCGAGAAGGAATCCATGGCCTTCCAGAACGCTAGGAAAAGGCCGTCGATACTGATGGGGACTATTTTTGATCTTCCAGGTAGTGTTAGGTAGCATATCGATGTCCGAAGGTGGTGGGCGAAAAGCGACAGACCTTTCTTTGTTATCTTTATATCACTTAAGTTGGTACATGAAGCACTGCGGTTCAAATAAAGAAGTAGGAAATTCAACTCTATAAAACCAATTCTGTTTTGCCCGTTTCAAGCATGGAAAAGCAAATGCGGGTTAAATATTGTTAAGCTTTGACGCTATTCGTTAAATCATAGTAAAGGAGACAGAACCTAATCTAATCTGAGCTTAACTAAGTTAACCTAAACCTACCTAACATGTGTTTTCTAAGCTAGCGAGAGTTAACTTATATTAATTCGCATAATTTACATACAAAAGATTTTAATTTTCATCAGTTTCAAGATGAAAGATATAGACAAGCAATTCTGTGCACCCTAATATAGAACCAAATCGAAATCTTATTATGATAAACTACAACTCTAAATTTATTGAAGAAAAATTGTGCAATGTAAAGTAAAATTATTTTCATCTCACCTTCAAGGAGTTCAGCTACTGTAACTAGTGTAGAGCCAGGAAGTTCTTTTCTGCTTATAGAACTAATAGATTTTTTATCCCTTGTAGAGGCAGCTGGTTCTTTATCCCTTGTGGAGACAGCTGGTTCTTTATCCCTTTTAGAGGCAGCCGGTTCTTTATCCCTTGTAGAGGCAGCTGGTTCTTTATCCCTTGTAGAGACAGCAGGTCCTTTATCCTTTGTAGAGGTAGCAGATTCTTCACCCGTTGTAGAACCAGCAGGTTCCTCACCCCTTGTAGAACCAGCAGGTTCTTTACCCATTGTAGTACCACGTGCTTTCCTCATTCCTGCAGACACTAGAACCTGAAATCTACAAAAGACAATTTATTATTGTTGTGTTACTAATAGAAAAAGATTTCATTGCTTTCTTTTCTTCCACTATACATTCTGTTGTTTCCTTTAGTTATCACACTATGTTCGATTAATTTTATTAAAATTTGTTTCCATCATCAAGGCATACTACTTACAGTAATTTCTTTTCAAGCAAATATTAGTGTCCAATTAGATTTGCACAAAACGTTCACGTATGGATAATATTGTCCCATAAGAAATTGATGTAAATTATTTTTTTAACAAATGAATAACCTATAAGATTCAAGCGTTTATTGAATCTAGGACAAAATTCTGCTGAAGAAAATTCCTTATAGTTTGTGAAATTTATCCGACATTGAAACTCATATTTTTCTGGAATTTAACATCATAACGTCTCCTTTTTGGCGCAACCTGATACCCCAGTTGGAAGAGAGAAATTTGAGGGTTGCCACCAGAGATGACAGTTTAAAATTACATTTTTTCATTAATTATTTCTAAATGCCTCCTATACTCTTTTATTTTCTTGACACCTGCTCACCAACTGTGCACAAGTTTATAATATGCCTGCAGATCTGTATGTTATTTAAATGATTATTCCTGAAAAATGATTATTCCAATATGTGCTAAGTATTCACTATAAGCTAGCATTGCATCTATTTTAATCTATGCTAGGGTGAAAAGGGAGAACAAGGAAGTGTGTCCTTCGGAAGGAGACATTTTAGCCGTAATAAGTATGCGCATATAGAGAGACAACAGAGAAAAGTGTGCATCAACCTGTGGTAAGTGATCTATACAAGCTAGTTTTGCGTTAGAATTGCATACTAATAAACACCACTTTTTAATTCTGTTTCTATGTCCACAGGTGACTTCCATATTGTCGACACAAATTAATAAATTCCTTAGCACGTTGAGCGCCGCGATGATTTTTTTAAATGGGCCGCCATG
This sequence comes from Thermobia domestica, assembly GCF_964235325.1. Lineage (NCBI taxonomy): Eukaryota > Metazoa > Arthropoda > Insecta > Zygentoma > Lepismatidae > Thermobia > Thermobia domestica. The sequence goes on from NC_137464.1 coordinate 98,070,721, forward strand.
TAATTTTGTAGATGAAAAAATTAAATGAAATCCAATGTTATTGGCCGCGTGGGAAAGATGTGGTATGTTATTTGCTACAGATATTTTCTTTTTCCAAATCTTGATGTTTCCAGATATTGTCAAATAAAACATGTTTTCCCACACTCAGACAATATTTCTGAATTATTAGGAAGCCAATCTTTCACAAGCATATCTAGTAAACGTGAAAAGTCGATAAATAATTAAGAGTTAAAATATTAGACCTGAATTTATGATCGTTATTCTCGCGCTTTAAAACACTTGATTAACTCACCTTTGTTGATGGTTGTTGTGCAAATTGAAATCTGCAAGTAAAATTTGCGTCTTTGGAAAAAAAAGGAAATTAAGGAAAATTTTAAAAGAAAATTATATCTTCATAGCCATTATCATTGTGCACGTTTTCGGACATGTTTCCTCCGGACAAGATCGCTCTGAATGAAATACCCCGAAAAGACACATGATAGGGCATAATCTTACCGTGAAAAATGCGCCTAGGACAAACCTTCCCGGACAAATAACCCCAGTAAAGTAACTTTTAATAAAGAATGATGTTTGTGCACATTCCATACAGTTGGTGAAAACTTCGGCTTAATTCGGCGCAACTAAATCCAACCTGTGTCAGTGCCTAATTGAGGGAATCTGTTATGTAGGTGAAATAGAAGTAACCTAAAAGCTATTCTACTCCTTCTGGCACGATTTCTTGTAAGAGTTCCATACTGTGCGGAACACCTTTTTCGGGCAGAAAAGTGAGAGAATCAATTTGTCCGACAAACGAACTTTACTCACCATCTACTATATATCTATTTACAAGTCCAAATTTCCCTCACATCGATTTCCCGCCACTCAATTACGTTGATTGACACAAATGAATAAAACAAATTTGTATTCCCCTTGCATCTTCAAATATTTTTTCCGCAGTTGTCAAGCTTCTATCTCAAAATTCTCTCTTTGGTGCAAGACAGATGATTTTTGAAGATCAATAACTGTTAAGTCTTGAAACAGCTCAACGTAAGTATCATGATTCTTCCTTTGTAGCAAGTCATATACAATAGGAATTAATTTTTCATCAACTTTCACAGGTAAAATTGACGGGTACCTCTGAAAGGAACTTGAAATGTCCCATTCATATACCATCTGTCTTGTTCCTGCAACAACTGCAGAAACATACCATGCGCAAAAATCAATATTCTGTTCGCGCTTTCTAGCCCGTTATCATAAATAAGAAATACTTTTGCATCTTCCATCCCCGTCGCGATTAATTTTCTGTCAATTAGTAATTCGTGTAAGGAATCAGGTGCATGTGGGTACTTGACAAAACGTTATCGCTATAGTGACCGTTTCACGCTTTCCTCTTTTTGCAATAAAGCAATGGCTTCTTCAGATTTGCCTTCTAACATTTTCTGCAAATATTACACCAGGGGCTTCACGAGACGAACCCACACATTTCTCATGCTTTACTGTTTGTTGGAGACTTGAAAAGGAAATCTTAACCTGTGGCCCAAAAATGAATTATGAAACCTTTTACTTCCGATTTTAGAGTTTTGTAACCAGAACCTAGATTTTGGTCGCCGTCATGTGTAATGTGTAAATACAATTTCAAGAATAGGCACTAATGTAGATGGGATGCTTTTTCCCAGAGATTACAGATAAATAATATAAACATAAAAGGACTTACTCAAATCTTCGTACCATCCGCAAGATCGTTATGTCCACTGGATTTTAAAACCTTAGCCATCTCAATATCCGATGTTATTACTCCTAAACAATTTTCCATTTCCTTTCGGATCAAGTCCAGGGAATATTATCGTCTGCGAGATATATTTGTTTAATATCTATAAACTAAAGCACAGCACATTAGTTCTAGAATGTTAATTGAAAGCTCTGTCTCTTGAGGATGTGACAGAGGTTCATTAAAAGTTACTTTTTCGGGAGGAATTTGTCCGGGGAAATTTTGTCCTAGGCGCATTTTTTCCACGGGAAGATTATGTCCTATCCTGTGTCCTTTCGGAGCATTTCATTCAGAGCGATCCGGGGGAAACATGTCCGAAAAACGTGCACAATGATAATGGCCATGAAGATATAATTTTCTTTTTACACTTTCTTTAATTTCCTTTTTTCCTAATGACGCAAATTTTACTTGCGGATTTTAATTTGCACAACAACCATCAACAAAGGTGAGTTAATCAAGTGTTTTAAAGCGCGAGAATAACGATCATAAATTCAGGTCTAATATTTTAACTTAACTATTTATCGACTTTTCACGTTTATCAGATATGCTTGTGAAAGATTGGCTTCCTAATAATTCGGAAATATTGTCTGAATGTGCTAAACATATTTTATTTGACAAGATCTTTCAATATACCTAGCATTCTTTAAACTAAGAACTATGGACATTGGCGTAGTGATAGCAGGAATTTTTTTCTCTTTTCTAAACGTCTCAGAAGTCTCGGAGTTTCTGTAATCCTGCGAACACAGAGCTCTTTGGACGTTTTTCATGGTATTGTATCGATATCCTTTAAACACATCGTTCGAGCTCGGAAAACGAAGGAATTCACGTAGGGATAGAGATGTGCTGTATGGTGACAGGGGAAGTGTCATTATGTCTTTATGCCACAAATTTCGAACACATTTTGAGTATTTGTGAATATTCAGTTATAATTTCATGAACTTGCGTTTTCAGAATCTCCAACATTTCTGGAATCAGACAAACACTTAAACGTAGATCAGTGTTCAAGAAACACGCATACAATAAACATCAATGTTCGTAACCGTCGTCGACGGGAGCCCGAATCGTTCCTCATTCTGCATGTCCTATCAGCAACCTGTAAATGGCTTTTGACATTTTATTACTCGCTATCGTCAAAATGCATCATCGCTGTAAATTGTCTTCATTATCTCGAACGTTTACGTAGAGGACTGCCTCAGTTTAACATAAACCTTTACCGCATTGTGGTGATTCACTGTTCATTCCATTGTTGTCGCAGCGCAGTAACGGAACATGGGTGCACTCTTGAGCTTGTCCACTCGGTTGGATGTTCGAACCCAACTTAGCTACTTTACGTTGTAAAGCTGAAAGTTTCCCACTTTCTCTTGTGCAGTTTCGCATCAAACACACGTTTCCAAACAGATCTTGTATATCACTGGCATTATTTATGTGAAAACGTTAAACTGGAAAATACAACTTATAATCAACAATTGGTGTACGAAACGAAGTTTAGAAATACATTGAAACAAAACTAATTGCTTAGTGTCCATTAAAAAATTTAATATATCCACCCACCATAATACAGAAACATAAATAACAATAATGTATCCCATATTGAGACCATTATCAATTTAATAGGCACTCATAGAGTTGAAATAACGAGAGATATCTGGATGGCAATGGTCAGGCTCCAGAAAGTATATCGAATACTGACCCTGCTCCAACGAAAAATACAGTAGATAACTTGTTTCAATTTAATCACGTTCGAGTCCCATCAGTACAAGCAATCAAATTGAGAAATAGTTCTAGCTCAGTAGGCTAGATACACGTAACTCGAGTAGAAACTAACATGGAATAAGAGTGATCCCTCAACAAATGATTAACTTCTCGTTTTGATACTGCATTACATAAACGGGCTCAGCTGCAAAATCCGTGCAGTAATGTCTTGTGGTATTGAAACACAAATCAGAAAATATAAGCATATACAGCTATACAAGTTTTGATTACCACAGGAAAAAATAAATTAGAAGAAGCAGTCTTAAGCAATACTGAACATCAGAGTAAACAATTTTAATAAACATAACAACTAGTTCTCATTGGTCTCAGTAGGCACATTTATTTAATATAACTATGTGTAAATTGTTTCTTATACATAGACCTATGTAAGACGACAAGTATTTATGTCTACTTCTTACTACCGAATGTCAGATGATGGGACTTTATCATCACCCTATCCCCTTCTCTTACGGGTCTTAGACGGAGTTTTTCCTTATAAGCTGTATCTCAGTATCCGAGAAAAAGTGTATATCCTTGACATAAAGAGATTGCAGTTCTGGAGGCTAAGGATATGTATTCGCCGCTATATAAACTCGGAACAACTTTCCCGGATACACATTGAATGGTTCAGAAAATCCAGAACTTCTTCAAGATACGTATTCAATTTTGAGTGGTCATGCTTGCATTCCAACCTTCAAAAACAGTTTAACTTTTGATGACGCCGGTCCACGATACCTTTCGTTTGTGGAGAATACGGCGAGGTGATACTGAGCTTAATATTGAAGCGTTCACACAACCTTAATCTTTGAGAAATAAATTGCTGGCTACTATTCGTAAATAGCTTTTGACAGATACAGAAAACTGCAGAAATAATACCTTTGAAATACAGGGTGATTTTTTGGAAGTCACGGATTTCATTTGAGTCTAGAATTTCTAACTGAAGTCCAATTTTCATACGGTTTGTGACTAATGATCAAGGAAGGATGAGAGACTTATGGAACTATGTTTACTAGTTTAAATTCATCTGGGACAATATCGGCCACGTCTCAAGAAAAACAGCAAATATTCGCCAGTGTACCTTACAGTTGGAATGATGTGCAGTGCCTCGTGGAGATTTGAGTGTATTTCGTTAAACAACAACCTCGCCAAGCTCAATAAAAAACAGGAAACTGAGCAGTTGTGTTGCGAACTGTGCTGTGCAGTTCTGTGCTACTGTGTCAGTATGATCAGGACACAGTAAAAATAGTGTACTGTTTGGACCAACATGAGTTTATCGTTAAACTTTTCAGAGAACGAAATCTGTTGCTACGCAAAGGGCATTTAGAAACAAATTTTCCCCACGTTCTGCCCCAGTAAGGAACATAATATGGTCGGAAATGAATAAATTGGAAGCAACATGATGAAACATGACCACTTCTGAGTGAGACAGGGAAGCATGGGACCCAGCAGGCGGGTGTTGTGGAAGATGTCAGTTATCGACTGCTTAGGTCGCCCAAGAAATGTTTTCGTCGTTTGTTATAAGAAACCGGCTATAGGTATTCAACATGTCATTTATGGGTATTACCACTAACACTTAACTTGTATTATAAAATTTTGCTTGAAAAATCCAAAACGTCATTCCAATTGTAACACTGGTGAATATTTGTTGTTTTTCTTGAGGCGTGGCCGATATTATCCCATATGAATTTAAACGAGTAAACGAGTCCCATCTTTCCTTGATCATTTGCCACAAACCGCATGAAAATCGGACTTCAGTTTAAAAATTTAGACCCAAATGAATTCCGTGAGTTATAAAAAAAATCACTCTGTACCTGAAGATTCTCATTCTTATGTGGATTCCGCAAATGCTAAATTTTGAATCTTAAAAATACGTTTATAATAGAGAAAATATATGAGTAACTTTGACTCACAGGAAGTTTACTCACAAAATCCAGGTACAGTTTTTCGTGAGAATATTTTGTGGTAATATCACTCAACACGAGTGATCATTCGATTCCTTGGTTTACAAGAACCTAGCCACGACTTAAGGCTTATATAACCTCCTGTGCCATGGATATCCATTACTAATTTAAGCTCCAAAGGTTTAGGAATTACTTTTCTCGAAGTTTCTGAGTCGGCCACATGTATAAACAAGATGTTATTCACAATTGTCTCATGATCTTCAGCATTGGACTTTCTAATAATTCAAGTGATTTCTTACAATAGTTATAATCTAGCTCAAGTTGTGCTACTATGTTCGTATCAATTAAGTTCGGAGATTCCTTAAACACAAAACAGGATTCGAAGACATGATCCCAAAGTTACGCAATTTTCTTCCTTCCTGAATTCGGTTGCAAAGGCAGTTTTCATTAAGTGTTGGAGAGTTGATACTTCCATCTAGAACATTCTAAGTTGTTACAACACTAGACAATTTCTCTGTAACACTTCGATCAGTACTTCCCCTTGTGTTGACTGGAAAAGTATTGTGACAATAGCATTCCTGGTTTCTACAATTAACACTGCCACAATATGTATTTCTTTTGAGAAAGTTCTTATTCAAATTTTGCTATTCTCCCTGCCGGTTGGAAGATTCTACTGATCTGCACCGCAGGGTTTATCAGTTTGCACATTTTCATGCCAGATCAAAGTCTTAAAATCACCAGAATACCGCTAAAAATTTGAAAGTAGCTAGAGGTTTCTCCAAATAAGAAATAATAACCAAAACCCGCACATTTCTCGTGCACAATGAAATATTCGGTTTATTGTAAATATAAGTGTAAACGATGAAAAGTAAATACTTTTTAAAAAAGTCGACGAGTAGATCACATATTCGTTTTCAATAGTCCCTACATTTTCAGACAAGGACCTTTGGTATAGAAGGAACTTTTCTCTGAGATCGATATGCTGTAGATCTATCAATTTTCTTCGGAAATTTCTTAGCTGTTATAACATTGTTTCTTCTTACGTAGTCCAGCACGAATGATGAAATTTTCGTTTTCGTTTTCATGACATGCATTAGACTAGAAATCCAATCTACTTCTGCATTGACCGAGGAAGCATCAATCGAGACATTGCAAAGATGTCAATTCGTTGAAGGGATTATCACCATTAATACCTGATCATCTGGACACTTCATACCAGCACTCTGTAACTTACTAGGGAAGATAGCGGGCTGTTATACTGACTGCATATCTACACTATGCTCAATCGAATACTTTTTACACATGAAACAATTAAGTATTCGGAGAAATCCTCGATCCAAAGCGTGTTCAAATTACGAGAGTTGAAAGATCGGAATTGATCAGATTTTGCGAAAAAGTTGAAGTAACCATTATTTAAAGGTAGACGCTTAATTTTTGATGTCAAGAGGTTTTCGTGGGTGCCCAACACAATGGTGAATTCAAAACCTACGCATTTTGCAAGATAAGGACACTTATTGGGAAGAAGGTGAAGGGGAATGGCGTCCTGTAACTTACAAGGTGCCTCCAATTTTGCATACCGGGTTGTTAGGCTCATAAAAATGTATTTGCCACCCGTATTCGACTGTATTGTCACTCCAATATCAACGTGGCCACCTACAAATTGAAGAATGAGTTTGTCTCTGAAACGCTTTGCCAGGAGTGCTAAATTCAACGAACTCCTTGGTATTCATTATTAACCTTGTCCCAATATACATTGATAACCAAACATATAACAGCTAACAAATCTAGTAACATAAAGAATAATTACGGAACACACGCATTGAACAATCGGCACTTTGTCACTATGTTACTGAACAGAAATTGCATATCGTAAACATCCGACTGTTATTACAAACAATTTCATAAAGTGTACAATATAAGTAAAGGAAATTTTTATTGAAGAATTACTACTACATCAGTCTTGATTAAATAAAAATTGAGTAATGTAAACAGTTATGTTTCGGTTAAAAGAAGACAAGAAAATAGTTCTCTAAAATGCAAAACAAAATATCAGAGGTTTTGAATAATTAGTTCCCCAATCAATGAGTCATGACTCCAAAAAATATAATATTTTTAACCGTTCAGAAGATCTGAAAACCGATGTAAAAACATATAAATCGAAAATAACAATAAAAGAGCATTTACGTTAGAACTATAAAGGTAAGGTTTTGTCGGTTTTTCACCCGCCACCTTCGAACACCGATATGTCACCTAAGATGTACCTGGAACATCAACAATAGCTCCCATCAGCATCGACCATCTGTTGCCAACGCTCTGGAAGTCCATGGATTCCACCCCGGTAGAACTCGGTGGACCGTAAACCGAAGCAGGTATGAAGGGCATTCTGCACCTCTACTAGGGATTTGAACTTATGTCCTCTAAGGCACATTTCTCAACCTGGGGGCGCGAAGGTAAGCGGAAGATGAATGGGCTGACCAAATTCGATTTTAATCCATTCTCTTTTAGGGAAGTTTTGTATCTACTATATGCAAGAATAAATTCTACTATTATACAAATACAGAGAGTTCATAAAGTCCTGCAGGAAAGTAAAACTCTATAAATTGGAAACCATTACGTTTAAGTGTATAAAATACTGGGGTTGGAAGAAGGGAATTTTAAAGTTTAGTTCTGCCCACAATGCTCGATGACGTTTGCACTGGTAATCACGAGACTTAAGATGGCGTCTATTAAAGAAAAGGCACAATGTGTTTTGTGGTTTGCGGAATTAAAATCTTGCGTTTCAGTGCGGAGAAACTTCCAAACAACGTATGGGAAAACACCCCAGCAGAAACAAGTGTCAAGAGGTGGTACGAGAAGTTCAAAGAAACGGGAAGTATGTAAGTTTTACCACGCAGTGGAAGGCCAGGAACGAGTGACGATGTGATTCACATGTTGTAAAACAGAGTCCAATGAAGTGGCTTAAACATAGGTCATTGGAACTGAGAATACCGAAGTCAACGTTACACAAGATGGTACGCAAGAATTTTAAGGTCCGGCCTAGAAGTTAAAATTTGTGCACGAGCTGATAGAAGAAGACTGTGACATGAGAATGGAATTCTGTGAGTCAATTCTTACCCGCTTACAAGAAGATGGTGACCTTCTGTATCGATTTCTGTTTTTAGATGAAGCCACATTTCATGTGTCGGAAAAGTGAATAGGCACAACTGCCGAATTTGTGGGGTGGAAAATTCACGTGAATTCGAAGAGCACAAGCAAGGTAGTCCCAAAGTAAATTTGTGGTGTGCTGTTTCAATGGACCATATTATCGGCCCATTTTTCTTCGAGGAAGAGACGATAAATGTTAACAATTATCTGAACATGCTACAGACATTCCTTTTGTCAGAACTTACTAGGTTAGGCATCCTTAATGAGGTCCACATGCAACAGGATGGGGCACCACCGCACTATGCCCTTCAAGTTCGACAGTTTCGTAACGAAGAATTTAAGGAGAGATGGATAGACCTAAGAGGACCCATACCTTGGTCTGCAAGATCACCAGATTAGTCGCCTTGTGATTACTGGCTGTGGGGACACGTGAAGACCAAGCTGTACTCGCAGAAGCCAGCTAATCTGCACGATCTCAAGAACCAAATAACTGATGTGATTGTGAACATTGCAGACACGCAATTCTTGATTTCCCAAAAAGACTGCAAGAGTTTTTGGACGTGAATGGTGCACAATTGGAGGTTTGGCGATGAACCTTAACTAGCTGAAACAAAACTTTGAACCTTTCTGTAAGTACACCAAAAAGTATTTGTTAATAAATTAGGTAGTTTCCAAGTTACAGAGTTTTACTTTCCTGCAGGACTTTATGAACTCCCTGTCGATGGATATCCTGAAATCTCCTTAATAGGAATATTAAAAATTCCACAAAAAGCTTATTACAAACCAAAAATTATAAGGGGGTCGACGGCAAGATGATATGATAAAATGGAGTCATGATAGGAATTAGGTTGAGAACCACTGCTCTAAGATGATTGTACAAGGAATGGTACAGGTGATAACCTAACGGTGCAATGTCTGGGGAGTATGCCGCAGCAATACTGTTTCTCGTCCGAGGCGTATAATGATGTCCCGGGTCATCATAGCCACGTGGGTCTTAGTGTTGTCCTGTAACAGGACTCCTTTGCAATTCAGAATTGCTGGCTCCAGAGTTTTGAGTTTTTCATGAATACGGATCAACTGCTGACAGTACACAGTTGTATTGATGCTCTGAACAGCTGATAGCAGTTCCCAATGCACGATGTCGCAGGCAGTCCACCAAACACACAGGAGGACCTTCTACTGGTACAGTACTGGTTTCGGTTGTTTTGAAACCTGTTCATGGGATGTTGACTCATGATGATGGCGTCGTGCAGCTTCATACAGGACCCACTTCTCATCACATGTCAACACCCTGTCCAGAAATTGCTCCTCAGACCAGACAGAAAACAAACATAGGTATCTGCTCCTGTTGCCTTCTGTCCCACAGTCAAATCATGTGGGACCCATCTACAGAACTTGTAGTGCTTCTCAATTTGGTGATTTATCCACTCACACTGAATTGTAGTCCCAGTAACTCACATGTCTGGCCACTGTTCCCTACAATTGCTGCCCGAATATCTCCATTTTTTTTTACATGTGTTGGTCTTCCGAGTGCGTCTCTCCATTTTTTTACATGTGCGCCTTCGAGTGTCTCGTCTCCGTCCTTAAACTTGTTAAACAAAAAGCTGCACTGTCGGCGTAATCACGATATCCTCACTACAGGCCTGGCATATTTTCTCTCCTACTGCAGTGGCGTTTGATCCCAGTTTGAACTCGTACATCATACATGCCCTTATGATGCTCTATGGACGTCTCATTTTCATTCTGTGTATACACAAGTTCACGATGTAACTGAACTGCAACAAACACGTAGTATGTTGGATATACCCACACCAACGATTAACCTTCGCTTTATATCCATTCGCATTCATCTAATAGTGTGTGGGCCAATTCGACACAGACCTCCACAAAAGCGACAGAACTTTCTTGGTTACCTCTTGATTACATTTGGTAGTGGTTAAGAATAACCCGTCAAACAAATAGTAATTTCACGGTTAAAATGTGTGACTGCGTATGAAAGAGGACTGTTAGGGATAATTCTCACTGTCGGAATATGCATGTATAATGTAGGAAACAAGTATTTTATGTTTAGAAGTTTAATGTTACCAGTATCAAATCATTACAAGGGCTATAGTGAAGTTCAAATGCGTGAATACGATGTAAAGGTTTTATTGCACTATTCTTATTCTTATGTTTCTTCCAGTATAACCTCCGTCGATGAAGCGCCTGCTCCCTACGATGGTACTGTTTTGTGGGCCCCTTTCTGTGTTCCTGCCCTGGTTCTGTTAAATAGCTTTTGTATGTGTGGCATATGTCTGGATGCGCATTTGTACCTTACGGGAAAGTCCTCGTGCTGAAGTCTTTTTCATCAAATAGTCTTGAATGGTCTTGAACAAGATTCTTGTTCAAGCTTTCTAATGAATGTATTTTGAAAAATTCCACCGCAAAACAGGAGGTTGATATTTCCCACACACCACCATCGCTAACGTGCCTGCTTTCGTGGACAAAATCACGAGCAATCCCACAAATTGTGCCCTACTTCGAATCGGAATAGATACAAACTTACGGTAGCTTGTGTTGGCCATTTAGCACAGATTCGTGCGTGGTTTTTGCACGTATTTATAAGTTTGGAAGCATATTATAAATGTGTGCATAGCTGGTGGATAGGTGAGAAATTAAAAATGCGGAAGTCGTTAGATCATAAGTGCAAAGAATAAATGGTAGCGCTCCTCAACTTTACCTATGCTAACTGGGAATTATAGGCAAACGTCAAGAGGGAAAAGGATGTAAAAGACATTAGAATAACATTTTCACCAGTGCTTAAAGTAAGCCGGTATGAGCCGGTTATGCATCCGAAAGTTCGAAAATCGGCCGGTGTTGCATACCGGTAAAAGTAGCTGATTTAAATTGTAATTTGCGTGCAGAAAAGAAAAGATGTTACACATAGAAATAAGTATGACGTTAGCATTGAGTCAATTGTACTATCAAAGATTTCATTGCTGCTCCTTGGAAAGTAAATATCCGTTCCCTATCACCCTATTCAATAGCAGAATTTGTGCTCTTGATTTTTCAACATTTCGGCGAGCAATTCCACCCCTCACCCACCAAAAAATTCTAACTACCGTACCACCCGCCTAAAATGTTAAACTTGGATTTGCCCTGTCATTGACAGGACTCGTTTTTAAATTCAAAATTATTATTTTCACATTGGACTTCAGTGTTTACAATTACCAGGCTGTCCCAAAAGCTCTGCACCATACATGAAGGAAAATGAAACACGAATATCAGAAGCAAGACAAACCTTTATTCAGAAAAGTACAGGCCATCATGTTCGATGACCTTCACTCATCTTTGAGACAACAGTTCACTCTCATGGTGATACCAGGTGGCAGGTTTAGAATTGAAAAATTCGTGACAGGAAGCATGTATTTCATCATATGAATATAATTGCCGATCACACAAGAAATATGAGAGAGAGCGAAACAAACCATAATCTTAGGGTGCAATATCTGCACTATAGACAGAATGAAGTAATAACTCAAATACGTCAAGTTCAGACAGGCTGTTGGTCACTTTCGAGACCGACAACAAGAAGCATTGTCAATTTACAGCAATAAGCTCTTTCTCCTCGTTAATGCCAGATATTTCTCGTTTAGAATGGCATACACTCGGCGTAATTGTTCAGAATACAGTTCACCTGTTGCAGCATGACTCTCTGGAACAAACCCAAAATGGATTATCCCGTCAATACACCATCAAACACACAACATGAGCTTTTCCCCAAATCTGTCCTATTTCACATTGTCCAGGGCTTCCTGTCCTTTTTTCATCCACTGTTTACGTGTGTCAGGGTTTCTCAGAAATACCGATTCTCATCCCCTGTCACAATTCTCCTCCAGAAACGAAGATCACGCAGGTTTTCTTAAACAAATTCTAGCAAATTGCCACTCCGGGCTGGGCCTGCTCCTCTGTCTGCTCATGAGGTCTTTGTTGGGGCAGTTTATTGACGTAATGCATGGCATGCAATCGACTGCTTTCTGCCGATTTGGATGCCGCAATCACTCTTGCTAAAACACGTGTACTCGATTGTGGTTCAACACTCACAGCATCTTGCAGAGGGCCGTTAATATCCATCGGAGGTCTACCTTACGGACTTGTTCGCGAGGCTTAAATCACCCGCAGTAAGTTTTGTGAACCAACGGGTAGCTCTCGATCGATCCAGTATTGCTTTGTTCTCTACACGACAAAGAACACCGTACAAAAGCATTACATTTTCTAGTCTGACTTTGGTGATTTTTTGGATATGTTGTAGCTGAGAACCCCCGGTCAATTGTTTATATGGGGGCAACTCCCTATGACCAATCCTGTGACCTCCAGAGGTCACTAAAAGTAACACCCTACAAAAAGCATTGCATTTCTTCGTCTGTTTGATTTTGGTGATTTTTGGATATGTTGTAGCTGAGAACCCCCCAGTCAATTCCTTATATGGGGCCAACTCCCTATGACCAATCCTATGACCTCCAGAGGTAACCAAAAGTCACACCGTTATGTGGACTATCCTCATTTACCGTAGCCCAGTATAACACAACTCTTTTTTGTATGCCAAGTTGAACCAAATTTCAATTCGAGCTGTGCTACGACTTTTATGGAAAAAAGGTCACACAACTGACTAACTCCCTATGATCAACACTGTGTCCTCCAGAGGTCACCAAAGGTCACACAACGGGTCTTGTTAGAACTGGTTCAAACAAGTACCATGGAATAAGAACAATCTTCTAACAGGCAATTAACCTCATGTTTTGATACTGCAGTATATTAGGGAGCTCAAAAATAGACTGATTTGAACTATCGAATTGCATAATCCATGCAGTAATAGCATTTGGTGTAGAAATATATAAGCGAATATTTTATTAGCATATACAGCTATATTAGTTTAGATCAGCACAGATTAAAATACCAAAGAAGAAGCCGTCTCATGCAATATCCAGACTAAACACTTGTAATAAATATATAGTAACTAGCTCTCGTCGCTTTCAATAAGCACATTTACATAGTACAACTCCGTTATTCTACTGAAAATTTTCAAGAGCCCAGTTCAGTGATGTTATATTTGTGCAAAACTGAGGAGCTAATGTTGAATTTATGTGTAATGTTGGGATGTACTCTGTAACACGAAATAATAATAAAGGACGGAAAGGGAATCTAGTCTTTTGGTTATACATTACTGGCATAACTTTAGCGTACCTCATAAAAGAGTATGTCCAGGTTTCACTAGAACAGATTCCGTGAAACTACATACCTTCAGTGTGTCATACCTTTGTGAAACTTGTATGATCATATGATCACTTTATACATTGCCTTTCCATAGCACTTCACTTCATCACGGGTTTCTTGTGGAATATGATGTAGTGAAAATGAACGAAATTGCATTTTGTATTTCTACCTTGTTCTACACGTAAGATGTATCTCCCGATATGTTTCGAGTACTTGCATATACTGTAATGATTTTCCAACATAACGCATACATTTCTTCTATGAATTTTGAAATGTCTTTATTTAAAATGGGACAATACTCTACATTCAAATTAAATCGCTAGATCCATTAAGATTTTTAACTTTTCTTCAACTAACTGTTTCTTCTTCCACATATAAAATAGCTATTTCATAATGTAACATTTTATCCTCAAGAATGGACATTAGCAGTAATTTTGATTTTGTACGATTTGTTGCCTTAAATTCTGGGTGCTGCAAATTAGGGGTCATAAATTTGTAAAATTTACAGACGAAATACACAACAGAATTGTATAAGTAATTAAAACATATCAAGAGTTTACGTCCTACATGTATGATGAGTAGAAATACGAAATCAAAACTGTGCTCTTTACCACGCAGTACTCAATAAGGAGGGCAAATGTAAAGTGCTATGTAAAGGAAGTGTAGAAAGTGAACATAGAGATGTTGCAAAGTTGTGCCACACAAAGCATGAGATTTTTATGTTATATTAAGTGTTTTTCGACTATCCTCTTATACCCACAATCACTAACGCGTCTGCTGCGTGCGGGGCATTATTCCGAAGTTGGTCATCCACCTAGTTTTTTGTTAAAAGCGTAATAATTGGTTAATTTCTATATGAAAGTTTAATATTTAAATCACACAGTACAGCCGAGCGAGCGTCAGCGAGTGAAGGCGGGTTAGAGCCTCGCAGGGTACGGTGTTTTCTGTCTTTATTACAGTTAAGTGGGGACGGGGACCTATGTTCTAGAATCTTGCCGCCATATTGTTTATGTTGCTTACCGTTACATTGAAAAGTATAACTTTCTGCATGTTTCTTTACAATTATTTGCTTATTACATTTTCTACAATTTATTTTTAGATTTATTAAGCCATGACTTTTACTTACTTTTAATAGCTTTTCCTGATTATCACCTTATTGTTTCACAAACTGTAATAATGTTACCTCATAACCAGGACTTCGTGTCTGTATAGCTGCAGCAACGTTTAGAAAACAAATGTTCATTACATTCCCACAATCCTATCATGCAGTAATCTTGCGCCAGGTAGTTCTCTCAGCTTGTCAATTAATTCGATGTTTAGAACCGCTTATATAAGAAAATAAACACAACTTTCGCAGTCCTTATACATTATCAAGCACACAAAAGAGTAAATTATTCATTTCTTCCCGGTAAATTTTCAAAATTGTGCTAGAAACATTGGAACTTGACCCGCGTACGGAATATCCTCACGTGGGTAGCACTGCAGCGCTTCTGCTCTGACTCGGTTAGATAGCATTCATGCTTTTTCATACCCACCTAGCAAAAGTTAGTTTATATTTTTAAGTTGGTTAATGTATTATACACTCATATATCCACACGCTGTATTTATATTGAGCCTTCCTAAAGCCAATGTGTACCCGTTAATAAAATTCCTGCTGTAAGAAACACATTCAAGGGAATGAGAGTCCATTTCATGCTAAAACTAATTAAATTTCATGAATAGAAGTAACCTCCCATAAAATGGAACAGCACAAAATTGATAAGAGTTCATTTTCAAAACGTCTTTTGTCCGTTTTCGATTCAACATTCCGATTGCGAGTAAACTAAGATTTATTTATTAATTTTTGCTCTTATTTGGTTTCAAAATCCATAGGAAATACGAGAATATGTCTATTAAGGATTTTGAAGTTAATCCCTGTAATTATAGCTAAAATTAAGATAAGAATGTCTAGTTTAATTCTTACCTCAATTTTGAATTAAAAATGGACAAGAGATGTTTTGAAAATGAACTCTTCAACATAAAATTAATTTAGAATTATTAATACTTAAAACAAAATTAAAATCAATACCCTTTCTATCTATGAAAGAAACTTTCCCATTAACAAATAGAAGAAGAAAATTATCATATAAATTTTCCGCACACGGAAGCAAGAATTTCAAGAGGTGACAAAGAATATTTTTTTTTAACCATATAGAAAAATGCACAATGATTGTAGAAGAGCAAAATGGACCAATACAAGGTGATTACCTTAGCGTCGGTATGTTGATGGTAGTGTGTTAGGGCAATTATTTTTATTACATGAGTAGCAGTAGAACGGTTCAAAGTGGTCGAAATCAGTGTTTCAGAAAAAAAAAGTTCCGGGGTACATATTACTTTCACCCAGTACTATTCTATGTATTATTTTATTATAAACGTATTATTTTGGTCTCCTCTGGGTGGCAATCTCAGAGTTCCGCGGGGGGGGGGGGGAGGAATGCCAAAACATGTCTGTAAGAAACACTGGTCGAAATGACGAGAATACGCAGCGAAACTTTCATTGAGCATATTGAAAGCGTGTTTCTGTTTATATGGTATTTTCTGAAGGTATGTTAGGTTTGTCGATTGTCCTAACAATAATCTATCGTTTATAAACAATGATGCTGGTTGCCTATTGTAGGCCTCGAAAGAAAAGTCACATTTTCATGAGTAAGCTTTCAAAATAAGTTTTAGAAATACCATTTTGGGCCATGAAAAAATTAAAACTTGTTATAATGTTATTCTTATTAAAACTGCAGAGTAAAGATGTCATGTAAGTAAACACGTTTTTACAGCAACGAGAAACTACATAAAAACATGATCAATTAAATTAACCAAAAACTAGTTTATGTAAGAAATATTTACAAAAACAAAATCTATCTCACCAGTGGCGGATCTAGCCCGGGGCCGGGTGGCTAGACCCCCCAGTTCTTTGAGTGACAAAAATTATTTAAACTATTATTTATATAGTTTTGAAAGTTTATGGTAAAGACATGGTATGCCTATCACATAGTCTGGGTTCTGGTTGCCCCCCCCCCTTCCAGGTTTTACCTTCTAGATATGCCTCTGTATCTCACAATACACATATTTGAAAACAAAACAGTAGGAGTTGCCAATCAGATACATTAAAAGGCTATATAAAAGCTGTAACAATTCTTTCGCACATTATTATGTTTTTGCGGTATACTGGGTCTGAGTCATGAAATTATCGGGTATAGCAAGTGTAGGTTTATATCTTTTCTAGACGTTTTTCGGCAACGTTTATCAGGATAACCGTTTTCTTTGGCTCTTAAAACCTCATCATAATGGATAAAGTTGAACGTCCCTTCACAAAGCACCCTTTCTGATACATTGATTCGATATTTTTGATAAATCGACTTCTAATACTAGAGCAAAGGCTTCTTCTGGTGTATAAGATGTTATTTCTTTAGTAGTTCTCGAAGAGTTCCATGTTCTGCTGATTTTTTGGGCTCATGTTGGGGATGTGCAAGTGCTTCTTTTACTAGGCCAGCTTCCAACGATTTACCACGTGCACGAAGACTTGTCTAGGTGGCAACGCCTCAGCAAAATTCGTTTTTGACAGTACTTGGGTCATCAGCCTTTTGCTCTGATCGGACACCAAGTCAAAATCCTTTGAAGGTCTTTCACCTACTTCTCAGAAAAAAAAAATGTTTCTGAAACAAAATGTAGATTAAACTTTTTCTCTTGTATATACATATGTGAACAAATCTGTGGACAACACCCAACTAAATATTGATTTAATCACGTCCATTTAGACAGCCCCCCCCCCACCTTTTCAGATTCAATCAGAAATGGTCTCAATCGTTTGTACATCGTTTGTACAGAAATGTGCAGGCAAAATTTTCGTTTGTACACAATTAGGGGCGCCGCCAGAACGAAAACAAAGTGGCGGGCTGTCTAAATGGTAGCCCCCCCACCTTTTCAGATTCAAACGGAAATGGTCTCAATCGTTTGTACATCGTTTGTACAGAAATGTGCAGGCGAAATTTTCGTTTGTACACAATTAGGGGCGCCGCCAGAACGAAAAAAAAAGTAGGTGGCTGTCTAAATGGTAGCCCCCCACCTTTTCAGATTCAAACGGAAATGGTCTCAATCGTTTGTACATCGTTTGTACAGAAATGTGCAGGCGAAATTTTCGTTTGTACACAATTAGGGGTGCCGCCAGAACGAAAAAAAGTGGGGGGGCTGTCTAAATGGTAGCCCCCCACCTTTTCAGATTCAATCGGAAATGGTCTCAATCGTTTGTACATCGTTTGTACAGAAATGTGCAGGCGAAATTTTCGTTTGTACACAATTAGGGGCGCCGCCAGAACGAAAAATAAGTAGGTGGCTGTCTAAATGGTAGCCCCCCACCTTTTCAGATTCACTCGGAGATTGTCTCAATCGTTTGAACATCGTTTGTACAGAAATGTGCAGGCGAAATTTTCGTTTGTACACAATTAGGGGCGCCGCCAGAACGAAAACAAACTGGGGGGCTGTCTAAATGGTAGCCCCCCACCTTTTCAGATTCAATCGGAAATGGTCTCAATCGTTTGTACAGAAATGTGAAGGCGAAATTTTCGTTTGCACACAAATGGGGCGCCTCCAAAACGATAATAAAGTATCTGCTGCCTAACTGGCAGCCCCTCCCCACGTCCGAATCAAAAGAAAATTATCTCAATTTTTTGTACATCATTTGTACAGTAATGCGCAGGCGAAAGTTTTGTTTCTACGCTATCAGGGGCGTCGACAGAACGAACACACATGGGAGCTGTCTAAGTGGTAGCCCCACCATGTTCGATTGAACCACAAATTGTCGCGATCGTTTATACATCGTTTGTGCAAAAATGTGCAGGTAAAATTTTCGTTTGTACTAAATAATATACGGATGTGAGTATTTTTAATGTTTGACCTAGAATGGAAGGAAAGGAATGGGGATTGCAATTATTATAATTATGTATATATCTCGGGATTGCTCACATTTAGAGATATGAAAGTTGTTATTTCGACTTCACATTTCAAATGTTAAACCAGTGTATCATGGTTTAACGTTTTCTGATACTTAATTTAAAATGTAAGAAAGGGGGTTCACTAAAATGCTCACGAAATTCGCGATTTTGGATTTTGGATTAATTCTATATTAAAGACTCAGGATGAAGACAAAATATTGCGCACAGTTGCACGTTGGACCATCTGCTAGTCCTAAGATGATAATAATAATAATAATAATAATAATAATAATAATAATAATAATAATAATAATAATAATAATAATAATAATAATAATAATAATAATAGTAATATTATAGTAGAAGCAATTAACTTTGAAAGTACTGGTTAGTGGAACATTAAAAAATGTGTCATATACTATGGAGTATTTACTAACAAGACATGGGATGCAAATACAGGGGAATTACAAAAAGAGTGGAAACACCTAGTATAAAAGATTGAGCCATTTCAAACACGATTTGAGTCTGAACATGATGGTGTCGCTGT
Source organism: Thermobia domestica (assembly GCF_964235325.1). Taxonomy (NCBI): domain Eukaryota; kingdom Metazoa; phylum Arthropoda; class Insecta; order Zygentoma; family Lepismatidae; genus Thermobia; species Thermobia domestica. Next base: position 98,090,029 of record NC_137464.1, read on the forward strand.
AGTCACCGGCACATCCCTTGAGGTAAACAGCCTGGCCAATCGAACAGAAGGGCCAATTACAGTTCAACGACCAGTCCGTGCAGGTTATCGTGAATCATGTCTGAACTGATAGAGTTTCAAAGAGGGGAAATTATTTGTGTACGTATTGTGGGAGTTTCCGTAACGAAAGTAGCGAAAATTTTTAGTGTATCAAGAGGTACAGTCTCGAAGATCATGTTTGCCTACGAATGTTTCGGAAAAACCGTTTCAGCGAAGCACCAGCGTGGGCGCAAGTGTGCGTTGCGTGACAGAGACACGCACATTGGGTAGGATTGTGACGAAGCAGATCACCATGGCGCGAAAAGTCAATGCTGAGCTGAATACTGTGCTTACAAAGCCTGTTAGTGTTAAAACAGTCAGAAGAGAACTCCACAAGTAAGGAATTTATGGCAGATTTTGCATTTCCAAACCACTCGTTACTATTGACTATGCCGCTATACGGAGACAGTGGTGCAACGCCCATAAAAACTGGACAATGGAGAGGTGGAAGACTGGCATCTGGTCGGATGAGTCTTCCTTTACATTGTTTCCAAGTGCTGGTCGAGTTTACGTGTGGAAAACGCCGGCACAAGCGTACAATACAGACTTCTGTTACCAATAGTGATGATTTCGGCAGTTTTGGTGGTCCAGTGATGATTTGGGCAGCCATATGCTGGTATTCTGCCAGACTCATTATCACCTTGCATGAACATGTCACTGCCAAGGACCAAGTAACCATTTTGAGTAACCAGCTGCATTCCACGATGCAAATCTTATTTCCAGATGGTAATGCCATGTTCCAAGATGACAGAGTCCCTGCTCATACAGCTCACATCGTCCAGAACTGGTTCGATGAGCACAAATATGAAGTTTCGCAACTTCCATGGCCCCCAGAATCGCCACACCTCAATATCATCGGGTCCTTGTGGTCAGTTTTGGATACCCGCTACCCACCACCGTCCTCTCTATAACAACGTTCCGCTACTTTGGCGGAAGAATGGTATAACGTCTCTTTGACAATCATACGCGACCAGTATTTCTCCATTCCCCATCGACTACAGGGCGTTCTGCACACGGTCCTACTTGCTCTTAGTGAAGGTAATGTGCATGAAGGGAATCCATATTTTTGTCTATCCCCTGTAACTTTTATTCTTGAATTTGAAATTTAGTAAAAATGATAACAAGGTATAATGTGAAGGAAAATATACGGAACTGTAGGAAAATATATGGCACTAATATTCAATTGAATAATTGTTGCTTCAAATTTATTGTAACTTAAAAGAATGCCTTAGTGAATTTTTGCTCCATGTTCGATTCATAGATGTACAATATGAACACAATTTAATAAATAGATAGAAATTGATATGGATAAGCAATGACGTAAATATTAAGAATAATTTTTAGCTCCCGCCGTATGAATATGGGAGCTTATAGATTCCTACCAGATGTTTTGTAGGTTTGTCTATCTCTCTCTTTCTCTCTGTGTGAATGTGATTTCTCCGTAAATACTGATCGGATCTGAACTAAATTTCGTGAGCAAGTCAATAGAATATAGCTATATTTGGTACTTCCTCTGACCCTTCTATGGGTGCTGATATGTGTGTATGCGATACTCTATTTCTTGGTAATTTCAGATCTAAATCAAATTTGGTGATTAGGTAACCTATCGTCTAATTAATAAAGATCGCTATATTCTGCGAACCCTCTCTGACCTCCGAGGAGTGATGGGGGTTACATGTAAAAGTAATGTGTCGGATCCATAGTTCAGAGGGTCTGAAAAGAATAGTGATACTTCTGATGTCATTTAAATACCATTTTAGCCCCCACCGTCATGGGGGTTCAGAGGGAGAAATAATCGAAAACAGACGATATTAGTGTCGAAGGAACAGTTTCCAGGATGACTGAGGTGAATAGTGACAGATTCAATGCCGTTTTAAGTTCAAGTTCAGCCGTTATCGACATAGAGTGGCATATAGAAATAATCAAATTAATGTTTAAATGGGAATAATAAGGACCAACACAGTTTGTGTTTCACGCTTTGCAAATCGAGAGCTTCTGAGTTCGGTTCACAGACTGTCCCTCAGCTTTCACTCTTTCCAACTACGGTATTTTTAAAGTCCGTACGTGTTTCACCCATTCCACTTATTACATTTACAGTATATTGATGATTATCGGAATAGGAGATAGCGAGAACTGGTGTTTTGCAATCTAGCGTTCTAATAATAGGTACCATTTTCAATCTCAGCAATCGTTATTCAACCGGTTAACGTTGATCGCTAAACTGCAAAAACAGTAATACACAGCTGTAGCCCAATCCCCTTTCTTACTTTCTAGGCTAAATATCAAAAAACGTTAAAACACGATACACTGGTTTAACATTTCAAATGAGAAGTCGAAATAACAACTTTCATATCTCTAACTTTGAGCAAATCCTGAGATATATACATAATTATAATAATTGCAATCCCCATTCCTTTCCTTCCATTCTAGGTCAAACATTAAAAATACTCACATCCGTATATTATTTAGTACAAACGAAAATTTTACCTGCACATTTTTGCACAAACGATGTATAAACGATCGCGACAATTTGTGGTTCAATCGAACATGGTGGGGCTACCACTTAGACAGCTCCCATGTGTGTTCGTTCTGTCGACGCCCCTGATAGCGTAGAAACAAAACTTTCGACTTTGCGTTACTGTTTAAAGGATGAACAAAAAATTGAGATAATTTACTTTTGAATCGGACATGGGGAGGGGTTACCAATTAGGCAGCATATACTTTGTTATCGTTTTGGCGGCACCCCTAATTGTGTGCAAAAGAAAATGACGCCTGCACATTTCTGTACAAAGACGTACAAACAAGTGCGACAGTTGGTCATTGAATTCGACATGGTGGGAGGTCTACCATTTAGGCAGCCCCCAGTTTGTTTTCGTTCTGGCGGCGCCCCTAATTGTGAAAAACGAAACTTTTGCCTGCACATTTCTGTACAAACGATGTACAAACGATTGAGACCATTTCCGATTGAATCTGAAAAGGTGGGGGCTACCATTTTGACAACCCCCCACTTTGTTTTCGTTCTGGTGGCGCCCCTAATTGTTCACAAACAAAAATTTCGCCTGCACATTTCTGTACAAACGATGTACAAACGATTGAGACCATTTCCGATTGAATCTGAAAAGGTGGGGGGCTACCATTTAGACAGCCCCCCACTTTGTTTTCGTTCTGGCGGCGCCCCTAATTGTGTACAAACGAAAATTTCGCCTGCACATTTCTGTACAAACGATGTACAAACGATTGAGACCATTTCCGTTTGAATCTGAAAAGGTGGGAGGCTACCATTTAGACAGCCCCCCACTTTGTTTTCGTTCTGGCGGCGCCCCTAATTATCTACAAACGAAAATTTCGCCTGCACATTTCTGTACAAACGACGTACAAACGATTGAGACCATTTCCGATTGAATCTGAAAAGGTGGGAGGCTACCATTTAGACAGCCCCCCACTTTGTTTTCGTTCTGGCGGCGCCCCTAATTGTGTACAAACGAAAATTTCGCCTGCACATTTCTGTACAAACGATGTACAAACGATTGAGACCATTTGCGATTGAATCTGAAAAGGTGGGGGGGGCTACCATTTAGACAGCCCCCCCACTTTTTTTCGTTCTGGCGGCGTCCCTAATTGTGTACAAACGAAAATTTCGCCTGCACATTTCTGTACAAACAATGTACAAACGATTGAGACCATTTCCGATAGAATCTGAAAAGGTGGGGGAGCTACCATTTAGACAGCCCCCCCACTTTGTTTTCGTTCTGGCGGCGCCCCTAATTGTGTACAAACGAAAATTTCGCCTGCACATTTCTGTACAAACGATGTACAAACGATTGAGACCATTTCCGATTGAATCTGAAAAGGTGGGGGGCTACCATTTAGACAGCCCCCCACTTTGTTTTCGTTCTGGCGGCGCCCTAATTGTGTACAAACGAAAATTTCGCCTGCACATTTCTGTACAAACGATGTACAAACGATTGAGACCATTTCCGATTAAATCTGAAAAGGTGGGGGGGCTGTCTAAATGGACGTGATTTAATCCATCAAACATTGTCATTCTGCTTCCGACAATTTTGATACGTGCTGTATTGTGAATATATAGGGTATGTCAAAATAAATTTTACAACGCTTGAGAGGTGATTCTAGAGGTCACGAGGAGACAAAAATGTATTTGAATTTTTACTTCCTGGCGTCCTGCTGGAAATTTCTGAATTTGAATTTTATGTGTAACGAACACGATAACACCCTCAACATGGGATTATATTAATAGGTCTTTAAATTGATTACATCAATTTCTTTAGGGATAAGTTCTAGTTAGCTAATGTTTCATTACTGCAAATTTCCATCAAAGTCAATGCAGTATACTGATTTCTTTTTAGAAGCTATTATTGGAATCAAGGTTCCATTAAACTATTTTCTTCTTACAAAGTCATTTAATATGCTATCTCATTCCATGTCGTTGTTTAAGTAGCAACAGTCTACATTAAATCTAATTATATATTTACCTATATATATATATATATATATATATATATATATATATATATAAGTTGCACAAGACATCAATATTCATTAAGACCAATCGTCCATAAAACATTACTTTATGTACTAACGATTCCAATGCCTTGCATCACTTACAACACATAATCAACTCTTACATCAAATATAACTAGTTGCTTTTCATTCCCAATCTACACCATAAACAATTTCAGATGCATTAAATGTTAGGTATACAGAAATTTAAAATACATTAATCTCAATATTTCATTTTTGCTATCTCAAATCAATTCAAACATCACATCAATATCATATTCAAATATTACAATCAAACCCTTAAATATGCTCAGCTCAACCCAACAAAATTAGGATATTCTAAACACTATTAAATTATACAGTACAGCAATACTGCAAAGTTATGTAACTATACATCTTTGTGGTTTCCTAGGGTTGTTTGCTGTTCTAAAACCGATATGGTGATTGTTTCATCTACAGACGTATTCAAATTATTTGACTCAAGATTCAGTTTCTGAATATTTTACTGTTCTTACAATATTGCGTGAGAAAATACATTCGAACTTAGTCCAAATTACTACTTTGTACCTCTGTCCTAATTTCGAGTGGGTGTGGCATATGTTTTTCAATATCAATAAAACAAATACGTACGTAATATTCAAATATAATTACTATAGTGTGTATATCCAAATTGGAAACAAAAAATGAAATGGAATACCTACAAGTAAATTATCTCTCACACAAAGATTAATATTTCATATGAAATCCCGTATTCTTTATTAAGTCTTTTATCCTGACATCCTATGTACGAGTTTAGCACAGTTTGCCTTCAATTCAGCATCGTGATACCACAAATTGTTGATCTCCTTGATCAGTTGAAGTTTGGTTCTAATGTGCTTCTTCTCTAGCTTTTCTTTCACGAAACTTCAAATGTTTTCAATCGGGTTAATATCAGGACTAGTGCCTGGTCACGGAAGAACATTAATTTCGCTGTCCTCGAAGAATTTTGTCACAGCTTTGGCCCGGTAGCATGGGGCTCCATCATGAATAAAGATGAATTGTACGTCACCAAACCAGAGTACAGTCTGGGAAAGCAATTCTTCTTGAAGAACTTGTAGGTATTAGTCGTGCTTCATTGTCCTCTCTACTATATACAATCTTCCAGGCCCGAAGACAGAGACCACACTCCAGACCATGACTGAAGTAGGATGCTTCACGATATATTAAAGAAACTCCAACTTAATTTCCTCCCAGGTCAACGTCGCACATATTGGGAACATCCATCAGACACAAAGATACATGACTCATCACTGAAACACGCTATTCTCCAATCGTCAGCAGTCCAATATTGTAGGCCTCGTGCCCATTCGAGGAGCTTCTTTGCCATGATTGGAGTATACTCTAATTTTTGTTTTCTTTCTTGACCGTGTGCTTTTATTCCTTCAGCACAAAGAATCCTTCGAACACTTTCAGGCCAAATGTCTGCGACATACTCAGCCATTTTTATTCTCAGAAGTTGCACTTCTGTTTCCCAGAGCCAATCTTTTCAGCTTTCAGATACCTCTTAGCGATAGCTTTGGTTTCTGCACACACTTCCCAACACTATTTTAGCTCTTGTTCATTTCAAACAGAGATTCTACTCACATATTTTTGTTCTATCCCAACTCTACTAGCAAAGTATTGCCGTGTATATCTTATTTCCACCGAAGTATTTTGTTAACTTCCATTTTACGCGAAGAAAGGTCTCTTGGTTTTCCATTATGTTGCAATTACAGGACTACACAAAATGAAAAAAATTGATACCCGAAACATGTCACGATCATTTTAAACTGGCCCATTCAAACTGTTGAACTCTTTGAGTGTCCTTAATTTCTTACGACAGCAACCACAATACTTCAGACTGTAACTTGTTGATAGGAACCACAATAGCTATCTACAACTGAAACACCACTTTCAGAATTTCCCCCCTCACTAAAACCATCTGCTGTTCAACGGTGATATCACCACTTCAACTGTTCAGTTAACAAATGAAGGATCCTATATTGGTGGTTTAACCATTAAATTAAATGTTCTAGAACTCTGAAATTAGGACTCCTACATCAATTTTGCATTTTTCGAGCGTGAGTCTAATAATTTGAACACGTCTGTAGCCAAGCAATATGCTCGTCCAAGAATTTTTTTCAATGCACCTGTATCATATTTTTTCCTTACTAAACTGTCCTTTCTTTCTTTAAAAATTTGTTCTGCACTTCGGTGGGAATTTGTTTTATAAAAGTAGCAATTTTTTTTTTTTTTTTTTTTTTTTTTTTTTTTTTTTTTTTTTTTTTAAGAAACGCTGAAACACTTGCGTTGTCTGATAGTTAACATCTCAAACTAAAAGCCTGAAGGCGACGCGAACAACGGGACGTTCAGTTCAATGTCTGTGAGCGTTACACGCACCCCCTAACTCATGGAAGCTCGCTTCGTTTCCCAAGTAGCAGGTAGGAGTAGCTACTTCTAACAAAACTCATTAATTGAGAGACCATAGGGAATATTAAAATAAAAAACGAAACTAAGAAAATTACTAAGAAAACTTTAAACATATGCAAATATAAAGCGAAGCATTTATTTTCACTATAGTATTGTAATAATGCACCTAGTGCGCATACGAAGTGCTTCAGAGGCCTGTTATTGGCCTTAGAGGATTGTAGTTGTTCAGATATACAATAACAAAATGTAATATTTCATAACTATCAACATATTTGCGAGTAAGTTCCATAGTATGAACAAGCATTTTTACAAGGATGGCCAATCATTCACTTTCGACAGGCATTTTTTTTAGAACCATTGATGGCAGGATGAAAAACAGGTCTGTTCCATACAGACTGGACATTTGTCTACTAAAAAATTATAATCGTTCACTCCATTGGTGGAGTTCGGTTTGGGGGCTTTGTCCAGCCTTTTAGCTATTTCAACCACTGTGCGGTAGTATGTAGGGACCTGAGGAGACGTGATAGTGATAACTTGACGATCTCTCTACTTTCCAAAGAGGACAAATTGTTGGCGATCTGCTTTGTGGTGCTAAAGTAGCAAGTATGCTGGGTGTCTCTCACAGAAAAGTATCAAGGTGACTAGCGACAAAACCACATCCTCGGCGAAGAGTAATAGTGGTCGGAAGAAAACATCCAACTACATGTGTCGCCGAGCAAAAAAACGGATTGTCACTCAGAATTGTCATGCGATTGCGGTTCAGATGACAGAGGAACTCAAACAGCTCCTCCGACAGCATGTGTTGACAACCACAGTCTCCACCGCGAATTACAATACATGGACAGACGGAGTCGGATTGCATAGGCTAAAGCGTTCATAAATGACTATAAATTTAAGACAACGCGATTGGTCAATGTGGACCGCTGATGACGGAAATGTGTACTATCCTCGAATGAGTCACCATTCACCTTATTTCAAACCACAAACCGTATTTATGAGTGGCGGAAACCCGAAACAGCTCATGATCCACAGTGTCTCCTTCCAACCATGAAACATGGCGGCAACTATAAACTTGTGCCAATTAATATACTGCTTTTCAGTGCGTTCTATGATAAAGCTTGCTGGTTGCGTGACTGGCCGTCATATAATGTTATTTTAGGGATCAACGTGCATCCTATGGTCCTGATATTGTTCCCGAGTAATGTCGCCATACTCCAAGAGTCATGCGCCCATTCATACAACAGTAGCTGCTGCGGTGTGGTTTTAGGAACATTGGGATGAATTTGCAAACCTACCCTGACTTGCCCAACACCCAGACACGAACATACTTGAGTGAGCTCCTCTGTGGCTAAGCGGTTAGCGTACGCGCCTTTGGCGTGGGAGGCCCGGGTTCGATTCCCGGCGGGAGCTCATGTGGTTTGGATTCCACGTTAATCAGTAGGTCCACGTCTCATATAGCCTCGCTGCTGAAAAGGGACGTTAAACTCAAAATCAACTCAACGAACATGCTTGAACATCTGTTATCGATTTTGGAGACATCAATCCGGCGCAGATACGAAGGCGTCCCAAAAATTTTAACAAAACAGTGACGAAAGCTGCTGAGACATCATTGTACCACTTTAATGACATCTTTATCGCTATCATGTAAATTTATTTTTTGGCGCCTTCGTGTGTTTTGACATTAAACAGCTTCTAACGAAGCAAAAGTTTCTATTGTTTCAGATGGAATGTCATATCGTTAAAATCGAAGGTTCGTTAGAGCGATGGTATAAGGGGAATCCCGTGTTCTCATTTGATATCTGAACGCAAAGAACTGTCAGCAGCGAATTCACAGTTACTTTGTGGACATCTATGGGGAAAGTGTCAGATGGGTGCATAATGATGCAGCCAATTTCGAACCCAGAGAGTGACAACAGTGGACTCTGGGGTGTAGAGACACAACAGTTTTTACGGCAAACAACAAAATACATGAGGAGCATCCGGTCCTGAAAAAGAAATCACTATCGCACACTTTGATTTGTTGTCACTTACAACGGGCATATTCGCGGATTCCAGACGTTTCAGGTATCCTCTGATCTTATTGGCCGATACACATCGGACATCAGGAGTCATGACATAGACAATAGCAGAAAGCAAGCGCCAGCTGCTGTCGGCTCTCGTAGCTGAGTGTGCTAGTGAGCGAGCTGGTAATGGAAGTCACTTTTGGCGTGGGTTCAAACCCGACCCAAGGAAAATTTTATTTCTTCTAAATTTTCATAACACTTTTTTCATTAAAATAAGTGTGGATAGTATAAGTAGAAGTAGTATTATAGGAGTAGGAGCAGATCCATAGTATAAGTAGTAGTAGTAATAAAAGTAGTAGTAGAACTAGTAGTAAAAGTAGTAGTAGTAGTAGTAATAGTAGTAGTAGTAGTAGTAAACGCAGCAGTGGCAGTAGTAGTAATAGTAGGAACGGGTTCGAAGTCTCTCAAGGGTTGGTTGGGTTCTGTTCTCGACATCAAATGGACAAATTAAAGATTTGCCTAATTTTTTCTCTACATTTTACATGACCAACTTAAAACAGTAGGCTAGAATAGCGCGCGACAAAAATTGCAGGGTAGCGCGCGAATTCTGAAACGCTGGAGATCGGCAAAAATGCCAGCCAATTCGAACCGAGAGGGTGACAACAGTGGACTGCACGCGGGATATAGACCCACAACAGTTTTCAAGAGACAACAAAAAACACGAGGAGCATAGCATATTGGTGTTGTCACGAATAGCAATTAGCAGCATTATTGTACAGTTGGTATTCCATAAAATGTGTGCCCAGTGGGTGCCACGAAACTTTTCTAACGATCAAAGAACCCAAAATGGCTTCTGTCCTGTCATTCTTGCAGCAAAATAAGTTAGCAACTATTTTCTTGAACATACTGTCACTAGTGACCTAGGCTCAAGAAACTTGGGTTTACCAGCATACTTCAGCGAAAAAAATGAAAAAGAAAAGAAACGAAAAAGGAACAAAACATAAAATGGAAGCAGCCAGATTCACCACATAGTAGGGCATTCAAGTTGTTGAATTCGCTGGCTACGGTCTTCTAGGATCAGAAGGGCGTGTTACTGGACGTTTCTTAGAGAAATGAGCAACAGTTAATGGAGCTATCTATAGTACAATATTGGGTAGTTTACGAGCTGCCATTCGCCGGAAGTGTTCTACATTGCTGTCAAGGGGTGTGCTACTCATGCATGATAATCTTCGAGTACGCACTAATACTGTGAATCAAGAACAGTTGCAACAGTTTCTGTGGGACTGTGCGGAACATTCACCATACAGCATTGATCTAGCGAGCAGTGATAATCATATATTCCTGGCCTTGAAATAACATTTTGAAGGGCACTGATTACAAAATGACGAAGATATCAAATGATGCAACGCTGGCTCAACAATCGGAATCCCACATTTTACGAAAAGTGAGAACGAGATGCCTATCTCATAGACAAATGCCTCAATCGCCCTAGCAGCTATATTAAAAAATAAATTGTAGTCTGTAATACATCATTTGCATTGACTTATATACCACATAAAATATTTAATATTTTCGAATATGCCTTTTAAACTAACTTTTGGGATAATTCTCATGTTTACATAAAATAAAATATGTGCCTACCTAATTATATTTCTCTCAATCTGCGGTATTTTCTTTTTCTTCCCTCGGGTTATATCCAAGTGTCATCTTCTTCTTTTTTTTTTAACTTTTCGCCTTTTCAATTTTTTGGGTGCGGCTTACATTCAGGCCAATACGGTATATTTTGAGGCGTAAATGACATAATTAATTAATTTGAGGAAACTCAGTATTTAAGCTAGCATATTCAGGGTTAGACAATTACAAGTATAGCAAAGTTTTCGACGTGAGGCTCAAACTATGTAAAATACGTTAAAAACCAGCAACAAGTATATAAACTAAAAGATAAAAGTTTCTCGGACTGGTTACTGTTTGATTTGGCACTAAGAAAAACGTTTTAAAGGGCATGGGTGGATAAGTATATACTATCCAGTGTATAGTATTAAGTATATACTATATAGTGAAATGGCCCCAGATGAATCTTGGGAAGACACATTAATCTCTCACGTTTCAAACCTCAACTCTCATTGGTTCATGAGAAGTGGCGCAACATCGGAAAAGTGGGATTAATTTATTTCTCAAAATGGTTCGATCGATTTTGTTCAAACTTGAATGATGTATAGATGTATACAAGGACTTTGTCTGAAAAAATTAACAGCTCCCTCCGACCATTTTCCCCTTTCAAAAAATTCGATACAATATTTTGAGCCTCTTGTGACTTATGATGATCTGCTGGCACAATTGTGAAAAAATAGATTTTAGATGTCGCTTTAGCCCTACAATCTCATATATTTTTTCAAAAATGTTTCACGGGTATGCCATGGTTAAAATTAGACAAAACCACTCTTACCACACCTTTAAGGGAGCAAATGCAAAAAGAACAGCTAGTTATTGATGTAGATTTAGCATATTCGTCACGTGAATGAATGACAAATCACACCTGAAAAATGCCAAACTCACTGAGGCCCCAGTTTATGGTCTGTGGCGTCCCCATCTCCATTTCAAGCCAAAGTGAAACTGTTGATATTGGTGTTTATTTCATATGACTCAATCAGCCTGAGCATGAATAAGAGGTTTAAATTGTCATTAAACCCCCATAAGTATCCCATTTGAGGATGTCTGAAGTTTCAGTGTGTGTTCGTATAAAAAATCAATGTTACCTATACCTACAGTGGCCAATCAAAGTGAAATAATCTCAGCTGGAAAGAGAATAACCATCAACAACAGCATAATGTAATGCAACCTTTGTTGTAGTGTCTTCCATAGGTCCTGAGAGGGGGAGGGATGGGGATAAGAAGTAGAGTAGTGGAAAACGGAAACATTTGCATAAAAAGTATATTTCATCCAAGAAATAGAAGAACATATAATGCAAACGGAAAGTAAATTACATGTAAGAAGTACAAGTATTTCGATGTGTTAAAGGAATAAGGATGAAAGAAACATTGTAGTACGGGAGACCGGGGCTGGTTGACACAGGGATAGGTTGACACACTGCAAATTAAATCCACGTTCAGTGGTTGATACCCCCGATACTCATGTCCTAGGAGTGTCTATGTACGGCGCAGTTGCTGTTGTACTTTCATGAATATAGAAGAGTGTTTCAAGAATTCAGGAAGAACAAGATGTTTTTATGAGGTGATAAGCAAATTTTTATTATTCTAGTTTTTATGTGATTTGAGGTAGTAATTTATTAGTAAAGAAAACAATGAACGATGCATTTCAAACGTTACTATTTCGCCTACAATAGGCATTGAGGTAAACAGTAAATGACTCATAGTTATTGTTTGCGGGAGCAAATAGACTGTTTTAATTATTATTATTATTATTATTATTATTATTATTTTCGCACGTCTAGCTCCCATAATATAACATAGATATTATTCCACATTATTTCAATCAGTAGAAGAAAGTATAACAAGTTTGTAAATATAGGAATTTCTCAGGTTAAAATAATAATGACACATCTGGTATATACATATGTAACTTCGTGCACTTATACTGTACAAATCTATTTATTGGATAGCATTTGCTTTCTGGACTATCACAAAACATGTTGGCCTGCTATTTTAATCACCTTGGTAGTCTTGATTTCATGTAACATAAGAAACTAACAGCATTAAGATTTTTTTTAACACTTCTTATTCAATATGACATGAAAGAAATTTGCGTATATAGTTGTTCCTTTATTATGTCTACGCTTTCTTTCGTGACCAAGAGGAAACTTTTTTTAAAAAAAAAATCTCTTCTTAATCGTGTTTAGACATGAATTCAGGCGTTTTCTGTAACTTCTCTTCCATTCTTTTTCTATTGTACTTCACAAATCTTGAACATGCAGTCATTAATTTCTCGTAACAAATAAATACTACACTGTTTACAACAAATCCACGGGTTGCAGTCACCCAAAATCCCTTAGTAAAGCCATAGAGTCCTTCTTTCTCGTAATGTTTTAAAGCGCAATCTTTGATCCCTTTAAACCTTGGATTAGAAATATCCTCAGCCTGAATTTGAGATTTTATAACATCCAAAGGAATAACAATTATCCAGGATAATGAGCCTGAAAGTAAATAAAAGAACATTTCTTTTTCACATAAGGCACAGTTGTTACACTCTAATTATCCTAACTCCTGCCCCTCTCCGCCAATCCGATGTGTCTTCTGTAGATGCGCTTATAGACTTATGAAAGAGTACATAATTTGCATGAGTTTATATGTATATACATTAGTAACAAAAATAAATTTCTTATTCGCGAACAAACTATCGAATAAATTTCACTAATCCAAATTCAGAAACATGAAAAGAATTTTAAAAATGGAATAATTTGGCGTTAGAAGAAAACTTTCGAATTAAGGAAATTATTCTTAGTTGTATATGAGTCTTCCACATACGTTCTTGTAGCGTAGATAGTTCTATGGCTTGAATTGATCACGTATATTACACACACACAGACTTTATATCTATCTATCTATCTATCTATCTATCTATATATATATATATATATATATATATATATATATATATATATATATATATATATATATATATATATATATATATATATATATATATATATAGGCAAAATTCCACGAAAAAATTTTTTAGCGACTTTTCACCCAAAATTGGAGTCATTTCATCTCCTATTTAGCGACTTTTTGTATCAACTTGTTGGCAACACTGAAACAAAGCCTTTGATATACACAAGAGCTGAGTTTTGACGGAGACGGACGCGTATCTTTCGTTCTCCAATGTCGAATCAAGCTGATCCTATGCAAGAATTCCGCGCGCGCCAAGCTGCAACTATTCAAGACTTGCGTATCCGCCAACAAGATGTATTGAAGAGAAACAAATCGCTTCTCTTTACCATATACAAGCTTACCTCTGAGAATCCAAATTGTAATGAATGTCCGGGCTGCAGTAAACCCAGGCAAATACCTGGCCCTTGTGAAGATCATATAGATGTTCTCCCAGTTGAACTTCGTAATGACTATCATCGAACTCAGGCTGATCTCTTCGGTTTGTCTCTCCAATTGAAGCAACTAACGAATCAAGAATTTGACTATAATCTATTTACTACCTTTCTACAGACACTCAATACTGAAGATTCTGGCCTCCCAGCCACTGCAACAATTTCCCCCCCCGGGGGACCGTCTCTTTAAAAAGCCAAAACGAACAGTGAAACCAAGACCAGTGTTACCCTCAACACTTCCTACTAATAATAGTTATTCTCCATTAACAACGCCTGACCCCCCCCCCCCAGAATCAGGTGCTGAAAACATGGATATTTCTTCTCAGGATACCACAAATGAGAAAACAAAGACCACCCATAGATCCAATCCACAGCGTACTATCAAGTCTCTTACCATCTACGACTACCCTCATGATAAAGGATATAGGCTCACACATGGTGCCAGTGCTGTTTGTAAGGAGATCCCCTATTGTGCCGTTTACTCAGATATAGTAAAATTCCAATGCAGTAATCAAGAAGACTATCAAGCATTGATAAATTTTTGTAAGGAATTTAAATTACAATATGCTTTAGACTCAGCGAAGAAAGAAAAAGTTTTTAAAGTAGTGATTCGTCAACTCCCCATTGATGCCTCAGTGGATAACATTAAGCAAGACCTGGAAAACCGTGGTTATCCCACCATTTCAGTGTACCAACTTAAAGGTCGAGGTGGAACTCCCTTTCCCCTCTACCTAGTGACCTTACTCAAGACGCCTACGTCGAACAGTATTTTTGAACTTCAATACTTGGAATTCTATAGAATAAAAATTGAACCATTTAAGGCCAGACCTTACATTCAGTGTTACCGATGTCAAAGACTTGGGCATACCCAATCTTCATGTTATGCAAATCCACGCTGCGTCAAGTGTGCTGGAGAACATCTGACTTATCAATGTACTCGAAAAACTCAAGACGATGCAGTGAAGTGCCCGAACTGTGGAGGTGGTCACCCTGCCAATTACCCAAAATGTCCAACCATTCATCGTGTTATATCAAGAAGATCCTCTCAAAATAAGGTACCCAAACCTCAGGACTTTCCCCCTCTTCGGCCGGGAACCCCATCCGAATCTACACATAAGCAGCATCCACAACATTCCTATGCAGAGAAAGCAAGTTCTTCATTCAAGACATCACAAACCACATCACCATCGCCTCCAGAAGAATCAGTTGTTAGTTGGCACGACCTACTACAATTATTTCAAGATCTACAGTTACCAAAACTTCTTCAAGCAGTGCAAAAACGATTTAGTGATATCAAAACAGCTCCAGATGTTTTCACAAAGCTAATTATCTTTTGTGAAATTCTCGAGGAACTCCAAGACTGATTGAATAGCAACTAACATACAGGACCAAAACCCTTTTCAGAGCCACTGTATTGGCTAACTTCCATTGGCCCTTCACCAACAGCGAATCTCAGACAGCCATCTCCTTAAATCGACCAATCTCTTCCTTCACCAGCTTTCTCCTTCACTATAAAACTTCTGATCTTCAAACAAGACTTCAATGAGCCGGCGTCGGTCTCCGGCCATTAACAGTTCTATGTTGTGCATCTACTCAATTGAAAATCTACTTCAAATGCGAGGCAAGGGACTTCACACTAGTCTCGGAACTCAACCACTCAATCAACCCGTCAATTCTAACTTGGCAAACTTGGCAAAGCCTTTGATACCACTGGTAGTGTAATTAACGCCAAGAGGCCGGGTCCGTCAACAAATCCGCAAATGCGGCTTTTATACAGGAAGAACTTACAAAGTCACTCAGAAGTCAAAATCGATTCGACGGTTGTCCTGCACCCTGAATATCTCGAAATCATCGGTTGCGTGGGTTCTTAAGAATCTGAAACTACGCCAGTATCATCCTATCGAAACTACGCACTCAGTGAGGACGAACCCGATCGCCGTGTCGAGTTTACTGAGTGGTACCCTCATGCTCAAAAAAACATTGCGTGTATACTGTAACCCATGATTTTCCGCTATTATTCCATTTTTCTTACGTTTATGGTAAAATTTAGTTATCAGTAAGTTGAGATAATAGAAAGCAATCTATCTAAGGAGATATTGCCAAATAATATAATAAAATAATAAAAATATAAGCAAAAAACAAAATTATGCTTGGTTTTGTGTATACTAGCAATAATAATTTCCAGGAATTTTTGCAGTAGCAGAGCACGATTGCAGAAGGCATAATACGATTGGTAGGGGGAGAGTTGAATCAAGAAACTAGAAAGTGGAATAAAATATTGCATTTATTGGTTTAAACCTAGGGTGTAAATTGTCTGCCAAATATAAATTAGCTTCTGTAACCAAGATGTACGGAAATATAGAAACAAAGAAGAAAACTGTCGTCTTAAGTTTGGAAACGACATGCTCTATAGCCATGAGCATTTATTTGTTAAGAAAAAGACAGGAAACAAGAGGTAGTCTCTGTTGTCAAGTGGGTTGAGTGGCGGACTGGTAGTTCTAATACTGTTTGACACCAGACCAAATCCCATCTCATCCATTTTTTTTACAAAACATTATAGAAAGTGCATAATTTTCATGTTAATAAGAACCGAAACTATATAATAAGGAAATAACTTATTGATAGTGTTCTTGAATCGACCTATTTATACAGGATTAGAGTACTATTATTAACAGCGATTGTTTTCAGTTTATGCTATGCTATGCTTATACCTCCCCTCTCCGTTATTGCACTCAACTCACTGCGAGTGTGTCTGTGAGTCAGGAACAGAAAAAAAAAGTGGTGACGATTTTATTTATTTTTATAAATAGAATATATATTTTATTAACAACTCACCACCGTAGTATGAATCATTTTTCTGAAACAATACATATGGTGTAATTTACTGTATGGTATGCGTTCTTTTTGCGCAATTTACTCAACCATATTTCATAAATAAACGCATCATTAATAACCTAACAATATGACAACTCGTTCGTCATGTAAATATGCAGAAGGAGTAGTTTACTCTTAGGGTGAGCTTTCCCCGATGACTTTCCCATTAACGCCTCAGGCAATTTTGTTCATATTTCGTAAATAAATGTTTTATTAATAAACTAACATACAGCATAAATCGTGTATCCCGATAACATACAGAAGGAGTGGTTTTCTCAAGGGTTGATTTTTTTGAGAATTTTCTCAGTGATAACTAAGGCAAATTTGTTCTAATTTCAGTAAAAATATTTCTGTTGTAATCTTACAATATGGTATAACTCGCTTGTTCCGAAAAGAAAAATCCAAAAGAGAGTTTACATTAAGAGTGACATTTTTCCCGATGATTTGCTTAAAAATTCCTAGAGCTACTTGGTCCAGATTTTATAAATAATTTACAATATGGCATACATCGTTTATCCTCAAAATTACAGATAGAATAGTTTGCCTTTGGGGGTAAGTTTTTCCCGATGACCTTCCCCAAAACAACTCAGGAGATGTTTGTTATTCATATTTCATAAATAAATGTTACATAAATAACCTAACTATATGGTATAATTCCCTCATCCGGAAAATCTAGATGTAGTATATTACTTTCGACAGTAAGTTTTACCCTGCGATTTTCTCAAGAACCGCTCAGGCGATTGTGTTCGTATTTCATAAATAAATGTTTTATGAAAACACTAACTATATAGCATAACTTGTTTGTCCTGAAAAGATCCACAAGGGATTGTTTATTTTGGGGGGTGACTTTTTTCATGATTTTCTCAGAAATTACTCAGACGCTTTTGCTTATAGTTCACATGCAATTATATCCTTAATAATGCAATTATATCCTTCTAATATATAGCTTAAGTTATTTCTAACGGAAATATGACCAATGGGTACTTTACTTTTGGACCTAAAGTTTTGTTCTAGAAAAGTTTTCCAAAACATTATTTTATTCGCAATTTCCCAAATAAATGTTTCAATAATAGCTCCAGCCTAACATGAGTCAGTGTAAGAAATTCAAGCAAGAAAGTTCAGTGCGTTTGCTCCGTACCCTTTTTTAAATATATATTTTAAATGTTACACCTAATCACAATTTTCCGAACAAAATCAAAACTTCTTTTTAAATTTGCCTTGTTGTGATCAAATAGTTCAAGTGCATTGGTTGTGAATTTGATTTCCAGTGACGGCTAGTGAATTTTCGTCGAGATGTTACACGTCGGTGCAAAAAAAAAAAAAAAAAAAAAAAAAAAAAAAAAAATTAAATAAGCCTAACCAAGCTAATCAATAATACAAAAAATAATACAATGTTACGAAATTATTTATAATATTAGATAGGTGTGCCTGAAATGTCCAAACGATGATTGTAAATTCCGAAGGTAAAAAAGTTAAAAATACAATGCCAGGTTAATTAGTGGCCTCTAGATAAAGCTATCCTACTAAGAAGTGATTGAGATACCAAAAAATGTTGTAATTGCTGGAAGACATGTTAAGAGAATACAGAGGGTGAGAGAGAGTTTAATACTGCAAATCATGGATAGACTGCACCTTCTTTTGAGGGCGAGTATTGAAGTCCATAGGCCTACATAGGTTGCATTGAAACGAACATTAGAACACAATATCTGTTTAATATTGCTAGGGGCAATATTGACATGTTTGCAATGTATTTGACGGGGTTCGATATTGTAACGACCCTAGGGAACTCCTGAGCCTTAGCCACTGTACACTGTAAGTTAAATTCGTGCTTAATTAAAACTATATTTGTTTAAATTTAAAACTGTTGAGCGTTATCACCTGTGCATCACGGACAGCAATCCACCAGTAATTCTTTGTTTTCGCCTTTGTTTTAGCCCATTGGTGTGGGAGACCCGGGTTCGATTCCCGGCTAGAGATCACGTGGTTCGGAGTCAAAGTTAATCAGTAGATCGACGTCTCATATAGCTTCGTTGCAGAACGAGACGTTAAACTCAAACTTAATGTCTTTGTTCATAAATTTCTTTGTGTATGGTTTTGCATATACGTGTCGCGGACATTAAATTTTGATATCATCGCCACATGAATCTAATTACATGTACACCTATAGAACGAACACAACAAACTTGGAATATCTATATTGTTTGTGTATGGAAAATCATCATGCGGCGCTGCTCGGGAAAGCCGTGTGTATGGAATTCCATGGCAATCAACGTGTTAAGAAATGTATAATAATAATAATAATAATAATAATAATAATAATAATAATAATAATAATAATAATAATAATAATAATAATAATAATAATAATAATAATAAACAGAAAACGATACGATCACTTACATAAATTTATAAAGATAAGGTAACATTTATTAAAAGATGTAACTGCAATGGAATTGTTTCTCTCTTTTCCTGAACGCAACAGCCCTTAATGTGCCAAGGCGTAGAAGAGAACTTGTAGCACTCACGACTTTGGGGCGGTGTGTGGTCAGTAAATCGGATTCCTTTGTTGTTAGTCCTAGCTTTCTAGACCGGATGCGGTTATTCCCGGTAGAATATACAAGCAAATAGACTTTTCTATTACTATTAAAGCAATTAATTATACACATTCCCTCAATGTGATACACGGTGTTTGTCCAGCACAAGTTTCACTTGGCGCGAGCTGGGATCGAACCAAGGACCCTATGCACTAGAGGTGAACGTTCTACCACTGAAACACCGCGGCATCTGAAATTATTTAAAGGAGAAAGGGACTACTTTATGAAAACGACGACGAACACATTTATTAAAAAATACCAGTTTTTCGTGAAATATTGCTTATAACATGGCGGATTAGGGCTTTTGGGGCCCTGGAGCCCACTATTTTAGGGGGGGGGGCTATGTTACGAATAATTAAAGCGCATAAATTTTCTTTGCTGCCTTCCACAGCCTCATAGAATTATCGAACCACCGAGAACTATGCTGTAATATTTTAATGTGCCCCAAGTTTACAATAATTATTTTAGTTACATTCATTATTAACAGTTAAATGCTGCTGATAGAAAAACTTAAATCTAGCGATACTGGGAGTGTAACGAGCGGGAAAAAATTAGCAAAGGTCTGAAGCCTATAATATAATAAGTTGATTGCTATATTTTAGTATTAAACAGAAGGATTTTAAGAAGCCCGCTGTGCTTGGGGATCCTGGAACCTGGGCTTCGTTGGCTCCGCTCTTAATCCACTCCTGCTTATAGATTATAAATTCAAGAGGCCGGGTTAAAAATTGTGGCCCGTACAGACCTCTAGCCCCTGTGTATATGCTATCTTTAGAAATACAGTAGAGTTTCGCTTATCCGACATAAAACAGGCAGGCAGAACGCCGGATAATATGGATGTGTTAAGAAAAGACCTATTAAAAGTCAAACTATGAAATAATTTTACATATTACGCATGTAATAATCATCGTTTGTAAGAAATAAATATAATGCATTGAATCAGGGACGTATCCAGCGTGAGGTCCTGGAAGCTGCCCCCTTCCAAAACTCAAGCACTTTTTAATAAACCTGCTTTTCCCCTTTTGAGGTTCTTTTATATCAGATAACTTTGAGTCAGTGTCCAAATTGTGGGCAATGCGTTGTTGTTATAACACACTGTAATGTCATTGAAACCAGGTGTAATTAAAGAACACTTTTAAATGGGACTACAACTTCGTTTCCGCTCTGTTTATAACGTTAATGTATTAGAACGATACACTCATTGCCATTTGCTTTTCTTTTATGTGATATACGCTTCTAGGTCAAAACAACGCAAACAATAACAGCGATGGGCGAAAACCGCGTGTGTAAATACAACGTGGGCAAAAACAGCGCATGGAGAAAAAACGCGCAAGGACAAAAAAAACGCATGCAAATACCGCGTGAGCGAAAACAGCCCATGCACAAAAACCATAGATGGACATTTTGCACTAGGCTCGCTCGCGCTCGAGCTTACTTGGGTTCGCGTTTACTTACTTCAATTGGGCTTGCGCCTCCAACCACTTCCATCAACTGTTCTCAGAATCACTCGCGCTCGCAGTCACTTGGGCTCGCACTCACCTCTCTCGACTGGGCTCCTAGTTACTCGAGCTTGCACTCACACGAACGGGTCAAGATATGAATTAGGTTGAAAACCACTGCCACAGACTGTTTACAATTTTTGTAGACATCTTTAGGAACGATGAGCCAGGAACAATAGAAGTCCCTTAAGTTTGACAACCCAAATGTCTTTCATGTGTTTCAGGTTGCATAATTGGCAGGTACTCTTCCTAGTTAAAGGACAAAAGCAGCGCATGGAGATAAACCGCGCAAGGACAAAAACAGCGCATGCAAATATTGCGAGAGGGGAAACAGTCCATGGATATTTTTCCACATGGACCATAAATAAACATTTTACACTAAGCTCGGTCGCGCTCGAGCTCACTCCTTTCAACTGGGCCCGCGCTCACTCGGGCTCGCGATCACTTATCTCAATGGGGATCGCGCTTACCTCTCTCGACTGGGCTCGTACTCACCCGAGCTTTCACTCACTATTCTTAACTTGGCTCACGCTCACTCAGGCTCACGTTCACTTCTTTCAACAGCTCGCATTCACTCGGGCTCACGCTCATTTCCATCAACATGGCCCGAGCTCGCGATTACTTCCCCAAACCGGGCTCGCGCTCACATGAGCTCGCACTCAATTCTCTCGAGTGGGCTCATGCTCAATAATCGTAAGAGGGGTCGCGTTCACTCGGACTCGCGTTCACTTCTCTCAACTGAGCTCGCACTCACTGATGCTCGCTATCACTTCTCACAACTGGGCTCGCGCTCATTCGGTCCCGCATTCATTTCTTTCGACTCGGCTCAAGCTTAGTCGCTTACTTATTTCATTGACGCTCGGGCACACTCAGGCTCGTGCTCAATTATTCAGCCGGAGCACGGCTGAGCGCGAGTGCCGAGCTCACGAGCGTCGGGCTCGCTAGTTTGGACACCTATGACAAAAACAGCGCATGCATGGCCCCAATGCACATCCATTCCCAAAGCAAACATTAAGGCAATAGTTGTGAGACTAATGTAGGAAAGTACACTAGCTCTTGCGCTGAATCCGTCTCTTGGCTGGATCGCGCTGACTTGCAATAGTCTTCATCTTGCTGCTGATTCCTGCCAGTCAGGACTATTAACAAGTAGCACTTCCCAATTGTAACACTCCCGTTTTGATAATATTTGTCAGGTAGATACTACAAAGAAAACAAAAAATACGTGTTTTTTTTAATTATCTGCGAAAAAACAGTTTATGGGGCAAAAGCCCTGACAAAAAATTTTGTAAGTTGATGTTCGAAAGGCAAAAAGAAGTGGACCGAAGTGAACGAAATTGTGCACAGATATTGTAGACGTAGAATGAGGGAATATGTGTTTCGTATTTTCCTGGAAAAAATGGTTCAATAGGGCAACGATCCCTCCAAACCTTTGATCATGAAATATAAAAAGTGATAATAACAATATACCAGAAGTGCCTAAAGGACATGAAGAATTGCAAACAAACTTTGTGTAGTAAGAATACGCATAAAATAAAGGAATACGTTTTTTTTTTTATTTTCTGAGGAAAAACGATTTTAGGGGGCAAAAGCCCCCACCCAAAATTTTGAAAGTTGACGATCGAAAGACAAGAAGTTAACCAAAGTGAATGAAACTGTATACAGGTATTGTAGACGTAAAATGAGGGACTATATGTTTCGTATTTTCATTAAAAAAAAAAAAAAAAAAAGAGAGATTGGGTGGACCTTCTAAACCGTTCATTACAAAATATCAAAAGTGCAAATAAGTATAGTCAGAAGTTTCTAACGATATGGAGAATTGCAACGAAACTTCGTGTAGGGACAATTTGCAACAAAAAAGAAAAGAAAGAAAAGAAAAGAAAAAGAAAAAAGAAAAGAAAAGAAACGTGTTTTAATTTGTGCGGAAAAACAGTTTTGAGGCCAAGACCCCCTCCGGAAAAAGTAGATATCACCGTAATATTGCAGGAAGGAGTGGATCGAAGCAAACGAAATTGTGTGTAGAAATTATATATGTAAAACAAGGCCTTACGTCTTTCTCAAATGTTCCTATCCGATTTGATTCAAATTTGGCACATGAACAGCAAGTAAGAAATAAATCGATACGTGTTTTTGTTTATGCGTAAAAACATTGTAAGGGTAAAAGGCGCCTCCTGAAATACTAAAAAGTACGCTATACTGTTTGTGCTTACTGTTGATCTGCCAAATTTGAAGAAATCAGATTGAGACACTTGTGAAACACGAAAGGCCTTATTTTACATATACAATTTTTTACGCACAATTTCGTTCGGTTCGGTGCAATCCTGCTTGCCTTTCGGAAGTCAAATTTCAAACGTTTGGGTGCGGCTTCTGTCCCTAAAACCTTTTCCCCACAGAAATTAGAAAATCGTATTCGTTTATCTTTTGCTTATTGTCCCTACACAAAGTTGTGTCCCAATTTTTCATGTCATTTAGGCATTTCTCACATACTGTTATTAGCACTTTTGGTATATCGTGATCAAAGGTTTGGAGGGGTACGTGAACCACTCAGCCGTTTTATCCAGGAAACTAGGAAACGTGTATTCCTTATTTTACGTCTACAACATCTGTGCACAATTTCGTTCACTTCGGTCCAATTTTTTTGCATTTCGGGCGTCAAATTTCAAAATTTTGGGTGCGGCTTTTGCCCCTAAAACCGTTTTTCTGCAGAAAAGAAAATACTTGTATTTGTTTGTCTTTGGCTTATTGTCCCTACACAAAATTTTGTTCCAATTCTTCATGTCCTTTAGACATTTTTGACATACTGTTATTAGCATTTTTTATATTTCGTGATCAAAGGTTTGGAGGTGCATATGCCCCACTCAACCGTTACTTCCAGGAAAATACGAAATGCGTATTCCCTCAATTTATGGTACGTCTACAATATCTGTGCACAATTTCGTTCACTTCGGTCCACTTCTTTTTTCCTTTCTGGTGTGAAATTTCAAAACATTTGGTGGGGCTTTTGCCCCTAAAACCGTTTTACCGCAGGAAATAAAAAAATAAATATTCGTTTACTTCATGTGTAGTATCTACCTGCCAAATTTTATCAAAATCGGAGTGTTACACTTGGGAAGTGTTACTTGTTAGTCACGCTTTACGCAAAATGGGACAAATAGAGCATCCAAGATGTCAATGCGAAGAAATAAGCACACCAGAACATCAAGTATTATGGTGTTCATTAGTGGAAGAACTGCTAGAGGGAAGAGATCAAATAAAAAGGAAATAAATAAACGAAATAATAGTTAATGAGAAAGACTATAGGATATTAAGCAAAATATCAAATAACTAATCAGAATAAGAGGACAATATACTAGGACAAATGATTAAAATCGTAAACAAAACGGAGAAACAACGAAATAGGAATTATATTTATAATAGTGTAGCTGAATGAATGGAAGAGTGGCTGTGAATCTTTCTGGGCCGGAGGACTCCTCCACGAACGTTCCTAATGCAATAACGTATTATCTGTAAGTATTTTCATCTGCATCCATGTAATGTCCTGTACCTTATTAACGCTAAGAGCTATCGACTATCGAGCTTCGGACTCGGAATCAGGATCCTCAATTTACTCGGCCAATTTAAATTCCACTTGGTAGTTTGATATTCTCCATTTTCTACCCGTTTTGTACATAATGACTTTCTGTTCGGTACCTCTGTACGACATGTCGAAAACAAATACAAAATAATCCGGAACACTTGCGTATGTGGACCTTTTGGTGGAAAATAGGAATTATGGAGACAAAACTGGAGTGGATTTCTGAAGTGAAGCATTTGAGAAACTGTTTAAACGAACAAGATGAAAACACTTTCCACAACACAATAGTACTACTTAAAATACTTGCTGTGCTTCCTGAACTTTCTCTCTTTACAGTTTCAGTTGAAAGAAATCACTTCAGGGCTCAAATTAATTAAAACATGTTTGAAAAAAGCAAGTGAAAATAAGTTGAAGGTATTTGTTTAGTCTTTATTTATAAAGACTTCGCTTTACCTACTATTTTGTTCACACTGGGATGCAAGACTATTTTGTTAGAACTCGTTGTGTAGAATCTGGGTAAAATTGACATATCTTTTCTAAGTAATATTAGTATAGTTTTTTATTACTGTATTCTTACTGCGACATTAGATTTATTCATAATAAAATTCTACCAATTTCTTGGTTGCTAACATAGGAACAAAAGGGATTAGGAAAGGAAATGAAGGCCTTGTTATCCATTGTTGAAATATAAATAAAACTTGTGCATCCTCAGCATTAAAATGAAATCATGTAACTTCTAAACATGATTACAACTTGTACAAAAGAACTTCTTAAAAGTTATTGGCCGATTATCATAATAGATTTAATAAATTATCCAACATACGAAATATGTTCTTGCTCTGGCAACATCATTTCTTAGTTAGATCATATATCACATTATAATAATGGATTTGATTAAGTTCTACTAACAAATACACTTTACAATTTCAGTCTCATCCGAAAATAAATCCTGCGTACACCAGTCCTCACTGTAATTTAAAAGAATACTTACATTTGCTTGTTCCTTACCTGCAATTCCTCCAGCAAGAAGTGCTGGAATAGCAAGAACATCCTCGCGTGATGTTCCTTGAAGTAAATCCAGAGCGCATTCATATATTAAAACGTAAAAGCCACATGATGGAATGTCCCTTAAAATAAAGTTAACACATGCTTATCATTAATTGAATATTTCTCATCTAATAAATTCTGTCGTTCAAATATGTAACTGAAAAATAATCACCAAAGAGAAATACAAACACGTAATTAACAAGTTCCGTCAGTTATAAAAAATAAGATCTTTTCTTTTTAAACTTCAGAATACGAGTATAGGAGATACGTGTAGAGTATAGGACTATGTATTTTATTCATATGGCATGAACACAATAAATATAACACAAAATGTATTAGACGCAATAGATAAAATAAAATGTCACATGTCCATCACTTAAAGGAGTTTCGTTCATATTTCGTGATATTTTCTAAATTAATATTCAAACCGAAAGTGGTAGTGAATTTCATGAATTTATTTTGGTGCTTCGGTCTCTTTTTCTTTAAAGCACGTCAGAGCTTTGCCAGTACCAAACACTCTGCTCCTTATAAATTCTTGCAGCACATCCCAAAAAGTCGATGAGATTACGCCACGGTGATCCCAGAAGAATATGTCTACTAGTTTGTCCACTGATCTGGTGAGTCTTATTTTTTGTTCCGTGGAGATCTGGGATGACACTATTCCATGGGCTGCGTTTTACTCTTAGGATCCAAATGAAACAACTAAGTTTCATCCTCTGTGATCACACCATTAACGTATTGTGGAGAGTCGCCACTAAACATG
Source organism: Thermobia domestica (assembly GCF_964235325.1). Lineage (NCBI taxonomy): Eukaryota > Metazoa > Arthropoda > Insecta > Zygentoma > Lepismatidae > Thermobia > Thermobia domestica. The sequence continues at coordinate 98,116,483 of NC_137464.1, forward strand.
TTCTGGAATTCGAGGCAAATTTGATTCCACTTTGTCTTATGTTCCCTTGTGAACAGGTGTGGCATCCAATGGGCACAAAGTTTTCTGTAACCTAAGGGGCTATAAATGTTAGAACACTACCTACAGATAACTCAGTCGCTTCATTAAGCTGTTGTGTGTTTCACAACAGTCATTCCTGATGAGTTGATTAAAGTGGTTATTGTTAACGTCATTCATTGCAGTTGATGGTCTGTCGGACGGTGGTTGGTCCAGGAGACCGAAATCACTACTTTGGAACCTTTGTACTCATCTCTGAATATTGCTGTTTCCAATGTATCATCCCCATTCACAGGAAGCAATTTTTGTCCAATTGATGTGACTGAATGACCGCCAGTCTTGTACAGGAATTAGCGACGGCGGCCCTCTACTTCCTTCTACATTATGGGCGAATCTCTAAATAGAAAAACACTTGCTGTACAACTTCAGCATAAAGGACACAAGTACATGCAGAAAAACATTTTCCTAATGCTAGTCGTGAAAAAAGTAATGGCCTATTTTGCGAAACTTTTTGAGCACGCATGTAACAATAAGAAAGCAATAATAGAATCTCAATACAATTACCTAAACAATAAAAGTTAATGATGAAGATTAATTGGCGCGACAGGATTTGAACCCATGTCTGACAATTGGTAGTTTCGTTCGGTACCACTGAATTAAAAGTCCTTCATGTAAAGTTGGCAAATTAAACTACTAGTTAGTAGAACATTTATTTCCTAAGTATACTATACTTTAAAGTATCTCGAAACCTAACTAATGTTGCTGCACGTCTTGATACCATTTAAGGAATTATGAAATAACGTCATCCCTATTTTCTTCTTGCTACGCTGCCGGACCCCAATATTAAAATCTCAGTCTCAACTTGAGAAATGTTTCGAGACATTTCCCTCATAGAAGAAGGTCTATTTAACTTGTTTCTGAGTTGAAGAATAAAATGATAAATAAGTAGTGATTATCCCTTGTAGTCTTACATGAAAGGGCTTAACAGTTTTTTGTGAAACATCAACTAAGTGATATGTGTAAATAAGTGGTTATCGCATTGGATTCCGGGTTCGAATGCCCTCAGTCTGAAAATTTTAATATGCTTCAATTACAATTTCAATTCGTACTCAACGTAATATACAACATCTTCTTCTATGGAGAAGGAAAAAGATGTTTATATGACGAGATTGCAGGAGAATTGGAGTAGGTCCATGAATGGCGACAAAGATTTACAAATTTATTTCTTTCAGTTGTTCCAGGTTTGATTTTTCAGTTAATTTCAAACATTTTCTAATTCGTATATAATCAGTGTTTTTTTTTCTATTTCTACATGCAGTATGGAATAACATAATACAGTATATACATAACGAATTATAATGTCATTGATATACAGCACTCATTCAACAACAGGCTTCAACTGTAAAATCTTAATTTGGAGGCATTACTCGTACATCAACTGACAGCAAAAGCCTGTTTAATTGTTGCACAAGCTTACCAACAGTCTTCCCCTGGTTGAAATGTTAAGCGTAAGTTGAGTTGTTTCTGTCCTGGATTTATGATACCAGGACTGTACTGGAACCGACCTAATGGGTAGTAGTAACCATGGGAAAGATACTTTTGCTATGACTGTACCCAACAATACACACGACATTCTTAACAATATTCCTTAATTACTAGAAATTTTATACAATGTGCACGAGCTCTTCTCACTTCGCCTTGTGGATTTTTAATGGCAAATACATTTACTGACCTTTGAGAAAAGTTACATTATACTCAGAGATATTTTAGTATATATGTATATCTCAATCTGGTCCCGTGTAGCCCTCAATTTCTCGATCTAGCCGCTGATTCAAAAGTCCCATACCACAAACGAAAGATATGCGTTAAAGAAATACCCCCAACTGCTAATGCTCTGGATTTTACTCACAAGGAAAGTACTTGGGCTCGAACGTGTGAATACGCACAAAAAGCAATAGCATGTGTAATGTTAGCATCCCGGAAGCAAACAGTGATGTCCGTTTTTCTGCAAGATGCTGTAAACGTCCGCAAGAGCAGGGCAAAGTATAGCACGTGCCACAATTACAGGAAGTCTATAAAGTCTGACCCCAGGCCATTTTTGCGAAAACGGTTGGGTGAATGGAAAAATCGATGCACACGTATCGATTCTTTTTAAGGGCAAACATTTTGAACGAAAAAGTTGCGTCCCAGGGTCCCCCGGAGGGTTACAGACAGGGTACAACCAAAATTGTCAAATGGTAAGGGGAATCAAGTAGTAGATCGTTGGAAAGGTATTGTGAAAAGAAACAAGATGAAACAAGTTCCCTTACCTTCAAGCAAATGATGACGTTCGTTTGTCTGGAAAATGTTGCAAACTTGTACGGGAGGTCACAGAGGAGGCGCACGTAGATAACGCGGCTTAACAATAAGCGCACATAAGAATTGTCAATAAAATGATCAAAGCAGCAGAAGACTACAGAACGCACAGGTAACAAAAGAGTAATTGTCACATGTCAACACCACACACTCTGTAATGCCCGTATGGAAAGCCACATCGATTACACTTTTGAAAGCTTCCACAGATTAACCATTGTCATAACTAGCTTTCTGCCGTGCGTAACGAAGCATTGGTCAGTAGATATCCGCCGAGAACTGATTGTAGATAACCGAATGTAATTTCAGTAGAAAGAACCGAACATATAAATTCGGCAGGTGCATTTCGCCAGCCCCCCCACCTTGGAGTTTCGAAAAAAAACCTATGCCAATCGTTTGTGCTACGTTTGTGCCGGAATGTACCGCAAAAATTTTCGTTTGTACCACTTCCGGTACGAAGTTATAAGGGTTTTAAAGTGGGGGGGCTGGGGAAACGGCAGCCCCCCCACCTTGGAATTTCGAAACGAAACCTATGGCAATCGTTTGTGCTACGTTTGTGCCGGAATGTACCGCAAAAATTTTCGTTTGTACCACTTCCGGTACGAAGTTATAAGGGTTTTAAAGTGGGGGGGCTGGGGAAACGGCAGCCCCCCCACCTAGGAATTTCAAAACAAAACCTATGCCAATCGTTTGTGCTACGTTTGTGCCGGAATGTACCGCAAAAATTTTCGTTTGTACCACTTCCGGTACGAAGTTATAAGGGTTTTAAAGTGGGGGGGCTGGGGAAACGGCAGCCTCCAAACTTGGAATTTCGAAACAAAACCTATGGCAATCGTTTGTGCTACGTTTGTGCCGGAATGTACCGCAAAAATTTTCGTTTGTACCACTCCCGGTACGAAGTTATAATAGTTTTAAAGTGGGGGCTGGGGAAACGGCAGCCTCCAAACTTGGAATTTCGAAACAAAACCTATGGCAATCGTTTGTGCTACGTTTGTGCCGGAATGTACCACAAAACTTTTCGTCTGTACCACTTCCGGTACGAAGTTATAAGGGTTTTGAAGTGGGGGCTGAGGAAACGGCAGCCCCCCACCTAAAAATTTCAAAACAAAACCTATGACAATCGTTTGTGCTACGTTTGTGCCGGAATGTACCGCAAAAATTTTCGTTTGTACCACTTCCGGTATGAAGTTATAAGGGTTCTAAAGTGGGGGGGATAGGGAAACGGAAGTCTCCAACCTTGGAATTGCGAAACAAAAACTATGCCAATCGTTTGTGCCGGAATGTACCGCAAAAATTTTCGTTTGTACCACTTCCGGTACGAAGTTATAAGGGTTTTAAAGTGGGAGGGCTGGAGAAACGGCAGCCTCCAAAGTTGGAATTTCGAAACAAAACCTATGCAAATCGTTTGTGCTACGTTTGTGCCGGAATGTACCGTAAACATTTTCGTTTGTACCAGTTCCGGTACGAAGTTATAAGGGTTTTAAAGTGGGGGGCTGGAGAAACGGAAGCCTCCAAACTTGGAATTTCGAAACAAAAACTATGCAAATCGTTTGTGCTACGTTTGTGCCGGAATGTACCGCAAAAATTTTCGTTTGTACCACTTCCGGTATGAAGTTATAAGGGTTCTAAAGTGGGGGGGCTAGGGAAACGGAAGCCTCCAACCTTGGAATTGCGAAACAAAAACTATGCCAATCGTTTGTGCCGGAATGTACCGCAAAAATTTTCGCTTGTTCCACTTCCGGTACGAAGTTATATGAGTTTTCAAGAGTGGCTGTGGTAACGGCAGCCCCGCACCCAGTAATTTCGAAATGAAACCTATGCCCACTCTTTGCACTACTTTTGAACAGGAACGTTTCGCTAAACTCTTTTCTGTACCACTTCCGGTACAAAGATACGAGAGTTTCAAGCTACGGGGCTGCCGTTTTGATGCCCCCTCGGAATTTCGAAACGAGACCTATGCAAATCGTTTAACAACATTTGTGTCGGAATGTATCGAAAACATTTTTGTATGTATCACTTCCAGTACAAAAGTATGACAGTTTTAACTAGGGGGCTGCCGTTTCCAGAATCCCTCATCTTGGAATTTCGAGATAAGACTATGTCAATCGTTTGTGGTACATTTATACCGGAATGTACCGCAAAAAAAATTACGTGCCTGAAGTTGGCCCCCCACCTCTCCCAAATCACACCAAACGTTGCACATCGTTAATGCATCGTTAATGCACATTAGTGCATTTAGAACTAACGTTAGTGCTATCAGCGTTTACGAGATCGTTTACGAGATATTGAAGATTTTGGTTTGGGACCTACTTCATATGAAGTTAGCCCCCCACCCATCTTTATGCAGACAGATTTTCACTAAACTTAGCGCATCGTTAGTGCATCGTTAGTGCACTTAAACACACTAAGCACTTCCGTAAGTGCTACCATATTTTGGGATTTATTCAAGATCTTTGGTGGGGGGCCAACTTCAAAAATATCAAATTTTATACAAATAGAGGTAGAAACATGGAGTTAACGGCAATCGTTAGAGCGTGATTAGTGCACTTAAATGCACTAAGCACTAACGTTAGTGTTACCACATTTTGAAATTTATTCAAAATTTTTGGTGGGGGGCAACTTCAGAAATATCAAATTCCATACAAAGTGTCAGTATTTTCAGGAATCAGTAACGAATGCACTAATTACTTTGTTAGTGCTTGAAGAGGGCGCAAATTCACGCTGACCACCAAAGATATTTTACTTGTAGCACCTACACTAATTAAGCACTAACGTTAGGGGTTGGTGCACGAAGAACCACTAACGATGCACTAAGGATTGTACTGGAAATGATCATTAGTGCTTTTTAATTTGGCAAAAATTTGACACAGTGAAAAACTCCCCTTAAATTCCTTATGTGAGTTTCCTGAGATGTAACTGGCCATAACTACACTAATAGTGAAGCACTAACGAAAACAGCTCTAATTTTTTCGTTATTGGTTGAAGTGGGGCGCCAAGTTCATGAAAGCTTCCAAAGGTTTTTTTACTTGTAGGACCTACATTAATGAAGAACTAACGTTAGGTGTTAATGCACTAAGAAACACTAACGATTTCAGTAGAAGAGGTCATTAGTGCTTTTGATTTTGGCGGAAATTTGACGCAATGAAAAATTCCACATGAATCTCTTGTGGGATTTTTGTGGCATATAATTGGCCATATCTACATCAATAGTTAAGCATTAACGGAACTATGAGTGTTTTGCAGAAGCGCTAACGATACATTAACGAATGGACTTATTTTTCGTTACTGCTTGAAGTAGGAACCAAGTTCACGCTGGCCCGCAAAGGTTTCTTACTTGTAGCACCTACACTAATGAAGCACGAAACTTAGGTGTTGGTTCACTAGGAAGCACTAATATTACAAGGAAAGAAAACTTTCGAATTTATCGTGAACTTAGCCCCCACTACAAGCACTAACGAAAAAATTAGTTTTATACGTTAGTGCATTGTTAGTACTTCTAGAAGATACAAGTAGTTTCGTTAGTGTTTCACCATTAGTGTAGAAATGGCCAATTATAAGTCTCAAAACTCCCATAAGAAACACATGGGGAATTATTCATTGTATCAAATTCCCATCTCATTCAAAAGCACTAATTACCTCTGTTAGTGCAATTGTTAGTACATCGTAATTGCTTCTTAGAGCACAAACACCTAACGTTAGTGCTTCATTAGTGTAGGTGTTACAAGTAAAGAAACCTATGGAGAAGTCAGCGTGAATTTCGCACCGACACTTTAAGCACTAACGGAAAAAATATTGTTGTTGTTGTTGTTGTTGATTTTAGTTTAGCGTCCCTTTCAGCAGCGAGGCTATATGAGACGTGGACCTACTGATTAACGTGGAATCCGAACCACATGAGCTCCCGCCGGGAATCGAACCCGGGTCTCCCACGCCAAACGGAAAAAATAGTCCAATTCGTTAGTGCTTCTATAAAGCACTAACAATTTCGTTAGTGCTTCACTATTAGTGTAGTTATGGCCAATTACATATCACGAGACTCACAAGAAATTTAGGCAAATTTTTCATTGAATCAAATTTCCGCCAAATTCAAAATCACTAATGATCTCTTCTAGAGCGATCGTTAGTGCATTGTTAGTGCTTCTTAGCGCATCTACACCTAAGGTTAGTGCTTCATTAGTAAATGTGCTACAATTAAAATACCTTTTGAGGCCAGAGTGAACTTAGCGCCCCCACTTCAAGCACTAACTAAAACTTAGTGCCATTCGTTAGTGCATTAGTAGTGCTTCTGGAAAACACTAACAATTTAGTTAGAACTTCAATATTAGTTTACTTATGGCCAATTACATGTAACGAAACACATAATAAATTTATGGGAAATTTTTCATTGCGTCAAATTTCCGTCAAATTCAAGAGTACTAATGATCTATTCTAGTGCAATCGTTAGTGCATCGTTAGTGCTTCTAGAAAACACTAACAGTTTCGTTTGTCCTTCAATATTAGTGTAGTTATGAACAATTACATGTCACTAAACTCCTATAAGACATTTATTGGGAATTTTTAATTGCATCAAATTTCCGCCATATTCAAAAGCACTAATGATATCTTCTAGTGCAATTGTTAGTGGTTCTTAGTGCATCAACCCCTAACGTTAGTACTTCATTAGTGTAGGTGCTACAGGTACAATATCTTTGGAGGGCACGGTGAACTTGCGTCAACTTCAAGCACTAACAAGAAATTAATGCCATTCATTAGTGTATCGTTAGTGCTTCTAGAAAGCACTAAATGTTTGTATGAAATTTGATATTTCTTAAGTTGGTCCCACCAGAAATCTTGAATAAATCCCAAAATATGGTAATGCTAACCTTAATGCTTAGTGCATTTAAGTGCACTAACGATGCAATAACGATTGTCTTTAACTGCATGTTTCTACCTCTATTTGTATAGAATTTGATATTTCTGAAGTTGGCCCCCATCTAAAATCTTGAATAAATCCCAAAATATTGTAGCACTAACGTCAGTGTTTAGTATTTTAAGTGCACTAACGATGCACTAACGATTGCCGTTAACTCTATGTTCCTATCTCTATTTGTATAGAATTTGAAATTACTGAAGTTGCCCATCCCACCGAAAATCTTGAATGAATTCCAAAATATGGTAGCACCAACGATAGTGCTTAGTACGTTTAAGTGCACTAACGATGCACTAACGTTTGCCATTAACCCCATGTTTCTATCCCTATTTGTATAGAATTTGATATTTCTGAAGTTGACCACCCCACCAAATTTTTTGAATAAATCTCAAAATATAGTAGCGCTAACGTTAGTGCTTAGTGCGTTTAAGTGCACTAATGATGGGTTAATGATTGCTGTTAACACTATGTTTCTATCTTTATTTGTATACAATTTGATATTTCTGAAGTTGGCCCCCCCACCAAAAATCTTGAATAAATCCCAAAATATGATGGCACTAACGTTAGTGCTTAGTGATTATAAGTGCACTAACGATTCCCGTTAACTCAATGTTTCTATCTCTATTTGTATTGAATTTGATGTTTCTGAAGTTTGCCCCCCACTTTAAAACTATTATAACTTCGTACCGGAAGTGGTACAAACGAAAATTTTTGCGGTACATTCCGGCACAAACTTAGCACAAACGATTGGCATAGGTTTTGTTTCGAAATTCCAAGATTGGAGGCTGCCGTCTCTCCAGCCCACCCCCACCCCCACTTTAAATGACTTATAACTTCGTACCGGAAGTGGTACAAACGAAAATTTTTGCGGTACATTCCGGCACAAACGTAGCACAAACGATTGGCATAGGTTTTGTTTCGAAATTCCAAGGTAGGGGGTTGCCGTTTCCCCAGCCCCCATTTCAAAACCCTTATAACTTCGTACCGGAAGTGGTATAAACAAAAATTTTTGCGGTACATTCCGGCACAAACGTAGCACAAACGATTGGCTTAGGTTTTGTTTTGAAATTCCAAGTTTGGAGGCTGCCGCTTCTCCAGCCCCCCACTTTGAATCTCTTATAACTTCGTACCGGAAGTGGTACAAATGAAAATTTTTAAAGTACATTCCGGCACAAACGTAGCACAAACGATTGCCATAGTTTTTGTTTCGAAATTCCAAGTTTGGAGGCTGCCGTTTCTCCAGCCCCCCACTTTAAAACCCTTATAACTTCGTACCGGAAGTGGTACAAACGAAAATGTTTACGGTACATTCCGGCACAAACGTAGCACAAAGGATTGGCATAAGTTTTGTTTCGAAATTCCAAGTTTGGAGGCTGTCGTTTCTCCAGCCCCCACTTTAAGACCCTTATAACTTCGTACCGGAAGTGGTACAAACGAAATATTTAGCGGTACATTCCGGCACAAACGTAGCACAAACGATTGCCATAGGTTTTGTTTCGAAATTCCAAGTTTGAAGGCTGTCCTTTCTCCAGCCCCCCCCCACTTTAAAACCCTTATAACTTCGTACCGGAAGTGGTACAAACGAAAATTTTTGCGGTACATTCCGGCACAAACGTAGCACAAACGATTGGCATAGGTTTTGTTTTGAAATTTCTAGGTGGGGGGGCTGCCGTTTCCCCAGCCCCCCACTTTAAAACCCTTATAACTTCGTACCGGAAGTGGTACAAACGAAAATTTTTGCGGTACATTCCGGCACAAACGTAAAACAAACGATTGGCATAGGCTTCGTTTCGAAATTCCAAGGTGGGGGGCTGCCGTTTCCCCAGCCCCCACTTTAAAACTATTATAACTTCGTACCGGAAGTGGTACAAACGAAACTTTTTGCTGCACATTCCGGCACAAACGTAGCACACACTATTGGCATAGGTTTTGTTTCGAAATTCCAAGGTTGGAGGCTGCCGCTTCTCCAGCCCCCCCCACTTTGAAACCCTTATAACTTCGTACCGGAAGTGGTACAAACGAAAATTTTTGCGGTACATTCCGGCACAAACGTAGCACAAACGATTGGCATAGTTTTTGTTTCGAAATTCCAAGTTTGGAGGCTGCCGTTTCTCCAGCTCCCCACTTTAAAACCTTATAACTTCATACCGGAAGTGGTACAAACGAAATTTTTTGCGGTACATTGAGGCACAAACCTAGCACAAACGATTGACATAAATTTTGCTTTGAAATTCCTAGGTGGGGGGCTGCCGTTTCCCCACCCCTCCACTTCAAAACCCTTACAATTTCGTACCGGATGTGGTACAACCGAAAATTTTTGCGGTACATTCCGGCACAAACGTAGCACAAGCGATTAGCATAGTTTTTGTTTAGAAATTCCAAGGTTGCAGGCTTCCGTTTCTGCAGCCTCTCCACTTCAAAACCCTTATAACTTCGTACCGGAAGTGGTACAAACGAAAATTTTTGCGGTACATTCCGGCACAAACGTAGCACAAACGATTGGCATAGGTTTTGTTTTGAAATTTCTAGGTGGGGGGCTGCTGTTTCCCCAGCCCCCCATTTTAAAACCCTTATAACTTCGTACCGGAAGTGGTACAAACGAAATTTTTTGCGGTACATTGAGGCACAAACCTAGCACAAACGATTGACATAAATTTTGCTTTGAAATTCCTAGGTGGGGGGCTGCCGTTTCCCCACCCCTCCACTTCAAAACCCTTACAATTTCGTACCGGATGTGGTACAACCGAAAATTTTTGCGGTACATTCCGGCACAAACGTAGCACAAGCGATTAGCATAGTTTTTGTTTCGAAATTCCAAGGTTGCAGGCTTCCGTTTCTGCAGCCTCTCCACTTCAAAACCCTTATAACTTCGTACCGGAAGTGGTACAAACGAAAAATTTTGCGGTACATTCCGGCACAAACGTAGCACAAACGATTGGCTTAGGTTTTGTTTTGAAATTCCTAGGTTGGAGGCTGCCGTTTCCCTAGCCCCCCATTTCAAAACCCTTATAACTTCGTACCGGAAGTGGTACAAACGAAAATGTTTACGGTACATTCCGGCACAAACGTAGCACAAACGAATGCCATATTTTTTGTTTCGAAATTCCAAGTTTTGAGGCTGCCGTTTCTCCAGCCCCCCCACTTTAAACCCTTATAACTTCGTACCGGAAGTGGTACAAACGAAAATGTTTACGGTACATTTCGGCACAAACGTAGCACAAACAATTGCCATAGGTTTTGTTTCGAAATTCCAAGTTTGGAGGCTGCCGTTTCTCCAGCCCCCCCACTTTAAAACCCTTTTAAGTTCGTACCGGAAGTGGTACAAACGAAAATTTTTGCGGTACATTCCGGCACAAACGTAGCACAAACGATTGGCATACCTTTTGTTTCGAAATTCCAAGTTTTGAGGCTTCCGCTTCTCCAGCCCCCCCACTTTGAATCTCTTATAACTTCGTACCGGAAGTGGTACAAATGAAAATTTTTAAAGTACATTCCGGCACAAACGTAGCACAAACGATTGCCATAGTTTTTGTTTCGAAATTCCAAGTTTGGAGGCTGCCGTTTCTCCAGCCCCCCACTTTAAAACCCTTATAACTTCGTACCGGAAGTGGTACAAACGAAAATGTTTACGGTACATTCCGGCACAAACGTAGCACAAAGGATTGGCATAAGTTTTGTTTCGAAATTCCAAGTTTGGAGGCTGTCGTTTCTCCAGCCCCCACTTTAAGACCCTTATAACTTCGTACCGGAAGTGGTACAAACGAAATATTTAGCGGTACATTCCGGCACAAACGTAGCACAAACGATTGCCATAGGTTTTGTTTCGAAATTCCAAGTTTGGAGGCTGCCGTTTCTCCAGCCCCCCCCCCCACTTTAAAACCCTTATAACTTCGTACCGGAAGTGGTACAAACGAAAATTTTTGCGGTACATTCCGGCACAAACGTAGCACAAACGATTGGCATAGGTTTAATTTTGAAATTCCTAGGTGGGGGGGCTGCCGTTTCCCCAGCCCCCCCACTTTAAAACCCTTATAACTTCGTACCGGAAGTGGTACAAACGAAAATTTTTGCGGTACATTCCGGCACAAACGTAGCACAAACGATTGCCATGGGTTTCGTTTCGAAATTCCAAGGTGGGGGGGCTGCCGTTTCCCCAGCCCCCCCACTTTAAAACCATTATAACTTCGTACCGGAAGTGGTACAAACGAAAAATTTTGCGGTACATTCCGGCACAAACGTAGCATAAACGATTGGCATAGGTTTTTTTTCGAAACTCCAAGGTGGGGGGGCTGGCGAAATGCACCTAAATTCGGCTGCTGCACACGGGAACGTAGTCAGCAATTCGCTTGGCGTACAAGCTGTACTGCCGAAAGAAATATACATTCGAAAGTTTAGGATATTTGTGGTTGTTTGGTATTTGTTTCATATCGACACGTTTTCCTACACAGGCATCCAGGAGGATATGTTCATCCGTGTGTCCCGATCAAGAGTTACACAGTACGAGCGACGTATAGTTGTCAGATAGATGTGGGTTTAATACCAACACAAAAAATTGGTAAGATATTGTTACATAAATCTTTTCCCTCACATTTGCGCCCGCTACTTCTTTCTTCAACGTCCCGTGCAACACGGGGACCGAATTTACCACTGGATTCTTGAAAGCATATATATAATTTGTCAGCTAGACCTGCACCCAATGAGATTGCAACATCAATAGTGTAGCTGTCTGTTGCACTATGCATCGATTGCAACGTCAAGATAGTGACTTTCTTTCCCGTTTTCGACAATGTACGGTATGACGATAGTTCGTAGTTGAATTGCCTTTGATCACAGTTCCATACCAATTCCGTTGAGATGTTCTTCGTCCTCATTTACTCTTTACTTCCGTCACAAATGCTTCCGCAATGTTTCTTAATTCTCCTGACTTGTTATGTTCTGTCCGTGTTGTAACATAGTGATTCGACGGGATGTTATTCCATACTGCCGCTTCGAATTTGTAATAAATCCTATTGAAGCTGTGAAATTCTACAGTCCAATATTTCTGGCTATTTTCCGACTCATAAAAAGTTCTTCAATTTTTCCATAGAAGATAGAAAATATTTTGATTCATGAAAAATTGTTTCACTTGTTCCTACATAGTACGGGAAATTGTCTGAGCCATGAAAATTTTCAGATTCTTTAAACGATCTTTCACTTTTTAACATTCCTATACATGAATTCAATCAATTTTAAGAATACTGAGGAATTGTTACTTGATCACTGATATTTGTTAAGAACGGAAAATTTTCTGGAAAATATAGAAGAAAACTTTCCACCTCACATCACGGCTAAACAACGATGTAGGAATAAGTGGAGTATGTTTTTCTGAATCGGAAAATTTTCATCACTACCAACGATATACTACTAGACTTCCCTTACCATTTGCCAATTTGGTTGGGCAATGTCTGCGACCAACTGGGGGACCCTGAGACCCAACCTTTTCGTTCAAAATGTGTGCCTCTAAAAATAATGGGATACGTGCTCGCCGATTTTTCCATTCGCCCAACCCTTTTCTGCAAAACATGGCCCGGGGCCAGACAGTATAGATGCCCTGTAACTATGGCACGTGCTCTACTTTGCCCTGCTCTTGCAGACGTTTACAGCATCTTGCAGTAAAACGGATATCACTGTTTGCTTCCGGGGTGCTAACATTACACATGTTTTCCTTTTTGTGCGTATTCATCCGTTCGAGCCAAGTACTTTGCTTGTCACAGTGACTTTCTGGGTTTAATTTAACAATTGTTTACCACTGATCCTTCCAGAACACTGAAGAAAGCAATATCCAGACAGAGTGGCATGACCATCAGGGAGCAATATACTTGCAGAAAATACAGTCTAATTTTAATGGAACGATCTCTTGAAGTATGATACAAATAATATAGCAATATACACTAACACAGTACTTACCGTAACATTGTAGCGATGAAACCATGGTATAATCCAGTAATTCCATTCTTTCGAATTATCGATATCAAACAGCGAAAAGAGCCTTTACATGTTATCTGGTTGGCTTTAGTCTGCCAAGTTCCGGATCTGGCTTCTGTAAAGATCAAAATTCAAACAATTACTGAAACAGTGATGAAGTGTCTCACAGGTCACTAGGGTCAAGACTTTTATTCGGGTCATTCGGGCAGAGATGGAGTGGGTCAGTGGGTGTATATTTGTGAGTGGGTCAGTGGGTCAACAGGATCTGACTCACTGCGACCCACCACCAACTGTGACCCACTGCGAAACACCACCCACCCTAACCCACCGACCCATCATGACCCACTCTGATCCACCGACTACTCTGCTCAATGCATTGTACAGAGTATCTTCTGAACACTGGTGAAATTGTCTACGTTTTAATTTCAAGGCCTCCATTCTTCTTCCTTTTCATTTGTTTCTATTTTGTTACCTGAGATGAGTATATCTAACAAATAACACTTCCCAAGTATAACGCTCCGATTTTGATAAATTTGACAGGTATACATGAAATAGACGAATACGTGTTTTTATTTATTTTCTGCGAAAAAAAAAACGGTTTTAGAGGACAAAAGCTCCCACCCAAAATTTTGAAAATTGAAGCCCGAAAGATCAAAACAAGTAGACAAAAGTGAACGAAATTGTGCACAAATATTGTAGACGTAAAATAAGGGAATATGTGTTTCGTATTTTCTTGGGAAAAACGGTTAGGTGGGACACGGACCCCTCCAAAACTTTGATCACGAAATATCAAAAGTGCTAATAATAACATGTCAGATATGTGTAAAGGACATTAAGAATTGGAACGAAACTTTGGGGAGTGACAATAGGCAAAAAATAAACGAATACGTTTTTTTTTTATTATTTTCTGCGGGAAAACGGTTTTAGGGAGAAAGCCCCCACCCGAAATTTTGAAACCTGACGCCCGAAAGACGCTCCATCCACTTCTTGTCTTTCGGCCTTTGCCTTCAAATTTCAAAATTTTGGATGGGTGCTTCTGCCCCTTAAACCGGTTTTCCACAAAAAAAAACAGTATTCGTTTATTTTTTGCCTATTGTCACTCCCGAAAGTTTCTTTCCAATTCTTTATGTCCTCTAAGCACTTCTGAAATACTGTTATTAGCACTTTTGAGTTTTCCTGATCAAAATTTTGGAGGGGTCTGTGGCCCACGCAAACTTTTTTAAGGAAAATACGAAACCCGGATTCTCTCATTTTGTGTCTATAATATTTGTGCACAATTTCGTTCACTTCGGTCCACTTCTTCTTGCCTTTCAGGCGTCAAATTTCAAAATCTTGGATGAGGGCTTTTGCCCCCTGAAACCGTTCTTCTGCAGAAAATAAAAAAAAGTATTCGTTTATTTTTTGCCTATTGTCCCTACGCAGTTTCGTTGCAATTCTTCATGTTCTTTACACATGTCTGACATACTGTTATTAGCACTTTTGATATTTCGTGATCAAAGTTTTGGAGGGGTCCGTGCCCCACCTAACCGTTTTTTCCAAGAAAATACGAAACACATACTCCCTTATTTTACGTCTACAATATTTGTGCACAATTTCGTTCACTTTTGTCTACTTGTTTTGATCTTTCGGGCTTCAATTTTCAAAATTTTGGGTGGGGGCTTTTGCTCCCTAAAACCGTTTTTCCGCAGAAAATGAAAAACACGTATTCGTTTATTTTATGTGCAGTATCTACCTGCCAAATTTTGTCAAAATCGGAGTGTTACACTTTTGAAGTGTTACTTGTAAGTGAAAAAAGAACTGCAGGCACTTTCGGATATTGATGTTTGTAATTGTAATAATAGCAATAGGACTTACAACTTGCCTTACGAGACACACAGCCTGTGTGTTTTTAGAGTAGCTAACTACTGAAAAAATACATTTTTGAAACACCTGTAATATGTATTATATAAAAATTGAATGTAGCTATGAGTGCGTGATCATCACGGCCAAATTGCAAAGTCAAATGAAATGATGTTTGGTATATAGTTAGGCCTTAATCCAAACTGGGATGTTATCATGTCGTTTTCATTGTAATACATATTCTAAGGGGGCAGTGGGGGGCCGAATTTTTGCGAAAAAAATTGAATATCTCACTAATCGTTCAACTTAGGAAGCTCAAATCCACTGTATGAACTCTTTATTTAAAAATAAACAGAACGTGTCAGATTTTTTTTTAAATTCTTCTTTATGGGGGAGGCACTTTCTATATATGGGAAATTGGTAGTGGATTGATTTGTAAAAATAATTGAAAACGATCTATATTAGTCGAGAAACAAATTCAGAAAAAATATTAATTGGGAAACAAAAAATACAGTGCTTTGCCTTATATATCAACTGCTTTCTATTATAATAATTGCTGAAGCTTGTGTTTGATATACTTTGTATGCAGCACTTAGAGCACAAGGCAATTTATACGTAAAAAACTGATGCACCGCAAAAATATCTGCATACACCGTTAAACGTTCTCACACTATACCTAAAATCTGCACATCCTACAGCTGAAGAATACGGCATCTTTCATATATATCTTATACCAGATCATCTTCATCATTTGTGTCCATTTTAGCGCTATGTTTCAATTTCAATACTAACCTTGGGCTTTCCCCGTGTTTCCATCAGTCTCGAGTCGCCCCGAGACAAAAGAACTAACATGCATTCGTGTATCTAACACTATGTTTGTGACTGTGGCGTGTACGCACTGCATTTCATTTTATACTATCATGTTTATTTCATACAAACACAACGCACGGCTTCCATGCTAAAGTTCCATTCTGTTTCTACCTGCACCATTTATATATGTATTTTATTTACTTATATGCGCATTTAAATTTATTCACTCACTTAGTGTTTTGTTTATTGTTACTTTCAGCACTATTCGTTTATAAAACTGCACTTAGACCATCTTATATGCTATAAACCCACCAGTGTCGTCAATTCTGTGCCAAAGAGAGGGCGTAACCCTCTAATGGCTAGGGTTAGGAGACACTCTACAAGCATACAATATTGAAATTAAAATAGATGAATAAAGCTTACACTACCAATCCCTAACCCTGTAACCCTTATATATATATATATATATATATATATATATATATATATATATATATATATATATATATATCGTAAAGTTGTAAGAAGAATAGACAAAATTCGTACTGTAAACTTAATTACATGGAAATTTTAAGTTTGTACTGTACACTTAATTCTATATGGAAAATTTTACATTTTTTCCCTTTACATTGGTCTACTTATTTTGTTGTGGGACTTCCAAATGTCATCTTTTTTTCCGCTGAAAAGTATCTTTAATTCAACAAGGAAATAATTACACCATGATAATTTACTTGGAATTCATCGTAATTTGCCCCATGACAAACACCTTGAGCGATGCTTGAGGGATTGACAGTAGAAATTCAAACTCCGATTAGTGAGAACTTCACAGCCTTGTTTCATTATTAGTGTAAACCCTTTAGTCAGTGGAGAAGAGGGCATGGATCAAGGGACAAAGTGGATGACAATTGTTTTTGGTGGGTCGGAGTGAGTCATGGTGGGTGGTGGTAAGTGAGTCGTGGGTCACGGTAGGTCGTAGGTCAAGTTTTCATTGATCCAAACCATCTCTGCACTGGGGTCTAGGTTTCTCATCTTAGACCCTATTTGACAGGCAACCAAGTGATTCGGACAGGCCAAATCACCTAGAAGAAGCTGACCAAGTGAATCTAGTAGACCTCTACAGATTTTTATAATGTAAATTTTGTCCACTACTCGATCTTGGATATTCAATTGTTTGATTCCCAATGTAACATCTTTTAATCAAGGTTCCATGTTTTGACTATTTCAAATATACTTTCATATTCATACGTCTTCTCCCACTAAAAAAAAAATGCAATAATTTTTAAACACAAACTGCACAAATATTGACCATACCACTGTTTTGGTTTGGTAGTACCTCCTATATTCAATTCGACAAGTTTTACAGGCTCGTTCGATTACATTGTGACGATCTATTGTAAGAAAAAATAGTAGCTTTCCTTGTCTATGATTCTCATACGTTTATACTCTTATATATCTTGTTGTTAACTTTCAGTGCAATGTTTTGACACAATAATTAGAAAATTATCGATTTTAGTGAGAAGAGAGAGGAGACTATTGTGTTCGCTAAAAATATATTAACAGCTTCGTATATCTGTATTTCCTTGTGTGAGGATGTTTCGTCGTCTCAGGGTCACATCAACTCACTCTGGGTAGAGTCATGCGGAGTAATGAGTCTGTCCGGATCGTCAGTGACCGGGTCTAACTGCTTCCGGGTCCATTCCTTCTCTGTGCTGAGGCCTCAAATTTATTTCATTACTTTAAATGTTGCTCGAATGAATATTGAAGTTAATCTCAATGGTGAATCAGTAATACAAATCTTAATATTAGTGTGTACAATCTAAATGCGGAAAATGAAGATCGAAAGGCAGATCGAGAACTGTATGTAGTAAAGATAGTACATCAAACAGTAACACTTCAGACATTTTCCATTTTAACGGGAATTTTAATGAAGTAATGTTTTGATGAAATGCTTTTAAATGCGGACAGGCATTTAATATTTTCATGTGCTGTTTTGGTTTTCATGCAATCTGTGCGTTTATAAGAACAAAGTTCTTAGTGTACTATCATTGTTCGATATCGCTTTGTGACATATTTACGTATGTATGCTTTTTGACTATAGTTTTAGCCTAGAACCTGACCGTAGTGTTCAGAACTTGTATTTCTACTTTAATGAAATGAAATTACATGAAATCTTGAAGAATGGTGGGACGTACAACTTCAAAATTTCATTTCATTTCGTTGAACTAGAAATAGAAATCACTGAACAAATTAACGTCTATTTAAAATTAATAAATGTGCAACATTTTCTTCAACTAACGGAACATATTGGCTTCATCAGACACTGTCATTCCACCTTCATTTTCTCCTTCATTCCACAAATTGTTGGAGAATCTCATTCTATGAAAATAAAATGTAATGAAACTTTTCAATTTCACGTCCCACAATTAAGCCCTTTATGCTAAAGCGCATGGATAATTAATGAAAGTGAATGATTCTGAAATTAAATATTTTGCTCTCCCACCGGGAATCGAACTCAAGGCAAGGTGGACCAAAAGCTCAAGCGCTAGCCATTATACCACTAGCCAGCGGGGAGGGTTTCCATTTTTGAACTAAGACTATTATTATTATTATTATTATTATTATTATTATTATTATTATTATTATTATTATTATTATTATTATTATTATTATTATTATTATTATTATTATTATTATTATTAAACGTAACTTTCGCACCTGTTTGTACTTGAAGTTGAGTCTTGACTAATTCTGTTGGAGCTGCAACGAACCCTTGGGCAATTCCAGCCACGCAACCAGCCACAAACACATCTGTGTAAATAAGTCTCGTGGGTTTCATACCGGTTTTAATTGTTCTATATTCCTCTAGATATTTATACGTAACACCATACATACCAAATAGTAGAGAATTAATAGTTCCTGATGTCACCAATGGAAACGTCATTCCTTTATAAAATCCAAGAATCTGTTAAATGAGAGATACTGTATTGATACTTATACTACATTAGTAAAATCTACTATAATAATCTTAAATATTGCTGGGACAGCATTTGCTAATAGAATGCGCTAAGTGCGGTATCCTTAGTAGTTTCTATAGATAAGTGTTCTTCCCAAATAACTGGAGGAAGAAAAGGGATTCAGAAAGTGAAACAGTAAGAGAAATGAGATGATGATATAAATGTTCGTTTAATACCTTTTTTTAAGTTGATAAGAGAGTTTCATAGTATGAAACTACGGTAGACTTTCAAACTAGGCGAATTCAATACTCGAACTCGAAGTAGTACAAGCTGCAGCTTGCAATACATGGTGAGGCAAAAGTCCAGCATTACCCTTGTATTTTTGAAACGACTTGAGGAAACATGACGAAATTTTGGATGTGGGTAATTGGGGTCGGGGTACACCAGATGGTGCAATTAGGCATCATGGTGGCTATATTTAAATCTGACATTTTGAATTCAGGTCCAATATTTCAAATTTGAAGTAGGCATGCGACACATGATTTTAGGCTGGAATTTCACCAGATATATGAATCTGAAGTTATTTTTCACCTAACTTTAACCAGTAATGAAATATTGTGAAGTAAACATTGCATGTGGGATCCCACAAAATGTGTTCTATGTGTTTCCCGTTATGTGCTACATATAATACAAGACATTTTCCAATCGTGATGGACACGTAATAACACTTCCTGCGTCACAGTCACAAACGTGCTTGATTCGTTGTTCGAGTGTCGAGGGAGGGATATGGACAAAATCTCGCGGCCGAAACATCGCCGCCCAAAATCTCGCGTGGCCAAAACCTCGCCACCCAAAACATCGAGTGGCAAAAACCTCGCCGCCAAAACCTCGTTAGCCAAAATTTCGCCTGCAGCTTAATAAAAATTCAGTGTAGTATAACAATATCTGCTGGGTTTTCTTATAAGTAAAAAGAAAAAAGGAAGGAAGAGCTTGGTGTGGTGAGAGTAGGGGCACCGAATTCTAGTTCGCCCCGGGCGCGAAATCTCTAGCTACGGCTCTGTATATATATATATATATATATATATATATATATATATATATATATATATCCCACTCCCACTCCCTTTTGTTGTGCCGACAAAGTGAAATTATAAAAGACATCCTAGGCTCGAACCTCATCTATGTTGGGATTTCTCGCATCTATATATATTTCCAAAGCATGCATTAGAAGTTTTCTTGTCATTATTTTAATGTAATTATGTGTTATTACTAAATATATAGATATAGTAATATATAGAACATCCTACATTGAAGAAATCGTCTTGAAGAGGTTTTATCCTGACGACATTTCTTCCCAGGCGACACTACGTCTTGCTTAATTTAGACCAGACGAGATTCTGTGTCGCGAGATCATTACAACGAGGTTTTGGTCAGGCGAGATTTTGGGTATGGCGATATTTTGGGCGCGAGGCTTTGGAAGACGAGGTTTTGGCAAGGCGAGATTTTGGCCCTTGAGGTTTTGGGTGGTGAGGTTTTGGCTAGGCGAGGTTTTGGCCCCGCGAGATTTTGGCCCGCAACGTTTTGGGCGGCGAGGTTTTGGCCAGGCGAGATTTTGTCCCGCGAGGTTTTGGGCGGCGAGGTTTTGGCCAGGCGAAGTTTCGGCCTGGTGAGATTTTGGGCCGCGAGGTTTTGGGAGGCGAGGTTTTGGTCCGCGAGGTTTTGTACCCAAACCGTCGAGGGACTATGACTTTTCTGGATAAACAAGTGCTTTGAGATGACCCTGCAGATAAACGTCTAAGGATGCAGGTCGGGCGAACGGGGTGGCCAGTCAATTGGCCCTCGACAACCAATTCAATTGTCCTAGAACTTTGCATCCAACTACTCCGTGACAGATAATGCATAGTGAGGAGGCCCACTATCTTGTTGGGGAAAAGCAGCGAAGTCACCTTCTAGGTTCAGTAGTGATGGGAATACCTGTTTCTTCAGCATATAAAGATATTTGTCTTCATTTAGATTCCCATGAATGAAGAACGACCTGATGATAAGAGTGTTTCATATCGTATACCATGCCATCGCCTCTTCCGCACCAATTACCCTAGAGGCATCTGTCCATGCGGGGTTTGTGTTTATCCAATAACGGTTTTTCTGTTTATTGACCTACAGTTCACATGGAACAGAGCGTCATCACTAAACAACACACTAGGAGGAAACGAGGAATCCTCGTTACATATTGTCACAGCCTATTCTGCAAATTTGCATTCTCCTGTCTGCATCATCCTCCGTTAGGTATTGCTGCAGTTGGAATTTGATTAGATGACACTTGCTTGTGTGCAACATACGGAATATCTATCTCTCACTTACACCTGAAACTGTAGCTGTACGTCTGGTACTGCATTTTGGGCTTTTCACCAAGGTTGCCACAACTGCCGTTGCTGTTGCCTCATCCGTTGCAGTGCCCGGGCATCCACTGCGTTATTTATCGTGTACTGATCCATAAAAACTTTAAATTTCACCAAATACACGATACTGTATAGTATATTCAATGTTGTCCCTATCTGGATGCCGGGCATTCAAGTCATCATCGATTTCTCTGGCTCTGCGTTCCCCATTGAATTCAAAATCACGGATATCAAGATGGCCGCTACTATACCAAATAGTGCCATCTGGTGCACCCCACCCTAACTACTTACATCCGAAATTTTGTCATCTTTCCTAAAGCCGTTTCAAAAATACAAGGTGATGCTAGACTTTACCTAATTTTGATCAAAGAGATTGTTCCTCGGAAGTTGAATCCATATAAAAAATGCATTATTCGATATCCATTAATGTTTTTGTTCTATGGTGATAAAGGTTGAAATCGGAAATCGTTAATTTCAATTGATTCCAGATTAAATAGATGGTTAAGGAAGGAGATACAGCCTACTCTTGTGAAGCTGAATCGATTGCAAGAAACTGGATCTCGAGATTTCTTATCGTTTTCGCTCTATCGAAACCGAATATAGTAATATATTTCAACCACTTCAGGTTTCGGTATAGTGTTGCAGATTGTGGCGATATGCTCTGTTGAGACATTGAATTGATTGCAGAAAACGACTTCCCATTATCTACTACCATTTCTGTTCTATGTGGAAAGAACTAATTTAAACCGCTTTTGGTTTGAATAGATAGCTAATGAAGAAGACGGGTCCTATTCTTGAGACAATAAATCGATTGTAGAATACCGCATCTCTATATCTCTTACCGTTTTTGCTACGTGGGAATCAGTGTTGAAATCAGAATATGAAATGTGAACCATTTCCAGTTTTGATAAAGAATGATCGGATTAGATAGGACCTATTCTTGGTATGCTGAATCGATTGCCCAAAAAAAAAAAAAAAAAAATCGCATCTCGATATATCTTACCGTTTTTGCTCTGATACCTATACGGACGGAAGGGTGGACAAACGGTCGAAGCCGCTCTATAAGACTCCGACATTTATGCTTAGCATAGTTTGAAAGTTTAATAATACCTATCATACTCACATTGCTAGCATAGTTAACGAAAGGGAATAATTTTAGGAGGTTGATTGCATATAAATTAATATTCCCTTAATAACAATATTTGCTGTATTGGGCTATTAGAAACTACTATTTCCCTCCTTTTTGTAACAGATTTTTAGGAGGTATTGTATTCCAATACAGATTTATACTTGAAATAATTTAATTGAATATATATATATATATATATATATATATATATATATATATATATATATATATATATATATATATATATATATATATATATATATATATATATATATATTTACTATTAGTTCTCGAGAAAACTACTTTTTTTCTATTCAAAATACTTAAACAGCTTACATGGGCATCCTTAGAAAAGAAGAATTTAAAAGAGTTAATGCTAATTAATAGATAAGAAGAGGTTAATTTGTGTTGAAAAGAATTAAATCGGCTGGTGTAAGGTACTTACAGCCCTTGAACTTAGAATAAAATTTTGTTTCTCAAAACTGAAATCTGATGAAATGATTTACGTGACAAGCGTCTCCGTGTATTTACTACTATTATGACTGGTTATTTTACCATAAAACTACTAGTATTCCTGCCTAAACTTTTTCACTCCGTTTTTCTTCCTTAATTTTTGTCTGTATTGACGAATTTAAGCACACTTCCATATGTTTTGATAGCTATTATTATGAGTTCTGTTCTTCTGAACTTCAAGTATTTAAAACTCATTGCACGATTTTAACCCCTGTTTATATTGAGATTTAAAAAAAAAAAAGAAGAAGAAGAAGAAGAAAATGAAAAATTCATTTTACATATCTATCAGGAGAGATCACGGAGAAAGGTAGTTCTCGCAGGGACAAAGGAAAGGGAGTAACTATTATAGTTGTAACAAACGAAAAACTGGTAACTTTGAAAATAGAGTTATCAGTTAAATTCACGTGTCGATAGAATTATGAAATATGTTTTTTGTGAAATGTTTATATGAAAATATTGTGAAACTTGCTGAGAAATATGTTGCACGTTTTGTGTGAATGATACAAAAAAGTACATAACTACAATATCCCAAACTTTCGGTATAAACTCATAGAAATATTGTGATGTCAAATACTCAAAGATTGGTGCATATTTGAGTGCATTTATTGTCGAAACTAACGTTGTATGTAGTTTACCACAATCTGGAAAATTTCACTTAAGCTATGGGGGTTCGTCATTCCTTACTGCAATAGGACAGTTCGCGCGATCTTGAAGTAGAAGAGATCGCCCAGACGTTCACTGAACGCAATAATAGGAAAGAAAGCGCATGCGAGATGTGAATGTCATACTAGAGAGCACTGGCGCAAATCCGGGGGGATGAGGGGGACATGTTCCCTCCGATTTGAAATATGTTTTGGGACAGAAAACATAATGATATTTGTCCTACTTGCCACAAAGGAAAGTGAGATGAAATTGATATCTTTCCAGAATAAGCCTGAAAAATCTGCCTGTTTCCCAATGTTGAAGACAACTCTGCTCCCTTGGCCCTTCACAGCTTTGTTTTCAGACTTCATAAAAATTTTGAACATCGCTATAGAAATATATCATGTATAGGCCTAATATAAAGATTATGGGAACAGTCTTACCCGTCCGTCCCCCCCCCCCCCCAATGTTTAAGACATATTTGCGCCGCTGCTAGAGAGGGCAATGAAAATTTATGCAACATACTACAGTTGTTTTCTGTACTCTGACTACGGGCTTGAGGTAAATGTTTATGTCAATGCGGTTTTATCCATTTAGTAATTACCTATTTCAAAGTTGTTATTTTGGAACACAGTCTATAATTCGCTTTCCATAGTACCAATATTAAGTAATGTGTTTTACAATGGCATTTAAAGTTCGCTGTCAGTTGTCATGTGTCTAAAACATATTTTATATATTCCTCATTATACCAGGTTGTTTCTGGTATCACTGTCGTGCACGACCTCTCTACTCTCAGGCACAATCTCCAGTACACCTATAGGATAAATCGTGCAAAATAGTGGTTTTGATGAACAGCCACCGCTGAGGACAGAACCACTTACAATCTACAATGATTGGGAGTCTGGTATTGTGCACAAGGCACCCAACTACGCACTGTTATTCTTAAAAACATTGCTTCAATATTGGTTATTTTATGAAAGATTGTTGAATTATGCACAAACTATCCTTATTTTAACGATCCTTATTTTAGTAAGTTTTCCTAATTTCACTAAATAATATTCTACACTTTTTTTGTAATCAATCTAGTATTGTTCTAGCCATATTAAGGTACATTGCAGAATAAGTTTATAAGTTTAAATTTAATATATGCACTTTTTTAGTTTCTTCCATGCAATTAATTTTACTGAACTTTATTATTATTATTATTATTATTATTATTATTATTATTATTATTATTATTATTATTATTATTATTATTATTATTATTATTATTATTATTATTATGTTAGAAATACTTGATTTACCGAATAGATTTCAAGTTACAGAATGGTACGAGAACTATAACGTCCTGAAGATATTGAGATAATACCTCCATATTCTTCTTTAGAAGAGACCCTGTTCATATAACTTAATTCATTATTTTTTCTCCTTAGAATGTTTAACAACTTTCCAAAAAAAAAAAAATGATATAATAAAAGGTATTGGCTATAACGGTAGTCTGTACAGAATATTATTTGTACGTTATTATTTTGTTTTGTAACAAGTTTACCGAATGTGAATGATTTAATCATTAAGTTTAATATACCCTCAATCAGAAAGGTGATCTAACTTATTTATTTATTTGGCCCTTCATCACATTCTTACATTTAATGATAGTATTTTTAAAAAAAAATATATTCATCTCAATTTTTAATCTAGGATAATTTAAATGACTTCATTTATTCTTTCCTGGTTGTGCATCACCTGTCATTTAGGAATTTAAATTGACTCTTGAAAGTTATTTTTCTCTTTATAATAATACTAACATTCAGCTAACTGGGGACTTCGCTCCAGACCCCACATTTACTCGGCCTACGATCTCGCACATCTCATATTCCTAATATATCTCTAATCTCAAGGGATTCCAAGATATGGCTACTTTAGTTTAAGACTTACAACCTCACTCTTTTTCTTCCGGATTTATTATTTCCTTCTATAAGGGAAATATCTAAAAACGCTGAAAAACGTGCCTAATTATTTAAAATTAAATTAAGGGGAAATATTAAAAAAATATTTAACACGTCTATAATTATTTCAAATGAAAGGTCTAAATATTAAATTTCATGTCTTTAACCTTAACGAATTTCAAAATATGGCCATTTTATTTTAGTTTGTAGTCCTTATTCTTTTTTGTTTCTACTCGCCTCTATTTTCTTCCTTTCTAGGGGAAATATCAAAAAGCACCTAACGCGTATTTGATTATTTTAAATGGAAAATCTAAATACCAAATTTCATGTCTCTAACATGAATAAATTTTGAGATACGGCCATCTAGTTATAAAAATCCCTTTATTCTTTTCGCATTTTTTCCTTCTCTTCTAGGGAAAATATTTTAAAAATGAAAACATGTGAAAACTCCTAATGAAAAACCCTAATAGTAAATTTCATAGCTCTAACTTTAGGAGGTCTCGAGATATTGAATTCTTATTGTAATAATTATAATTATCACTCCTTTTTTCCCTTCTAGGTAAAATATCAAAGCATGCTGAAACACGTGTCTAATTATTTTCAACGAGAAGTCCATATATCAAATTTCATGTCTCTGATCTTCAGAGGATCCGAGATACGGCGGTTTGAAGATAATAATTGTCACCCTTCGTTCCTCTCTTTCCCGGTCGAATTTTCAAAAATCCTTCCTTAGTGGGACCTTACATCATAAATTATATATCGTAAACAAATTTCTAGTTTCTAGCTTAAGCGATTTGGCTTGGGCGTTGATGAACCAGTCAGTCAGTGAGGACTTCTCTTTTTCTATAGAGAGATAAAGTACTAAATTTTCTATAGTTTAGAATTTTGATTTGATACTTAGAAAGGCATGTTTCCGAAAACAATATGCGTATATCTATATCTATATCTATATCTATCTATCTATCTATATCAAACCAGTTCTAAATGTACCGAATAAGTATCCATTTACTAGAACCAGGGTTGGATTATAGTATCCTCTCGTCACTTTAAGTGTATGTGGAGTCACTGACACCTAAAGTGACAATCTGATTATGAAAATGTTCTGATATGGCACCACTAAGGAAAGTTTTCTTAAGTAACTTCCATCATCACTGTGTTGTGTAAAACATTAAGAGTAACGATAACTTACAAAAAATCGTATGCACCACTTACTCCATCAAATTTGTATGTATTAATAACTGTATGTATTATACCCGATCCAAGCGCTTGCTGTCGAGTCTTAATCGTGTCACCTGGATGACCACAAACTAATCCTGCCATTCCTATAAAGAACAATAAGGCATAAGAAATATAGATCGAAAATACAATTCTGTCCAAAGAAATTAATTTACAAAACAAACAGTATGATTGAAGTAGATGTTACTCATAGATCACATTGAAAGTGTGAGAACACAATCAAGAATTTCTAGATTAATATTTGTTTTTTTAAATATGCTTCACACTCAGAATATTGAAGTGAAGCTATTCTAGCTCCAGTCTTCCTCAACTCATACATATAAATTGATTGTTTAGACATCATATTTGCACCACTCAATTAATCTAGACAAAATTTGTACGGTAACTGCTGTTGGAAAGTCAAGAATCGAAATTGGTAGCTTGCGTAGCAAAATGTAAAACCGCTAAGGGTTTTTAGGACATTAAGAGGATAATTCATACTTCTCTGAAAGAAATAACATTATATACTAGGTATTACTTAATGAACCCATAATCGTAATTTGCACGGATGCCGAAAGATACCAGAATTCCAATGAACAATGAAACAAATAACTTTAATTATACATAGTAAATTATATTACTGAAACTCTAATACTTCTTGTGGAAGGTGTATTAATTTGAAATTAGGAATATTTAAAGGGGTCCCTAAACAATATAATAAAAGTTTCCGAGTATATGGAAATCAGTGGTGGTGGAGAGAGTTTAAGATAACATTGCTTTATTCTCTTTTCCAACTACTAACTGTAAGACTCTATGGGCCTTATGCAGAGTCGTTTGACGAGTGATGAGTGCCATACTAAAGAGTTCGAATAACATACGTTTCCTGCAGTTATCAAGCCTTTAGTATGGCGCTAGTCATACGTCAAAACGACTCTGCATAAGGCGGTATATGATTTAAAAAACTGTAAATTGGCGTATCAAATTCGTTACATATTGTCTACATATATTACATAGTCTAGGTTATTCATATTATTGACATGTTTAAGTGTAAACATAGACTATCGATCTTTACATGTAGATGCACATCACTGCATTAGACACATCTAACCATAAAAAATGCCCCTGAATACGTTTCATATGACTACAGTCTGCAAAACGCAGTGCTTTTCGTTGGTAAATAATAGAAACTACCATTTACTTTTCTCCATCTAGGCTATCCTCTCCAATATGACCAGTCAATGACCAGATATTTGTTTACTAGTAGTTACGAATCAAAGTCACACTAATTTGGTTTTCAGAAATTCTCCTAGGCTAAGATAGTAATAAATCGTTTCATATTTTGATAAGTGAAAGCGCTTATCTTTATATATACTGTATATATATTCAAAAGTAAAGGTCTCCAGATCTCCTTTACTTTATTGGTATCATAATACATCACAAATACTTTGCTTTAAACGTATTTCTGTATACCAATAACAACTAAGAATACATATATACTTGTCAATGTTTAATCTAAAATTAAAAATTCATGCAATACTATATATACAGTACATATTACAACTTCATTTTCAGATAATACCGTAATGGCCCTATAAAATGTATTTCTTTATCAGGGACAGCGCCAGAAACGTTTGATGGGGTGGGCGGAAAGAGGCGGACCCAGTTGCTGGGTGGGCGGACAATGAAAATAAGAACTAGGCAATGTAGACATTTTTTGGACAATAATTTTCAATCTTTAAACTCTTTAGTTAGCTAAGGCTCAGACCGAAATAGGGGAGGGACAAGGATGTAGAAAACAGTTGTCTTGGCCTTACAGAAGGTATAATTCCGGCATTCGCCTGGTGGGTCTCTAGACATGCAGGACTTAGGATGGGCTGCGGGAGTTCGTGGCTATATGCTCGACTTATCGAATTCCGCGTGGCAGACACACTACCTCTAATTCCAGTTTTTTAAAACAATAATAACGGTGTGTACTGTGTAGTCGATGAAGTTCAAAACAGCTTTATTTTCTGTCCATCCAAGAATGCACATGAATGCATATAAATAAAAGAAGGTTCAAACAACACAGACTAACATATATACTCTATCTTTCGTTGATATCATTAACTACATAATAAGTATGTAAAGTAAAACAAGGCTAAAATAGGCTATTGCAAACATTTTCATCTTTGAAGGGTTTATTACCAAAAAGCAAGAGACAAAAAATATAAATCATTTATATTTTCTCTCGTATATTCTTAATTTGTGCACATATGATTTTTTGACGTGATCTCTAAGTATA
>NC_137464.1:98745668-98911598 GCF_964235325.1 Thermobia domestica
AATTTTGTGGTTCATTGACGTTTACGGCATGGGGAACATACCTAGAACATACTAGGCACGTTCCCCAGGTACATGTCAGGCATGTAGCTAGGGGCGGACATAGACTGTGAATATCACTTGCCATCCATGTAATTTCTCTCTCAGAGGCACATAAGGCACATACTGGACACTTTCCCATGTACCTGAGGAAACATGATAGGGATATGCCTGCTATATAATTGTGCTGTTAGGGCTATTACACTAAGCAGGTTATCTTAATGTGTGGTTATTTTGGGTTTATAATTTGTTTTCATTATTTGAATATGTTTTCCTTTCTTTTTCTATCAAAAAATGTTATCCGTTTTTTCGTATATAAGCCTACTTATCCAATATCTGATTTTATGAAATAAATTGCAGTAAAATTTGCGGAGTAGAAGCGAAAACGGGAGTTCTATATAATACAACAATTTCTTGTTTTCCTTATATATTGGCAAGTATGCCAGAAATAATAAATTACTTCGTCTACACTAAAGAGGAACAAATGTCTTTTCTGGTGTAGAATGTGTCATAATAACAAGTCACCTCAAACCCTATCGTTCTATGCTTATCGCTTTTTGGCAGATTGATATATGACCTCTTCACACTTATAATACAATGCCATCTTGTATTTCTTCTCCTCAGTACACGCGACTGTTGACATAATTTATTCCTAATCAATCTTCGTAGGTGCACATGACCCAGAAGACCTCGATTGGTTAATGTCTTTGATTTTCGTGACAAACAAAACACTAACACATTATTTGGACACTTGTCAAATTGTGTCACTGTTGATAATTATATAGAAAAAGTGTTATATGTTAGCACATCAAGCATAAGCTGTGGAGACATGATTATGATAAGTTCATAAAGTAACTAGGCAGAGTCTTCTTTTGTGAGAACAATATAAGTATACAGTTCGTAAACACGTTTTTTTTCTTAATGGTAAGTACAACGTTTTTTTTATGCTAAGCAGTGATGCACAAAGGTAACAGTTAAATTTTTACTCTCTTACAAGGTACACTCACAGGTGTAGTGAATTTTACCGTAGCTTGTACCATTTGGAATGCATTGCATGTTAAATTCCTCTACGCATTTTGAGAATAGACATTATAGAGTAATATCAGTTACGCTTACAATTTTTATGTTGACAAATCAAAACAATTTCTAACTGGAAAAATACTGCAGGTATAAACTAACTCTATACACATTGGTGTCATAATCTTATTCCATTTCTGTGACATTATTATTACTTTCATTTTTATACTATAACAAGGAAGTATTATAATACGGTCAAAATGCCTAATGTAAATCCAGATACGACCAGATTTGGGTGAAGATCTACCATTTGTGCATTGGCATTTGTGTCTGTATGTATGTACGCTCAGAGAATATTTCATCAACGATAGATCACGTAAAAGATTACATATACACACAGGGCCCTGCATAACTTTCTGTTTGGTTCAATATTCGTTAAGTGCCTCACATTTAACATCCAATACATTCCAAACGGTACAAGCTACGGTAAAACTCACTACACAAATGAATTTCCGAGAAATTTGTACATGAATTTGATGTATCACTTGCACCTATTCCCATTTGAAAAACCGAAAATTGAATCCAATATGGCGGGCCGGGTGATTAACAACATGTGTCAGAGAAGTATATGCCCACATTCATGTCCAGTTACATCTAAAGAAACTAAAAGCAATTGTGTGTCCGAGCATCATAGAAGTGTATGATTGAATTCCGGGTATATGAAGGTCCATAAATATTGAAATTACCAGTATGGGCCGCTAAAATTAGTACAGTACACATTGAGCTGCGGAGAACTTTGCATTTCAGCCAATTTTACACGAATCCCGAGGGGGCACTTCGCGAATGTATCTTGTTCCATTTTAGTGATTAACCCTAACACGTTCGCTGCCAAATGGCACATATATGTGCCAGGTAGCTTATTTTAATAGACCGCCATTAAACAACCTTGATATTGTGCCAGCCATCATGTACAGGGTAACTGAATGGCACATGTGCCACTGGCATCTGGTGAAATACATAGTGGCACACATATGTGCCAACAGGTGTACTTGTAAGCTTCCTTTTTTGTAATGTGGCAGCGAACGTGAAAATTACCATTTTCAACATTTTATTGTTGCTATATTGCTAACACACGTGTTTTTTATGCGTGTAGTTTCGGATTCCGCAGGGAGCAGTAGGTCTATTCTCATATAGATTTATGTTAAAATCAGATGTTATATTCAGTTTGAACCTATTCAAAAAAAAAAAAAAACTTTATTTGAACAAACTGAACATTAACAAAAACTGAAAAGTAATTTAAAAGAAATACATCATATTTATAGGGCAAGATGTGTATAGTTATATGTGACGTGCTCAGTGCCACTTTTCGAAATGCGTTCCATCTGTACGTTTTGTTCTTGTGCTAACATTCTATATGTCTCAACACAGTAAATGCTTTCTTATCAACAAAGCCAAGTGGATAACCAATGATTGAACCCACAGCCATTCACACAGACAACGCGCATCTTTATCACTTGGCAACTGAGTACATTTCCATCGCTTACTCAGTAAAAAAAGCAACAATGTTTTACTATAGAAACTACTAATATGAGGTATGGAATTATATATTGGCATAATGTACAATAAAAAACACGAACATAGAGTGTATGAATGGTCAAATAACACATATTGCAATTAAAATGTCGTATAAAGAAAATTGCACGCACTAAGCTTTAACCCTAAAAGCACAATTACATAGCAGGCATATGCCTATTATGTTCTCTCAGGTACATGGGAATATGTCCAGTATGTGCCTTATATACTTCTGAGAAAGAAATCACATGGATAGCAAGTGATATTCACAGTCTATGTCCGCCCCTAGGCACATGACTGACATGTACCTGGGGAAAGTGCTTAGTATGTTCTAGGTATGTTCCCCATGCCGTAAGCGTCAATGAACCACAAAATTACTCCCCAAAAATATGTTAAATCGCCTATATGCGTAATGTGTTTACATTAAGATGAGTCTAAACAACACTTTAAACAAGTAAAAAATGTAGGACTACCCTAGGGTGGGCGCGAACCACCAACTTCGGAT
The DNA here is from genome assembly GCF_964235325.1 of Thermobia domestica. Taxonomy (NCBI): domain Eukaryota; kingdom Metazoa; phylum Arthropoda; class Insecta; order Zygentoma; family Lepismatidae; genus Thermobia; species Thermobia domestica. The sequence continues at coordinate 98,748,799 of NC_137464.1, forward strand.
TAATAGCCGCGTGCTCTTCCGACTTGGCCACAGAGGCGGTGAAGAGCACGCCGCTTGTACAGGGATAAATTATTGATGCCTTTTGCATTCGGCTAATCCGAGTGCTCCTTTAACCGAATATAGCCTATTTGACTATAACCGTTTCGGATCAGATCTGTTTGTTATGTAATTTTATAACAAATTGACTAGTATCTATTTACTTTATTTCATGGTTCTTCCATATTCACTTTCAAATGATCGGGGACAGTTGCCATCTAATAAAGTTGATGCGTTTCTTGCTTCTTGTACACAATCGCTTAGAAAAAGAACCATGAAATGTGGGAGATGAATTTAGAACAGCTAAATGGCGAATGCCTAGCACATCTTGTGCTGTTGGGGTATCTGAAACAATATGTACCTAAAGGATGTACCTAGAACACGACAGATATATGTCCGAAGTGACGACATAAAAACAAATGACTGTTAGAGTGCGAAACTGAGCCAGATATATAAATGCTATATTTTTGGTACATAGTAGCAAATATCAATTAGGCATAACAAGTATCTAAAACTCTAGGTAGCTGAAGTACATACTTAGCATATAAATATCATATGTGCCAAGTGTCGGGTACCTAAAAAGTAGCTGGGATACCTAAATGGCACATTCCTAGTACATCTTGTGCTGTTAGGATAAATACTTAAAAGAATCAACATAAAAGGAAAGGTAAGAAATAAACCTCTGTAATAAGCAATATCTTTAATGTAATTTAATATAATGTAACTTGCAATAACCGAATGCAATGAAAATGTCAAAATAAGAATATCACTTTTTTTGCCATCACACGACAAATTACCTTAAACGAAGTTATACACCCTCCATTCCAAAAGAAACCGAACTTTTGAAAACAAATAGTACCACTAGTGCCATCTGTTGTAATATTTTACCGGTAGATGGCGTAGTCCCTCATTGACAACTGGTATAAATGTCATGACATTTGGATGCACGGCAACAAAGTTATTGCGTTTCAACTGTCAGTGTGTTGTGTACATCGGTCGGAAAATGAGTTTCAAACGAGCTGCAATTAAGTTTTGTGTTAAACTGGGTAAAACTTTTAGTGAAACGCACCAAATGCTACAAAATGCATATAGTGATGAGTGTCTATCCCGTACGCAAGTTTACGAGTGGTTCAGGCGATTCAAATCGGGTAGAGAGACGCTGGATGATGACGAAAGATCAGGCCGTCCCAGAACCGGATTATCGGAAGAAAACATCGAAAAAGTGCGTGAATTCATCAAACATAACACAAAATCGTCGGTGAAAGTTATTGAAATGGAATTAGGCATTCCTCAAACAACTGCATACCGCATTTTGACCGAAGTTTTGGGCCTTAAGAAGGTTAATTCGCGGTTTGTACCACACAAACTCACCGAAGACCAAAAAGTTGATCGAATTGCGTATTGCAAAGACATCGTTAAAAGTGCTCGGCAGGATCGAAACTTCTTGAAATCGATTGTAACTGGTGACGAGACGTGGTGTTTTGAATATGAGCCCGCAACAAAGCGGCAAAGTGCTGAATGGAGAGCGCCGGATGAAGGAACACCCAAAAAAAAGTCGCTTGGTGAAGTCAAAAGTTAAGGTGATGCTGATTTGTTTTTACGATTCAAAAGGAATTATCCACAAAGAATTTGTTCAGCCCGGCCAGACAGTCACTGGTGAGTTTTACTTGGGCGTCATGAAGCGTTTGCTGGCAAGAATTCGAAATCGGCAGTTGGCCCGAATATCGCGAAGTCGGCAGTTGGACTCTTTTGGACGATAATGCACCATCACATCGTTCGCGACTTGTAACTGAATTTTTGGTCAAAAATCACATTATTCGGTTGCATCATCCGCCCTATTCACCAGATCGCGCTCCGTGCGATTTCTATCTGTTCCCGAAACTGCATTTGGCGATGAAAGGAAAGTGGCACGCATCGATTGATGCCATTGAAAAGGCGACGACCGCCGTCCTAAAGACCATTCCAATAAAGGACATGGAGAAGTCGTTTGACAACTTGTTGGAGCGTGCACATATGTGTATCGATGCAGAAGGGGAATACATTGATTAATAAAAATGATTTGTTCCAAAATGTACATTGCTTTTTTGTTTTTTTAAAAAGTTCGGTTTCTTTTGGAATGGAGGGTGTAATAATTTATACTTATACAAAATGGATTAATTGCAACCGAAACTTTAAATGACAAGTATGTTACAATCTATCTTTATTTCTACTACTTCCTTGATCGAAACTAAATTTTTAATATTTGAGTAAAGCTTATATGGAAGTTGTATTTCTTACAACAACGAAGGTTTACTAATATTTCCGATATGTGACTTTTTCTCAACGGCAGATACAGTACCGCAGCCCAACGATACAATATGTTTTGGGTAAGGATCTTCGTTTACGCGAGCTCGGCGCTATCATTTTAAGTTCTCTTTTACTACTTGATTCTAAATTTTCAGTAGTATATAATAGTCTGCATGATTAATTGCGTAGTTTTGTAGGCATGTAAAACTCTATTAAAAATTAATAATATCTTACTTTGTAACAAAGATTTTTTAAAAGAATTTTTCCGGAGTATAAAATTGATTACCTGGCACGGAATCGGTGCTTAGGAACCGGTAATCTACTTTTATCACTTCACTGTCTTTAAAATGTCCTATCATCTAACCATATCGTAATATTTCACCCTCTCACTGCATTTTAAATAGCATGAAATCCAAATTGAATAAAAGCATTGTTTCTCACCAAATTTTCCATCCTTTATGTCTTTTAAAACACTTGTTAAAGCATATAAAAATATACTGTACTTACAAATCAGTTTAGTACCTTTGTTTTATGGCTGTATTTGTAGTACCTTGTTAAAACGTTTGTCTTCAAACTGTCAAATATAAATCGCAGTAAATTGTGTAATCTGCTGTTACAAAAAGTATCCTACTTTTGGATCGGTATAAGGAAGAGATATCATACTATTTTTCGATCGGTATGGAAAAACAATATTTCTCCATACTATTTTACCATAAATTATTATTTGTCAATAAACTTTGTTACTTTTAAATTAATGAAGCGAGATAATTTTTCTATGATGTTATAAAAGCTGGTCATTTGGGGAGGGGCAGGAAACCATTTAGGGGGCCTGGCCCCAATGGGCCCCCTTTGGCTACACCTCTGTGCACCAAATACCCAAAGGAATGTATGTGCACCGTTAAGAAAACAAAGAACAAAAGAACACACCTTCTAGAAAGCAATACATTGTGTTAAATATATATTGAACAGATAAATAAAAATACTGCTACTAAAATTATAAATATACTATAAGTAAGGAAAGGGCGGGCAAAGTGGCACACAAGTTATAAATGGCGTAATATTGTCGGAACAAAACACAATAACAGAATGTTTTATACTCGTATGGAAAGCTTGAACCTTCTGTCATATTACAGAACAAAACGGAAATAAAACAATTAAACATCTTGATGACAGACGATATTTAATGTCGATATGTGAAAGTCCACTTTGCCCGCCTATGAGCTGGCAAACTGGAACGTACATGTATGTAGGGTAAAAATTGTTGTTTGTTGAGATAATGTTACAAATTTACATAAGACATTAGTTGCGCAACTATTACCTTCGGAGGACAAATTGTGAACTTACAGATTTGTAAGACATTGTTTACAATACATTTGTAAGAAAGTAAAAATTTAAAAAATGGGACCAGCTTTTGCATATATGTCTAGTCTATTCAAATAGTTCCACTTTGTCCGTCGTCTGTTATTTCTCTTTACCCGTATCAGCACGATTCACATTTTATACCTCTCCAAATCAAGGTATTCATCAATTCACAAAGCCATTCTATCTACTTCTACTATGAATAATGCTATAGTCACTTGATTGCAAGATACGTATTTCTGTTGAATATTCAGGAACTACAACTCTTTTCTTCCGGGTATTCTGAAAACTTGTCTTTTCATGTCACACGTTTTCCCTCTATTACTCATGCGCAACACAGCACATGGCATTTTCCATTACATCATAGCGTCATGACACTTGCTTCTCTTCAGTCCTACCACCTGTGTCTTGATGTATAGCTTCATGTTTCTGAAAATGACAAATTCCACTTTGCCCGCACGTTTAACTTTGACCCCTTTCCCCTATTATTGACGATTGATACTCTTTTCGCACTAAGGAATAATGTTTTCTCGATACTCTCAAAATATAAGCAAAACAAATCGCCGTGATGCACCTTACTTGTTCACTTCGACTTGGTCTATTGGCTTTATATGTTTGATATTTAAGCAATATATTTGCTATACAAGAATTAAAATTTAACAGTTATTGGTAATTTTAGACTTTAACCAATTCATCGTAGCGTGTACTGTTAACTTAGCACTAACATGATGAAGAACGAAGAGGTATATAGCAATATCGGTTTCATCTTTAAAAAGTGGTACGGTCCTCGTAAAGAATAAATTGAAGTACAAAACTGAAATGGTAGAGAAGAGAAATTTGAAGTTCAATGCCTAATTCAAAAAAAAAAAAAAAAAAAAAATGTTATGGCAAGCAGAACTATAATTATACAATTTAGAGTCTAGTTATTTTTTGTTTACAAAAATCTTAAAAGGTACCCATATATAGAAGTGAATAATAAAATAAGTCAATTTTGTCACTTGGCACGCATGCGACCCAAACTTTAAGTTTACAAAGAAATTAGTTTTTTTACTAATTTGTTTTCAAAAATTACACATGAGGATGTACTCTCATTCATACAGCTTTATTCAGTTGAGTAACATTTTACGATTGACATAAGTAGCATATTTCTATATTTTTCTGTTATGCACTAACATTTTTCTTTATAAAGATTCTTCATTCATGTTATGATGATCAAATGAGCAGATGATGATGAAAAACCTCATCATTGAATACACGACATTAATTAGCACACCTTTATCTTACATGTTGCTTGAATATCTCTGAAAAATACGACACTATGTTAACTCTGTGACACATTTCGAAATTATAAAATTATTTTCGATAAATATGTTTAATAAGAAATTAACATGACTTTCGACTTTAATTATTTCGTTTGTAGTTGAAATATTATGGTTAAACTTTGAGTTTTCTTCCTGTTAGACCCCATAAGTTGTGTCCTGTATCGTCTAAGTGTCATATGCCTCCTTTATTAAGCTCGACTGAATGTGATCGTTGTCCACCTAGCCTGGAATTGATGACTAAACCTAACATAATGTATTGTTTTTTTTGTTTTTTTTTTACCATTTTTTAGTAGTTAAGTTATTTCTATCCTGTCTTTCAATTCCTTTAATGTATTAATATAAATTCTCTCCATTTAAGTTTTCAGTCAACACTGCGTGTTCAATTTCAATATATATTATATAGAAAGTCAGTTTAGTAAAGGTCATATCAGCATCACAAAATTAAAGTTTAATACTTTACGTTCTGTTCCAATAATCAATATAGTGTATTACCAGATCATTTAAACAATGTTTTCCAATATTACTAATCCATTTATTTCATTATTTTAGTAGGTCAGCATTTGGAAAGAATTACAGAGCTATTGTTTCTCTAGAAAAAAATGCTGTTTCAAGACAAATTCCCGTATTTATAAAGGTAACCAAGAAAGTTCTGTCGCTTTTTTGTGGAGATCTGTGTTCAATTGGCCCTCACATTGTGAGTTGAATGCAAATGGAGGTAAGGAGAAGGTCAGTTGTTCGTGTGGGTATATACGTTGGTGAGGGTGTATGACTAGGCGGACAGTGCAGCGGTGGTCTAACAAGTTTAAGGATGGTGACGAAACACTCGAAGACACACCATGTACCGGAAGACCAACACATGTACAAAATGAAAATCTTCAGGCAGCAATTTAGACGAACAGTAGCCAGACATGTGAGGAACTGGGACTACAATTCAGTGTGAGTGGAGAAACCATTCGGCAGCACCTCTATCAACTTGGGAAGCGCCACAAGTTTGGTCGATGGGACACACATGATTTGACTTCGGGTCAGAAGGCAACGCGAGCAGGCACCTGTGTTTCTTTGCCATTTCTGGACAGGGTGTTGACATGTGATGAGAAGTGGGTCCTGTACGTAACTTCACGGCGCCGACATCATTGGTTAGTATGCCATGAACCGGTTCCAAAACAGCCGAAACCAGCAGTGTACCAGAAGAAGGTTCTAATATGTGTTTGGTGGACTGCTCGTGGTATCGTGCATCGGGAACTACTACGTACCAGCTGGTTAGAGCATCAATGCAGCTATGTACTGTCATCAGTTGAGCCGTGTTCAAGAAAAACTCAAAACTTTGGAGCCAGCACTTCCGAATAGCAAAGGGATCTCCTCCTACAGGACAACGCTAAGCCCTATGTGGTTAGGATGACCCGGGACACACTTGTACGCCTTGCATGGGAAACACTATTTCATCCGCCATACTCCCCGAACAGTGCTCCGTCCGATTATCGCCTGTTCCATTCTTTGAACAGTCACCTTAGAGGACCCCAGTTCAAATCCCTAGTAGAGGAGCAACAAAATGCACTTGATACTTTCTTCACTTCACAGCCTACCAAGTTCTACCGCGATGAAATCCATGACCTTCCAGAACGTTGGCAGAAGATCGTCGATGTTGACGGGAACCATTTTTGATCTCCCATGTACGTCTTAGGTGACATATCAATGTTCTAAGGTGGTTGCTGAAAAAGCGACAGAACTTTCTTGGTTACCTTTATAACACAAATGAATGAACTTGGAGTCTAAAATTACGGGAATGACTATGTGAATAAATCACTTAATCGAAAATGAAACACATATATTCTTTGTCTTACTTTCAAATATGGAATTCAGTAGATCAGTGAAAAGAAAAAGTTATTAGGATATGACTTATTTTTATAAAATGTAAAATTAAAGCTTTCTTGATTGATGCGTTGTATGTTGTTTGAAAGATATACAATATAAATTGTAACGAAACCCTTAAGAAACAATGATATTTAAACACTTATAACTAGAACTGGTTCTTTTATTACAACATACTTATTTTACTGTTGTTACCAAAATGCTTGCCTTCCTAAAATCCATTATGCTTAAATAAAACGTCATTATTCGTTCCTTCAAGGTCAAATTAAGATCAAAAAATTGTGGTAAAACATATGAGGACCTTATTTTCAAGAGGAGACATTATGATTTACTACTTTCTTTTGTGAAAACCATCCTTAACTGTATCCGTATCTTTGGGGTGAAGTTCCAAAATTACTAATTTTACAGTAGAAGTGAATAAATAAGGTGGATATATTCCGTTTTGGTAAAAAGGACTAACTTTAAATTACGATTTATATTTAAAGGCCTTTTCCTCAGTGGTATATTCCAACACAGCGTGTCACAAAGAATCAGAGACTGTTGCTAGTGAATTTTGGAACAAAAGAGAAAAAGATATTCTATTTTTCAAAATAAACTGATTATATTTTTGTTACGTTTAGTGTTGTGAAGTATGAGGTTTCCCACACAATACAAGATACATATAAGAATTTATTTATTTATTTTTATTCCTGGAAACCTCTTCAATAAGAATTATTAATGATTATAATAATAGTAAAAAGAGTGTCAGATTTTACGTGCAAGTTCTGAAAAATGAAATATGAACATAACACACTATTTAACAATTTAACTCTTCATCTTAAAAGGGTTTTATTCCTTTACACAAATTCTATATTAGTAATCTGTTAAGTAATGCTAGATCTTCCAACGCATTAGGATGGTCTTGGTTTCACCTTAAATAGTAGGTCTCTTTTTCATATATCTTCAATAACAGAAAAGGCGATTAACTGTAAAATGTTTTTCTTAAAGAAATAAAGCACATGCGTTTCTCCAATTTATCACAGTTTTTGCTCAAGCACATATGCCAATAGGAGTTAAAACTAATAACTTATGGCCTCTGAAACCCGGAGGTTCAATTCGCGTTCACAAAAGTTCTCCGTTGATTTCCGCCCTTAGCAAACTGGGTCCAGTTTCTACTTTGTACGTGTCAATAGCAGTATTATTTAAAATTATTTATGAATACTCCATTAAACTGAGTATATTCCTTATGGATACTATACTATCAAAGTTGCTACATCTTGTTAGGAAAATTCAACAACTTAAAGAAAATATTATCCTTTTTTTCGTTTCGAATATTTCCAATCGTAGAAGTCCGTTGTATGTTATTTCTAAATGTCTTGCTATCGTATCTATAAAACTATTACAAAGCACGAGAAATATTTTAATTGGAATGGAAGTGTTTATATTAACCAATGAAAGTGTAAAATATAAAGAAATTGCTTTCTTTTCTTTTCAGAATAATGATTTTCAAACATCAGTTTGTCCAGATCGTCGTACACCTTCTCTTAAGAAGGCAAATTCAAAGTTTCACCTTTAGTGAATTACAAAATGAAAACTTAGCAAGTTGTTTTACTGAAATTTGGAAATTACATTTAAGTCAGAGCAAAACAATTATTCTTTTTCAAGAGTACCAGACAGATGATCAATTTTCCTTAACAAGGCAGATTTTAACTCCAGTCATAAGATTACGAACTTCGCCATTAATGAAAGATATAACATTTATGCAAAATGTCACCAACGAACAAATAAGATTGCTTCGTCTATCTATGTTCAGGCTTGGATCTGTTGATTATGTATTTTTGGTAGAAGAAGCAGCTGATATTGCGAAGATAATGAAAACGTTTTATTGGATTAAAATTTCGAATTATCCTATTCATTCCGTTGTGGTGTTTATAAATGATTATTGCAATATTGTGAACATAAAAGTAGCGTTTAACATTTTAGTTTACCATGATCTAATTAATGCAATAGTTGTGTGCAATGCTATAGGCAGATCAACTAAATATAATGATGGTGTATTGAGCAGTAGTTCATCGGTGTCCATGTACACGCATTTTCCATTTAGCAAGGAACAGTGTAGATCAGTACAGAGAGTAACTGTAATAGATACTTGGTTTGACCGAACATTTGCCGTAGGGAATAACCTATTTCCAGACAAAGTACAAAATTTACATTCGTGTCCAATAAAGCTTTTCTGCATTTTGGATGGGCTTTACTACTACTTGAAGAAAACTGCTGACGCGAAAAGAGTTCTTAATGGTGCTCATGGAAACTACCTCTCAGTTTCTGCGGAAGTTTTGAATTTTAGTTTACTTATTACTCAAAAACCTTATTTTGATGGTATGATTGACTATGATTTTACAATGTTTGGCGTATACAAAAATTTATATTGGGGGCATTATGATGGCATGCTTGGTCTTTTTTGTGTAGGTCCCTTTATTGAATACTTTGACCATATACTAGCTCGTGATTTTTTACATTTCGTATGGATTTTTCCACTTCCATATGAATACCCGCGGTGGATGAATATATTATTTCCATTCACATACGTTTCATGGACCTTCGTTGCTTATTCATTTCTAATTTTTGTCGCCTGTTTTAAAGCAATATCTTATGTAAGACAACAGAGGAATAATTCTTTGTACAAGTATTCATTGTTATACAACCTTGGAATTCTACTGAACGTATCTGTTTCCCCACCTTCCTTAAATATTCCGCTTAGACTTCTTTTCGTTACATGGGTATTAGCAAGTCTGGTGATTAATACTGCTTACCAGGCTGCTCTCTTTCGTTTTGTTATTCAACCAAAGACGTATCCACAGCTTGATAACGAGGAAGACCTTCTGAAATCTGGATTATTATTTGGAGGTTCCAAGTGGAGTAGACGTCATTTAGAAGGAAGAAATGATGACGCTTCTAAAACAATTCTAAGGAAATGGACCTATGAAGAAGACCTCGATAAATGCTTCAAAAGACCGATACTAAAAAGAGACTTCGTCTTACTTTCCAATAAAGAGTTCGCACATTTCTATGAGAACGGTGTTTTCCGTGATTTCGATAATTCCATATTTCACATAGGATCTCAAGTCATTACCTATGAACCACTAACCTTTTATTTTCGCCGCGGATCAGCTTTTACAAAAGCTATTCGTCACATCGTTGATCATTGCTTTGAATCTGGACTTCCTTTAAGATGGGTGCAAGAAGGATATGACAATGCAAAGAAAGGTTTAGAGACTGAGTTACCTTTCAGAAAAAAATATGTAGGACCAGTATCTATTTCACTCAATAGTATTATGGGAACTTACGTTATTCTTGTATTTGGCTTAGGTTTTTCGTTTATAACATTTTTAGCTGAGGTACTCTTACACTTGTGTTCAAGGAAAGTGAAAAACAATAAAGGTAAATTGGTACGGATCTGTAGAAAATTACCTAACTGTTTTCATAAAGGATATCCAGATATTTCTACTGATAATGATGATGAGATTCAACATTCTAAGAACAATCGTTGATGTATTCAAGACTCCAGTTGTTATTACAAATGTTATGCATTTATTGACTACTTTCTAAACCAGTGGTTTATTAGATATTTATGCTCCTATTTCATATGTCGTGTCATATATTTTGTCAGCATACGCCAGCACCGTTATTGTCTTCTTTTTCTACATTAACAGGCAAAATATTTGTACGACATGTTCCTGTATATGTATTACCTTCCTAAAATATACAAGAGTTTTCCTTCAAATATATTTCAAGCTAACCAGTCCACACATATAAAAAGATCTACCTTACTTGACAAAGTGTAGTATATATACACATAAGTCTTAGTTGGAATACGTTGTTCTATTCTATGAAGTAAGCTTGAAGTTACTTGGAGTTTATCACTGAAGTTCAGAAGCTTTAATGCTATTTTATATATTATTTGTGGAATTCAATAACCAGCAGTACATGATTCATGTAATAGTATGTATTAGTAACTATTACTGGTTTTGTATGAAAAGAGAGAAAAAAGAACGTACGTCGTGAGTGGGAAGCGGGTGAGAGTTGTCGCTATACTCTCTTCCGAAGTTTCGAAACACTGTTGTGAATAAAATAATTTAATTAAATGTGAATAAAATAAATGGGAATTTTATAAATCTAACTTCAAATACTTTTCGTTGGGTTGACTAATTCGTATCGGACTTCCGAAGAAATATCGAACAATTTTTAATGACCGTGTCAATAGCGACAACTTACAGTTACGACCCCTTTTTCAGGTTTTAGAAGAAAATAGAGAAAGAAAAAGAAAGTAGAAAGGAAAAGAGAAGGTGAAGAAGGAAGGAAGAAGAAGATAGGAAATCTGAGGAGAACTAATTACTGGATAATTATGGAAAATTTGGTGAAGAACCTTGAATGATTTCTAAAAGTAGTTTGAATTCAAAATGTTATTGCTCGAGGATCAATATTGTAAGGATCCGGAATAGACACATGTTCACTCTTACAACCCCGACCTGGATCAAGGCAACTACACTAGTGGGAGTTGCCCTGGCCCAGCCCAGGTTACAAGAAAGTTTAGATCTATTTTTTATCCATTATTTTAGAACGAAGGTTACTTAGTATCCAGTCTTTGAACTCCAAAATTTAGAGGTCGATCACACATTCGAATCAGCCAGAAAAAAATTTACTTTGAGTAATGCATACATTTGTCACGAATGAAATTTTGACATTTCTGAAAGATCGTCGTTTATTCGGGCGTATTCTGTCATTTTTGGCTTTTTTCCCAGAGCCGATTGTAATCAGGTTTAGGCTTGATTCTTTATAACCGTAGCCATGCATTTTAAAATCATTACAATAAATTAACGTTAATGTTACGACTTACAACTAGAGTTATTACTAATTCACACACACATACACACGGGACAGTGTATAAACATGGATAAGTTAGTCTCAAAGAAACCATCTAACTACATTTTACTATACATTTTATTACATCTATTAAAGAACAAAAAACAATATAAATTGTTGAGAACATACTATTAATATATATAAAAATGTAGTAATATACACATGAAATTACACAATAATGTCCTGATGACGTATTAACAGAATTTTTTTTAAAAATCTTGGGTAACTAAATACGGATTTAGGTAAATTATTTGAATTACATAGTACAAAAGAAATTATTAACATATATAAATATATTTTTACATCTTACAAAATTATAGAAGGAAAGAGGAAAAAAAAGAAAATTATTGTATGAAGTTTGAAGTGTCTTTTTTCATATATCCCTATATATATATATATATATATATATATATATATATATATATATATATATATATATATATATATATATATATATATATATATATAATATTTTATTTATTTATTTATTTTCTTTTCTGGTGAGTTTACGAGTACTATCTCGCTACTAGCGATGATTGTCAAGGTCACATCACCTATCAGGCACTTTCACGGCTTCCATTTGTCTTTTGCTATTATATTTTCATATGCACCCATATAATTATGTTAGTTATTTTAAAATATGTAAGTTCGTTCGTAGATGCATTCATTGAGCATTTTTCCGATTTTGGACTATAAAATAAATTTATGGTCTCTAAATTATAGAGGCTATTTTCTATCCTCGATTAGTCGTCACTAGCTGGGTTATCAACCAGCTCTAAGTCACTAGGTCGTTCTATCTACACAGGTACTTCTGAACCTAAATTGTCAATTCATAATTCATGAGGGATTCGTGATATTGTTATTACTATTCTGTTCTTTTGTTTGGAGACTGTATATTTCGATGCACAGGAATTAAGGTAAAAGCACACACTGTTTAGGTTGTGAAGATTTGGATAAGAGGAACGGATTTTAGATGAAAGATTGGTACAAGGGTGTTACGTTGGTGAACTTTGAAATGGAATTAATGGTACCGTAGGGTTACGAATACGACCTGCCCTTCTTTCATATTACATGCAATTAATATTAAAAGAACATGAGGCTTAAAAAATCACATATTGTATCCATAGAATCTACGAAACATAAACAAAATTATTTTTATATGCGGAGGTATTTCTAAAATCTATCTTTCGTATTTGTCGGATATCTCGAACAATGGCAACCAATAATCGTTCGGGGTAAGTACTAAACCCCTTATACATATTCACTTTCTCAATTCAATTATACACTTTACTTCGACGTCATATTCACGTTTCATATATATTCACATTTCATCATCTACATATATCTTCAATAATAATCTATACATTATGCTTCAAGAAAAATAAATAAATAAACCCCGACAACTAATTCACTAACAGGTTGCAACACTTTCCATAAACGAGAATATCTGACATCCCTTATAATCAACGGATTTTTCCGCGTATAAATATACAATCGTATTTTGATATATATATATATATATATATATATATATATATATATATATATATATATATATATATATATATATTCTGTTTAAACAGTAGACCCTTGATACGTAAGGCAGGCACGTACACATAATTTTAAACCTAGAGTGTTAATTTCACTATTGGGCCCAAACTACTACAACCTTAATATTTATTATACCTTATGGCAGGAAAGTAGAAATAGCTGGTGGTTTAACATAGAACTTCAAATGGATAATTACGAAAGAATGAGAATGATATGGTGTACAGGACCATCAATCACCCCGCGGTGGGTCAAATACTACAAAAAATTAAAACCAGTCCCTCGATACTTCACGTCGATGAATTTCTCCACGAATCATGTCTCACGATATCTCAGTCCATGAATTAGGTTCAAGAGCTATATACTGAAAGATCAATATTTATAATGTTCAATACTTAAGGGGGGAAGGTTAAAATAAAAAATCTTGAAGAGGAGATTAGAGAGATAGCTGAAGGAGAGAGAGAAAAGCGGTGCCAAAGGAATACGCTAGAACACTATAACTACAAAGATAAGTGGTCGAATTTCGTAATAGCACATTCCATAGCCAAATATACTTATATACGCCGAAAAAGTGACCTACTCAAATGTGTGTCCCAAGGGGCCTCTGAGTGCCTAAGTACGAGTCCGGTAGGCAACCATCTCACAAGGAATAAGCCCTGTGGGATGATTGGCTATTAACTGTATCTGGTACCAATTCACTCAGATTACGGCCGGTCCAGCCGGAAGATTGGTGCGCTCTCTAATTTTGGATTTCAAAATAAAAAATATCCGACCCCTCAGAAAAATAAGAATTCCGAGAACAGAATGGAAAACTAGAGTGAAGTCGTTAAACACTAGGGAATTTACCAAAATAAAAAATTAAATAAATTAGAATTTTGTACTGGTGATTTATTCGCCAAATCTCACCAGTGGCTCCCTCTTCGCAAGAACGCCAAATCTGGAGGTGTAGATTGATTTCAATACCTATCTAAGTTAAAACTAAGAGAAAAAATGAAAATATCTGTAGGGGAGAGAGGGTCGACACTTGGGTACGAAAATTTCAGAGTTTACTGTACTTAATTTGTAAAAAATTCGTTGACTTTATGCATTTTGTCACTCCTACAAACAAAGTAACTTAGCCGGAATAGGTGACGTAGAAAAAATTATGTTGCAGGTTAACCTCAAGACGAATGCATATAGTTCTACGGCACCACATTTTTAAGCAACTATCGTACGGTACATAAATTAAACACATACATTCAGGGGTGTCCTATTCTTTCACATTCAATTTTCATATATATATATATATCGCGTTGTGCAGGATCTTAGGTTTGCTTCCCGAAAATAGGATCAAAGACAGCATAAACATCTAAACATATACTGCGAACAAAAGACAGCTTGTACAATGACGCAGTATGGTACATCGTGCAAGAACACTACAGTGTATTTAACAGCACGTGGAGCCTCAGTCGTATACAATGGATTGTTTTGAAGAGAAAATTGTTTGTTTTGGAAAACAGAAAGAGAGATTTATAAAATAAATTTCAGATGTGTCAAAATTCATCCTAGTCCCTTTAATTACAAATGTCGACTCAAGACCAAAATCAACCGTTTGATATGGGAGTCTTGTTGATTATTTTAAAGAACCTTAGTTTGTTTTGAAATACATAAGGATATATTAATGCAATAAGGTTGATGGTTTTTTTTAATACTTGTACCGAAAAACCAAAAAAGATATTTACAGTATACATTTGGTGACCAATTTCACACTGTTTATGCTACTCTTAAATTTCGATTCAAAACTCAAGTCAATGGCTTGTTTTTCGTTTCTTATTGATTGGTTTGGTAGGTTATCAATAGTGTAATTTATTAATCCATTTCATATTTTTGATTATTCTAAAATATTGCTGGTAATATATATTAATAATTTTGGTTAAGCGACCATCACTTCTAGGATCATTAGGAACAAACTCATTTAATTTGGAACTAATCATATGAATAACTTTAGGTTGAAATACACCGAACACAAGTTTAAGAAACTTACATACTCCAAATTTATTTTGGTAAAATATTACAGAAAATATAACAATTTTTCATTATTCGGTAGAACAATCAAGGATGCTATGTAAAGCTTTGCTCATTGCTTACAATAATAACTAATTTAAGTTATCAACGTCAGCTTCTTAGATATTTATTATTCTGTATCTGAAAGGTGAAATGCAAGTATAGTATAGATTACTTGCTTGATACACAAGATTTTGAATAAGCTCTGCCTCTGTTGATAAGTCATTCTTAGCAAACAAAATGTTTGGCGGAGCACTGATGAGAAATATAATTATTAAGATTAGTACCTCAAGGGCTTCATTTAATCATAGTAGCTGGGGTGTTACTAACAATGTGGGATATGTATGGCTGTTACTATTTCTGTGCTCCTTCATTCTTTCACCTTGGTTTTCAACAGAACTCTGGGTCAAAATGGTGAAACTGGGCATGGGGTTAACCGTAACCCTCGTTAAATAACACGCTAAACTGGTCATGCTGGGGTAGATGGGCTAATGTAAAATTGTATGTATTAAAGCCATCAGTTTTTACTATGTACGATTATCTTCTGTTCATTGTTTGCACACGTGTTACGGTCATGACGACATACACTGTACGAATAACAAATTCCCTGTTCGAAAAACATCCCTTTTGTTGTATGACTGTGAGTTTTCATTTAGTCGTAGATTTTACGTTACTTGCTTTGATATTGACGAGGAATGGTAACAATTCCCATGTATTTCATATTAACTTACCCATTATCCACCACTCGCGTGGTGCACAAACCGCCCTTTTACGATGTTACTTAATGTACTGAGAGCGCGATTGGTCTGTTTAAATCCTGTTAGATTTGACATGTCTTTGTCATTTCTGCAGCTTGTTATTTAGCATAAATGCATTCCCATGATTTCAAGCGTATAAGTAACTAATTTGTTTTTATCTTAACTAATATAACTTAAAATGATCGCTTTTAAATGCAGCAATGCAGCATATTTTAGCTACTCGAACATTAGCAAGTTACTACATATACTTCTTTGGTTTAAAATGTTAAGTGTACTTTCTTGAATATTGTGAGCTTTTGAAAATGAAACTTTATTATGACTTTATAACAAACTTTATTAGATAATAAAAGCAACATTGCTATATTCAATTTGTTTCTCACTATGTACAAGAGCCAGAAATTTATGTTGGTTTGACCTCATTGGCAACTTCACCTACTACGCTTATTATATAAGGAACATTGCTATATTTAGATAATTTGTTTCCCACTATGTACAAAGGCCAGAAAATCCGTGATGGTTTGACATCATTACCAACTTCAGCTTCTAATCAAATTAAAAGGAGTCTTGAACAACAACAACAATTAAGGATATTTCTTCATCCTAGAATTGAAAATAACATTAATTTGAAATCTATGAACGTAATATTTTGTAATAGCTACGGTGAGTCTTTTTGCTATTCAAGTTCATTATGATTAAAATTTTTATTCTTTCAACTTTTTTCTCTATTTCATACATTCACAGCTTGTTTTATGTTTAAAGACTACTTCACTGTTCTGAAAATCATTAAAGTTAATGGATCTCTTAAACTGCATTTTCAAACCACTATTATATATTAATTTATCATTCATTGTGCAAATAAATGATAGCTTTCACTAACTGGTTCATGTTACCTTTGCTACCTTAAATCACTTAAACTAGAAACACAAATCACTGAACAATGCAACATGCAACGTTGTATTTAGATGCCATCCCCTCTTGTTTTTACAGTGTCTGATGAAGGCAATATGTTCAGTTGGTTGGCGAAATTGTTACACAGTTATGGTTTATATTTCTAGTTTAAGACAGCTTTCAATACACATGGGGATCGTCTCATATGGAATACTCATACAATTCATGCATTGCTCTTCATAAGATAATTCGAACTAACAAAATTTAAATAATATTTTATTAAGAAATATCCAACACAAATTTGTCCTAAAATATCGTCGTTTAAAAGGTCCTAAATAATATAAATGCTACAGCAACAAAAATAATAATAACTTTCAAAACATACAACTTATCTTTAGTATTATTCTTAGTGTGTTGGGAAGTAATAAGTCATTAAACGTTAATATAATAAAAATTCTTTTGATGTTAATCTAATATGGATTCATATATTACCTCGTATGGTAAGCATGTATCATTACTATATAAGAGAGAGATATAAGTCTTGGAATATTCTTCTACACAATAAACCTATATTCATTACAGTATAGTGAAAGCAAGTTAATATTCGAAGTATAGCTCTCGTATTAGACTCTCTGCAGCTACCTTTCAGAAGAAAACATATTTGATCCCACGTCATACTACGTATTGTCCTTAGAGCTAAAGAAGTCAGTCACTGCTATTCCCACTCCCGCTATTTGAAGAAGCATCATGATTTCAGAAAGTGCTCCATTGACCAAATATGTAGTAACCCGAGGGATCATACGTCGGGTGTTGCACCAGTTTGATGCTATCAACATCCTTCACTTTATGTTGCATTTTCGAACCGAGTCTGATGTTGCGTTATCCTGTTGCAGCAGGCAGAGTTTTCGGTTCAGCATTGCAAGATATTTTTGATGTAGTGCAGCATACGTCCACTGCAACTGTTCGAGTAATGGTCGACATTGATGGTATGACAGTTAGGAATGAACTCATGATAAATTATGCCTCGTAGTTCCACAACACACAGAGCATGACTTTAAGCTCAAAATGGCCCTATTTGACGACGGGTTTTGGAACTTCACCCCAATCAACCATTGTTTTTTGCATATTCAGATTTAGGAAGAACATCCACGTTTCGTCGTATGTTACAATCCATTTCAAGAAACGGACAAAACATGGATTTTGGCATTTGTCAGGACATATCCCATCTCCTCTATGCCTGAGCTGGATTCAACTCATGTGGCACAATGCAGAAGATTCTAATAGCTTTCCCGAAATCATGAATGTGACGCACTAGAGTGTACTGGGACATGTCGAGATTGTTTGACACTTGTCGTTCGCTGGTTGATGAATTTCTGTCAATAGCGTGCCATATGACCTCGGACACTGTTACCCTGGCCATGGCCATGCTGATCTTCGACATTTTTATATAACTTGTGGAAAACTTCTCTAATCAGCGAGTTGATGTGGTGTAGTTTACTGCACATTCCCCTTTCGCATGATAAATATTTTGGGTTGCTGCCACAGCGTCATGCCTGAGTTTGAACTTACACAGTAACAGTTGACGTGTCAGATGTTGTTGAACACTCAACGTCTCTGCCACTATAAACTGAATGAAGATATTGCCAGAGTGTCGGCCCTAGTGTTAAATATTCCGCTTGTCATACTACATTTTGGACCTGTTTTACCTTATACTTACGGTAGATCCAGCGTATACACGCGCCTACTGTTTCGGTTGTGATAATATTGCAGGACTTATGTCCCAGCCTTGTATAAACTCTACCATTTCATACAATAACTTCATAATTGTGATCATCAGTGCTATTGATTTAACAAGTATTTGTAGTTCAAGAGTCTCAGAGACTTTTATTATTATTATTATCATTTATTATTATTATTATTATTATTATTATTATTATTATTATTATTATTATTATTATTATTATTATTATTTATATTTGTGAATCATGTTATAGAAATGTAGGTCATGCATAGAAAGGGAGGACGAATATTGCGTAATGTATTAGATAATTTGGCATTGTTTGCTGATTAATCAATGGCTTATTCAATAATGTTGAGCACGGAAATTCAATACGTAAATTAAGATGTTCAGCAATCTCACTGAGTCTGTTATATCTTTATATTACTTAAACTACTTCGACAATTTCATATTCCGAATTATACTTTTACTATTTTCCACATGTTCTTCAATGATTTTTTTTTATTGTTTTATGATGCTAATTGTTTTACATTTGTTTTAGTTTTCTGTATTTCGAAGTTTAATCTTCTTTATCTATTTATTTATTTAATAGATAAAATATCCATTCTTTATATAGGAAGAGTAAGGTTTGTGAAAAATATTTGAAACGCATATTTTAATCTCCTTTCCTCTCTTTTAGGATGTGTACTTTAATAATAGGTTAATAATTAAAGCCAAGCTTGGTCAGTGTTATGATCAAAAATTCATTTCAAATGGTTCATCCGTTTTCATGTATTGATCATGCAGCAAATTTCGACCTAAATTTAGAGGGGAAAAAATTACAGAAATTGCCCAGCTTAGAAACGGAATTTTCGAAAACCCTAGCACATGTGTCCAACTTTTCTGAGATAGTCCATTTTTTGTATAAATTTTGAACACCCTTCTCCCCCGTTAGGATATCCATAAAAAATTCTAAATAGCCTACTGAATTATCCCTGGGGTTACCTAAAAGTGTGTCAAACGAACTTTGTGTATTTGCGTAGGGAACAAAGATACAAATATTCAGCTTCATATATAATATTTAGTTATTTATTCATTCACTTATTTATATTTATTCATTTCAGGAGAATAACCATGAGATTCCTGTTATTTAAATAATGAGTTTTTGCTTATTTTTTTCATTTGTAAATGATCTTTTGTATGTTTTACCTTTTTTTAAATTCCTTTTGATTTTAAGGAAAGCTCTCAATAAGATACACAAATGAAATGAAATTGTTTAGTTTAACATCCTACTGTTATGCCATTTAGACTAAAGGAGACTAATGGTTAGTAAAAATGATTTATTGTGAAATTATTTTTTCTGCTTTTCCACCGGGAACCGAACTCCGAAATACGTGTATCAAAAGCACATGAGCTAACCACCTAGACCAGCGGTTAGGACATAATGGACAAGTGCTTTCTCACATCAGCATCTGAATTCATAGTTAAAATACAAACAATTAGATGTACATTAAATATACCAGAGCGAAATTTATTGATTGGTCAGTGCTGAAACACATACTGTCAAATTCAAGCACCCATCTTCACATCTGATAAACAAGTGTTACATTGTCTTGCATTAACACTGGTATTGACATTGTTTCTATGCATAGTGCTGCTCAGTTTCATAATCGAATCAAGTACTGACTCAAACTCTGATCACATTCCTCTCTATTTATGAATTATGAGAACTAAATGTGTGAGATTAATAGTATATAACAATGAAAAAATATATGCAGTCCATAAGGAAGTTTTATGTATCTTCTTAACATTTTAAATCTAACATTAAGATCTCTACATATAATAACACTTTTGGCATTATTTCTTAACCCTGCAAGTGCACGTTTACTTTTGTTTGTATACAAAGTGTCCCCTGGGCCAAGGTCGCCCATTAGGGGGCAAGGTGGGGCGCTCGCCCCCTAGAGGAAATTGTACTTTGATATATCGAAAATCCAGCAGAATTTTTAGAATAGTTACAGCAAAATTTGGAATTATATTTGAAATGTCGCTTATACTTGCCCCTTCTTGGAAACCACAACATGGGCTCTGGCAGACCCTTAAGTACTTAAACAATTTTGAAAGTAATTATTGAAATTGTGTAACTTGAATATATCTCAATATAGGAAGTTACCATAATAAGTAGGCAGCATTTTCTAGATCAGTCATGTAAACGTTAAATATAGAGGATCGAAAGTAGACCAAGCATTGGTACTCGATTCGTAATAAAATTAACTGTACTGCAGAAGATATACAGGGTGTTTCAAACCAACACCGACAACGTTTGGGAGGTGATTCCTGACACCAAGATAAGGCAAAAATTATAGATCAATCGGGGTGCACAAATGCTTCCTTTCGGAGTTATAGGCTGCCGAAAACATGAAAAAAATCAATTATCAGACTCAATAGCTCCAAAACTATGGGACCTACATTAGTCGGGTCAAGACTTCACTTAGGAACTAATATGCGCCTATCCAAAAATACATGTTTTAGAATCCTAAGGCACTCACAAAGCAGCTTTTATAGAAGGAGTTTGGCTACGGACATTTAATTTGAAGTACCATCCAACTACTTCTATGAAAAATGTTACATAAGTTCCTCAGGATTCTGGAACTTGGACATTTGGAGTTTTTATCGCTCCAAGGAACAGTCTTTGCAAGTAGATATAAGATAAAGATAAGTGCTAAAATGTATAGGTACTGTTATTAATTTTTGAATGTTACGAAATTTTATGCTTCTGGAAAAAAAATCACGAAAAAGTCACGAAATTTCATTTTGGAATTTTAGTAGACACTCTGTATATGTAAAAGTCATACAATTTCAATTACGAATAAAATTGCGACGAAGAATAGGTTAATGTTTTATTTGGTTAAACCCTACTAACAATTTGCTTATTGGTAAAGAATATCAAGGATGTTATAAATAGAGGATCTGCCCATATGTATCTTCATCCTATTAAGACAATGAAGTCAAAAATCAACCGAGCATCGGCACGTCTGATTGGCTATTCTCGTTTCCGCCATCGTCTCATTGGCTACTTTCGTTTCCGCCATGACTGTTGGCTCAAAATATTGCGATCCTATTGGGCGGAGTGGGCAGAGTAGGGGTGGCGAAACTGACGTATGCCTTCAAGATTTTGTTGTAAGGGCAGATCCTCTATTTTATAAGATCCTTGAAGAATATAAACATGAAAGCTGTGGCGGTTTCCTTACCTTCCCCTCTGGTAAAAAGAGAAGAAGAAGAAGACAGGCTTAAAATTTACTCGGCTAAGAACAAAATCCATATTAATTTCTTTCTTTTGTTACAGGGGACAATAAATTTGTGTTTTGCATAGGGGCGCGAATTGCTTAAAAACGCTCCTGATACATAATCTTCTAAAATACTACAGTTAGGATAGCGAACACATAATAATAATAATTAATTAATAAAAGGCAGTGGAAAGATGGCACACTGGAAACTGGTACAAAATATAAATAAGCCGTCGGACACCAGGATAAGAATTTTCAAACTGGAACTGTCTCAGTCAAAATGGAACGTACAGTAACCAGTAGATAAAAAGTAAACTAATTTTGTAATAATAAAAAGGAATCGTAGATTTGAAACTCTATTTTACTTACAAGGTACATTCGCGAAGTGTCCGCTCGGAATTCAGGTAAAATTGATTCAAATACAAAGTTCTCCGTGGCTCAATATGTATTGTATAATTTTAGCGGCACATATCGGTAATTTGCATATTTATGGGCCTTCATCAGTCTTGGGAGATAACACTTCATAGTAACGCGTTATATTTTTTCCAAAGTAACTGTAACGGTAACGCGTTACAAATATTTAAGTAACGTACCTAGTTTGAGTTACCTTTTTTGCGTTGCCTTTCGGATGAGTAACTACAATATATGTACACTTTTCTGAAACAAATGTTTCTTTCCTGTAAGTAAATTTTTCAGAATTGAACAATGGCGCATGAACTATGACAATGACCGACAGTCAGTGACCGACACACAGAGAAACAGATAAGATCTTAGTGCCACTTGCTGTTTTGGAAGATGAGAACAGCCTCAGGGAAATCACATAAATTGATTGCAAGCTCCCGGAAGATTTTGTCATAGATTTTAACAGCTTCAAATCAACACATTCAGTGAATGAACTACGAGTGCAATTGTAGTTTATTTTAGTTCAATTGGTGTTGTTTTTATAAAGATGGAGAACGAAAATATTTTACGTTTGAACATTTGAAAGAATACTTTTTCTTAAAAGCTGGGAATGATAGTGTACAGAATTTAAAAGTAAAGTGTCTGAAGTGGCCCGGCTGGAAATATTTATCAACAGCTAGGGTGCATTAATTAACGACGTGCAGTAAGGGGTTAATATGAATAAACTTTCTGATGAGCAGGCCTACTTTATTACTAGAAAATAGATTTTTTAATGGTAAGCAGTAATAGAGTTCTTTCAGATCAGTTTGCCTATCCTAGAGTCTCGTCGATTACAGAGTTTAGAACAACTAGCTTAAAAATCATGTATCGATTGAAGATACTGGCAAGTTTTGATTTGCCCCAGTTCATGTGTTTTCATTTAATTAGTTGTAGTGTAATGCTTCTCTATATTCTGTATTTTTACCTTTGGTGCGAGCGGTCCCGGGTTCGATTCCCGGTGGGGACACTCGATTGAAAAAGCCTAACAGCTTTTTAAGGTCAGCCATCTTGAGTGAGGTTTTCCTGGGTTTTCTCTCATTCACACCAGGCAAATGCCGGTATGGTAACTAATATAATAGTCCCAGGCCGTTTCCTTCCTTCCCTTTCATCGGATAGTGTGCTCGACGAGGGATGTCATCCCTTATATTCGTGACGGGCTAAATGGCCTTAAGTGCCGACAGCCCAGAAATCTAATTCCTAATCTGTATTTTGAATTTTACATAATAACATTGTTATTATTATATAATAGTTTAGCAGAATAATAATAAGCAGCCATTTTTTCTCACGCAGTATGGCATTTTAGTCAGCGTTACATTATAAGAAAATGTTCACATAGCTATCAAGTAAGAATTTGTTCTTGTTTCTACATACAGCGATTCAGAACGTGCAATATTGCGTTTATAAAGTCAGAGAAGCACAACAAATTTCCAATAAAATAACTATCTGCATGAAAGGATATAGCAGCGCTACTATTATCAACCTACAGTTCTAAACATTCACGATGATTAGGGAAAATCAGAATGTGCAATAATAATAATAATAATAATAATAATAATAATAATAATAATAGCGGTATGGAAAACTGCAGTATTATTATTATTATTATTATTATTATTATTATTATTATTATTATTATTATTATTATTATTATTATTATTATTATTATTACATATTCAAAGTTTCGGACCTAAAAGTAACTCGTTACTTTCCAAGTAGGGTAACAGTTATTTTTGGGGGCAAGTAACACGTTAGTAACGTGTTACATTTTAAGGGAAAGTAAAGTAACTTGTAACGCGTTACATTTTTACAAGTAACTTACCTAACATTGGCCTTCATGTATCCGGTATTCAATCATACACTACTATAACTCTCGGACACAAAATTACTGTTAGTTTCTTTAGATATAACTGGACTATAATGTGGGCATATGCAAAACAAATTGGATCAAGTACTGTTTCACTGACACATGTGACCCACCCCGGCCGCCATTTTACGTCCACAATATTGGATTCAACTTTCGGTTTTTTAAATGGTAATAGGTGCAGGTGATACACCAAATTCATGTACAATTTTCTCGGAAATTCATTCGTGTAGTAAGTTACACCGTAGCTTGTACCGTTTGCAAGGTAATGCATGTTCAATGACAGGTACTTCACGAATATTGAACCAAAAGAAAGTTGTGCAGGGCCCCGTGTGTGTATATATAATATTTTACGTGATTTATCGTTGACGAAATATTCTCTGAGCGTACATACATACAGACACACAGACGTCAATACGCAAATGGTTGGTCTTCACCCAAATCTGGTCGTATCTGGATTTACATTGGGCATTTTGACCGTAGTACAATACTTCCTTGTTATAGTATAGCATGGAAGTAACAACAATCACACAAAGAAATGTCACACAAAGATTATGACACCAATTTGTAAAGAATTTGTTTATATCTACAGTATTTTTTCAGTTAAAAATTGTTTGATTTGTCATCAAAAAAAAAAAAAAAAAGTAAGCGTAACTGATATTACTCCGCAATGTCTATTCGCGAAGTGCCTAGAGGGATTTAACATGCAATACCTTCCAAACGGTACAAGCTATGGTAAAACTCACTACTCCAATGAATTTTTGAGATAATTGTACATGAATTTGGTGTTTCACTTGCACATATTACCATTTGAAAAACCGAAAGTTGAAACCAATATTGTGCATGCAAGATGGCGGCCGGGGTGGGTAATATGTGTCAGAGGAGCATTGTTGTTTTGCATAATGCATATGCCCACATTCATGTACAGTCACATCTAAAGAAACTAGCAGTAATTTTGTGTCCGAGCGTCATAGTAGTGTATGACTGAATTCCGGATATATATGAAGGTCCATAAATATATTTTACAAATTTTTGGCATGAGCCGCTAAAATTAGTACAATACATATTAAGCCGTGGAGAACTTTGCATTTGAATCAATTTTACGCGAATCCCGAGGGGTCACTTCGCAAA
This sequence comes from Thermobia domestica, assembly GCF_964235325.1. NCBI lineage: Eukaryota > Metazoa > Arthropoda > Insecta > Zygentoma > Lepismatidae > Thermobia > Thermobia domestica. The sequence goes on from NC_137464.1 coordinate 98,774,244, forward strand.
TGTACCTTGTTAGTATAAAATTTTAAAATTTCTGGGTCTAACTTTTAATGCCATCTTTCTTATATATGTTTGATTGTGAAACAATTGACGGTGAGAAACGAAACCTATGAATAAGGTATTGTTCATCGCAAATTTGTATCGTGGGGTCGAATTTAGATAAGTTTCGCACCCAACAAACTAGTCCTTCCCCATACTATCTATATCCCTATAAATTTCCAATGCACTTAGATCATCCTTAGAACTTAAAGATGTTTCGATCCCAACCAAACCTACACTTTTTAATCTTAACAAAATAGCTAAAAAAAATCAAAATAAAACTTTATATTGTATTTATGAAGACTGAAATTCGAAATTGCCCTACAAATAAATTGCCCTAATAGGTTGTTTAATTCAATTTCCGTTGTTGAATTCTTCGGTGATTAAATCTGCGACCTATCAATTACTCGAAGTTCTCGACAACAGAAGGTAGTATAGATAAATTGGGAGTTAAATAGAGGCGCTAGTAACAACAATATTTGTTCTTTATATGAAGGTATCTCCCCTTAAAAAACAGAACATAATATTGAGAGGATTTCCGATGTAGTTACGGCTTGCCTCTAAGTGCCGCATGGAATATCTTGCATCAATCTTTAAGTTGGCGTTGTTTTGTGCTGAGTGGTTCGTTCGTATTGCTGTATTGTTTAGTAACTGCGGCAAATCTGGCGATTTTTCATTGATTGCTGAGATAGCGGGCCACAAGAAGCAAAGGATCTATGTTAGATTTTGTTTGTTGTTGAAAAAACCGCAGCTAAGAAATGTTACGTCTTGCCAAGCTTTTCATGATGCTGCTTTGGGAAAGACACAAGTCTACGAGCGAATTTCCTATTTCAAAGATGGCGACATATCAACTGAAGACTTGCCACGCCCGGGCTGATCTTCGACAGAAAGAAATGGAGATAAAATTGGAAAAGTTCGAGATGTCATTAGTGAAGATCGTCGAAAGGCCATCGCTCAAATTTCTGAAGCAGTGGGGTTGTTCTGGAGTGCCTGCTAGCACTCTTAACTGATGATACGGGTTTGCGCGAAACTTGTGCCTCGCTTGCTGTCAAAGGAGCAGAGAGATATTCGAATTTGTCGCGATTTGAAGACTAAACTGCACTATGATTCAAGTTTTCTCAAACGAATTGTGACTAGGCATGAGTTCTGGTCGATTCTGAATCAAAACAAGCATTCCGCCAGCGGAAAACTAAAAATTCACCTCGTTTTACGAAAGCGCGTCAAATTAGATCCAATGTGAAAACAATGTCGATTTTTTTTTCATGTGAATTGGATTGTCCACAAGGAATTTATCCCGAAAGACAAACAGTGGATCAGCAATTATACTTGAATGTCTTGTAAAGCTTGCTTGAAAATATGCGACGGAAACGCCCAGAATTGTGGAGAAGTAGAATATGGTTTCACCACGACAATGCTCCAGCATTCACGGCTATGTTAGTAAGACAGTTCTTGACAGAGAACAATATGGTGTTTGTGCCCCATCGTCCGTACTCCCCATTTTTTTCCGTGGTTGGAGAAGATCTGAAAAGGAAGCGAGTCAGTGACGTCAATGAGATGAAAGACACACGTAAAAGAAAACGAACAGTATTTCGCAAGAGGCGCTTCGAAACTGCGAAAAAGAACGTTGGGAGGAGTGCGTTAAAGCACATACATAACACTTTGAAGGTGAGGATGAGGAAGACGCTTGTGTCAGACTTGCTCCTCCCCCCTTGGAAAATTCCAGCGATGTCCTTGGATTTAATGTTAAAAAGGATTACTCGCTGGAATATAAACAACGTACCTGTAAAACGAGTCAATCTTCTCGACAATACGGAAATCATCCAACTATTTCCAAACGTCTCTAATGTGTAAGCATTTGGTCATCAGGATACAGATAAACACCTGGTGAATATACGTATATTTTTAAAGAATTAGTAAATTATGCGGCAAAAATGTACAACAATTTTATGATATCTAAAATTCTAAAATATTGTTAGCTTTTAACTGAAAAAGAAAAAGTGTCCACAGACGAAAATATATATCAATAGTTAGAGTTTATGGAGCTGAACAAAATGATATGCATGACTGAAGCCTGATGCGTAGTTTTTGAGAAAATTAAGATAAACGAGTTCTTTTGTAAATATAGAAAATGCTCCTGTGAAACAACTATACCACTTATTTCGGGGAAACTAATACTAACTTCTCCAAGTTTTTCATTATGATACTAGCAAGACGATAGTACATAGTATGTATGTTTAATGAGATATCTCCTAAAATTTTAGTAAAAATGGGGAGAGAGAGAAAGAGAGAGGCATTATTAATTACCGTAGGATACTTTCATTTGTCTTTTTCTAATGGCAACATATATTATTTGTAATCAAATAATAAATTCTACATTTTGAGCGTTTAACGAGAAAACAAGTGAAAAGACGAGATATATCAATTGACAGATATTAAATTGATTTAAATTATACAAGGTCTTTCGAAAAAGTATCTGATCATAGCATCGGAAAACCAATACGCTCACCTGGTGTTTCTTTTTTTTTCTTTCTTTCATTCTTTCTTTTGGTGTGTGTGTGTGTGTGTGTTTTCTTCGTTCTAATCTCCTTCAAACTACTTCTCTCGTGCTTCCACACACAGAGTTTCGTAGCCTTTTCACTCGTGGAAATAAGCCTGGAAGCCCTCATTGTGAGGTTCCGTCGCATTGCAGCAGATCTTCCGGGTGCAAAACTGAGTTTCTATCTCGTAATTTTTGATTTTCGCGAACAGGCAATTACCCGGAGAGTAGGGAGCTTGACGAAACATCGAAATCTTGTGCTGTGCGGCAAAGAACAACAACATGGGCTACATGAATGGAGTCATTATCCTGGTGCAGTTTTTAAAGCTTTCAAGTTCACAAGACATTTCAGACAAAGAGCGTAATATAAACAACAAAAAAATCTAAAGAGAAAGTTCTTCGTACATGTACGTCCTTGCTCTACGTAAATACTATTTACGCAGATTGCCACGACCATCAAAGTACACAGAATATTGATTTGATTTTGCTATTTTATCTGGGTCTTCGCGAGCTTTGTCAGGCCTTGGCGAGATCGGATGTAGGCCAACCCACGGAGTCGGTTATGAAATTTGTTCTCGTGTCCTATCCGTATACCCATGTTTTTACCATTTTACCGCGCCGAGACCACAGAAGAGCACCCAAAATAACCACTCCTCCATAACAGCAAATGCAAATGAAAGTAACATCATCTGAAGGCTGAAGACGTAATGGAGCCCTTTTCCACGACGCAAAATTTGGCCAATCTATGCCACGTAATTTTCTCACAAACAAAAGAGTTCGAATACTTTTTTGACAGGGCTGGTATGCGTGAGTGTAAAACCTCATGTGAAGATTTTTTGAGAAAATGTGGGAACTTTAATCTTCTTAAAGTAGAGTTGGTTAATTGTGCTCAACCCTCTATAGCTGTTTCGTGGCGTGCAATGTAGACTCATATTTAAGGACTAACACACAGAGTCACCGTTCAAAAGATGGCAGTTGTGGAGTTGACTAGACAAAAGCAGGTAGCGTTTCGTTGCTACAAACAAATTTAGCGTGAAATGCAGTTAAATTCTGAGAACAAAACAGCTCAACTAGAATTTTGGAGTGTTTACAGATATGATTGTAGCATTTCCTAATTATTTCGTAATTACTATAAGGCAAATTTGTAATGTTGTTTATAAAAAAATAATAGAACATAATATGACGATTATCGAGTAATGACGCTAAGTCTGAGCAGACTTACCCTGCTACTTTATTATTAATATATTAAATATATTATGTGTGAAATGGAAAGGATGCTATCACACAACAGGAACTCTTGAAGCAGACTGTATAGCAGTATTAAATAAATTAAATCTTCTAGTTTGACGTCTCACAGTCACGATTATCCCTTTAGTCTAAGAGAGATGGACGATTAAGGCAAGTGAATGATGATGATGGTGGAATTGGTGGATGGAATTGGTGGACTGAAATTGTGAAAGAAAAGGGGAGTACCTTGAGAAAACCCACGGGCACGATGTTGTCCACCACAAACTTACTTGGCCGGAGACCGAACCAGAGACCTCACACAGTAGAGGCAAGCGATATATTACTGAACCAGCGTGCTCCTAACAGCATTAATTAGAAATTAGAAAGTTAATAACGTCAGATAGAAATTGTGTATAAAAGAAACATGAAAAATACAAAGCGGCCAACATTTGCATTTATGACCAAACTTTTGTTTATTTTTACATATATACACGAATATTAATAAATATGAGTGGGAGAAATTTGGTTTCTGCATGATATAAAAATTGGTGTTGATTTACAATTACGAAGGTTGATGAGTGGTGGCATTACCCTACCGGTAGGTCACTTCCGCTCGACTCTATACTGTTACTTGTTAACGTTTGTAGGAATGATTACACTTATCTGCAAATTTTTAACATTTTTCTGTTGTTTTGAAATAAAATGGTGTATCCGAATCGATTTTTTCTGCAGATTACGAAAATGACCTTCAAAGTTGTGTATCACGTCAGGTTTTTTTTTTTTTAGAAATCATGAAAATGTCAAAATTGAAAAGAAAACGAATACGAAACCTGTAGACGCCAGCCAGGGAATTCATATCTCGACGTTGTCATTTCTTGCGCCTCTTCTAATCGTTGCAGAGACACGATCGACACCTTGTTGGAAAGGCAATAGAACAGGGAATCCAACGAGATACGTCTGGTAACCCTGGCTCCCGTTCATAGAAGGGAAGAAAGAAGAAAGTCGAAAAAGTTGTGAAATACGTTTTTTTTTTCTAATTTTCGGCCACGCTGGCAATACTGTTAGAAAATATCATATGAGTGCCTCACATAGTCATACCAACCATATAAAAAATTATGTGATCGACTTGTTGGAAAGTTTAAATGGAATTAATGTGTAAAGAGAAACAAATATCAGAGTGTCCTTGCCCCTTACCCAGCATGAACTTAATGATTTGGTTCGTGACCTTAATTTACCTAAAGACGCGGCAGAATTGTTAGACTCGCGACTTCATGAAAACAATTTATTGAGTCCGAATACGAGATTCTCCTGGTACAGACACCGAGAGGCAGAATTAGTTTCGCTTTTTGCAGAGGAAAATGGTTTGGTATATTGTCGAGACATTCCGGCAGTCATGAAATTCTACAAGATCAATTGCAGTTCAGGAGAATGGAGGCTGTTCATAGATTCCAGTAAATCCAGCTTAAAAGGTGTTTTATTTCGCAACACTAACGTCCATCCATCCATACCAATAGCACATTCAGTGACTATGAAAGAGACATACGAAAGCCTTCAATTTCTGCTGGAAAAGGTGCAGTACAAGCGTTATGAGTGGTGTGTGTATGGGGATTTCAGTCATTGGAATATTGCCAGGCCAACAAGCAGGCTACACAAAGTGTCCTTGTTTTTTGTGTGAGTGGGACTCCGAGAAAAAAGAACTGAACATTGGGTTCGAAAGCAGGGACCATTCAGAAGTACTTTCATACCGGGCAAAAAGAATATTGTTTCACTTCCATTGGTTGATCCCTCTAAAATACTGTTGCCAGCATTACATACAAAACTAGGTTTAATGAAACAATTCGTGACAGCTTTAAGCAGAGATAGTAAATGCTTTCAGTACCTTGCCAGTAAATTTCCATTTATCACGTCAGAAAAAATCAAAGCTGGAATTTTCACAGGCCCACAAATCCGAAATTGATGGCGGACAAAACATTTGAGGAAAGTATAAGTGAGATAGAATTACAAGCATGGGCTGCGTTCAGAAATCTGGTACAAAACTTTTGGGGGAACAAGAAGACTGCAAATTACAGCGTTTTAATCGACGAGATGTTGGAATCTTTTAAACTGCTTGGCTGCAACATGAGCGTCAAAGTTCACTTTCTTCATGCTCATCTCAACTACTTTCCTGACAATCTTGGTGATTTTACGGAAGAACATAGCGAGCTTTCCATCAGGACATTAAGTGATGGAAAAGAGATACCAAGGAAGGTGGACTGTCCATATGATGGCCGACTATTGCTGGATGTTAAAAAGAGACTGTACGGATGAACACCAATGAAAATCCAAAAAGAGGGAGTTTCAAGGGAAGTTCGGTGACGAATGTTAGGTATCTATGTTTTAAACTATGTATGCATTTATGTTTATCTTCTTTTTTCTCTTTCTTCTTACCGTTCTTCTATGACTATTAGATTATGGATGCGAAGCATGGCTCGTTGCATTCCCTGTTTCATGAGCTTTTCAACCAAGATGTCATTCATATCTCTGTGACAATTAGGAGTGGAGGAGACGCCAGGGTTGCCAATGTGAACCCTTACAAACCAAATTATAAATTTTATACAGGTGATTGCACTTCGTTTTGTTTCTCCCTCCCTATTGTATCTACGGCTTTCATTTTCTATATGGTTGGTATTACTACGTAAGGCACTAGTATTATTATTTTTTTTTTTTTTTGATCAGCGCGGTATTACTAACAGTGTTGTCAACGGACCGGAAATTCATTTTTTTTACAAATATTTCGAATGTCTTCTTCTTCTACAAATGGAAGCTCAGGGCTACCAAACATACCTCGTTGGATTTCCTGCTCTATTACCTTTCCTACAAGGTGTCGATCATGTCTCTGTGACAATTAGGAGGAGCCAGGGGTAACAACGTGAATGTTTACGAAACAAAAAAAAATTATAAACGGTGGTTGCACTTTGATTTTTTTCCTCGCTTCCTATTATAGCTACGGCTTTCAATTTTCTATATGGTTGTTATGACTATGTAAGGAACTCGTATTATTTTTTTTTTTACCAACGTAGAATAACTAACAGTGTTGCCAGCGTGGCCGGAAATTCAAAAAATGACCTTTTTTTTTTTACAAATATTTCGAATTTCTTCTTCCTCCTCTTCTTCTTCTACGAATGGGAGCTCAGATGCACCAAACATAGCTCGTTGCATTACTTGTTCTATTAGCTTTCCAACAAAGGGTCGTTCATGTCTCTGCAACGATTGGGAGAGGCACCAGGGATGACAACGTCAAGATATGAATTCCCTGACAGGCGTCTAGAGGTTAAAAATACGTTTTCTTTTTTTCAAATTTTGACATTTTCGTTATTTGTGAAAAAAACTGACGTGATACACAATTTTGAAGGTCAATTTCGTAATCTGCAGAAAAAAAATCTATTCCGATACACCTCTTCACTTGAAAACAACAAACCTTGCATATCAGTGTTATTAATGACAGCGAACAAAATAATACACAAAGGTATACTAGAAGCACTGTTTTTTTTATAATATACGTCTTTCTTTTTGTATCACTTCATACAGTTTTTGAGATTTTTGCAATTTCCCCTAAACGTACGCCATTACCCCATTTCCCCCCTAAACCTACAAACTGATGGTGTGGGAGAGCCATGTTACTCGTTGATTTGAAATCGATACTCAAATATGCCCTCGTTAAGTTCTTTAATAAGACACTAGGAAGGTGACTATAAGAAATAAGATACAGTATAAAATTATCATTAATATTTAAATTTTAATTTCCCTTTAACTAACATATTGTCGAAGGATAAGGAGTGAATAGATTATATGGAGCTAAATAAAATAATTTGTTTAAAGATAAATTCTCATACGTAAGTTTCGATAAAATAAAAAAAAAAACACTTTCGTAGTCTAAGATATGTGTTATTCATTGCCAACAATAAATGACTTTTATTTCGCAGTGTAAAACTACGGTAGACTTTCCAACTATGCGAATTCAATACTCGAATTTGAAGTAGTATATCTAAATCTAATAGTTGCAACGGATAATTAAGATCAAAGATAGAACTTGTTCCTCGCACTTAATCCTCATCAGAAAATCATTACTCGCTATGCCTTAATGTTTTGGTTCTATGGCAATAAAACCGAAAATCGTTAATTTGAACAAATTCCGGATTGAATAGATGGTTAAGGGAAGAGAAAGAATCTGCTCTTGGGAAGCTGAATCGATTGCAGAAAAAAACGGCATCACAGTATCTCACCACTTTTGCTCTATTGAAATCAGTATCGTAACCGAAATTAGTAGTAAATTTCAACCACTTCCGGTTTTGGTAGCGTGATATGTATGATGGTATGTACTTTTGACCCTCTAAATCGATTGCAGAAAACCATTTGGTGTTACCTATTACCATTTTTGTTCTATCGCGATACATTTTGAAACTAGGAATGGTTACTTTTAACCGCTACCAGACTAAATAGAATATTAACGGAGAAAAATAGAATCTACTCTTTGGAAGCCGAATCAATTACAAAAAATCCTATCTCTATATTTCTTACCGTTTTCGCTCTACTGAAATCAGTATTAAAACCGAGATTGTAGTAAATTTCAAATATTTACGGTTCTTGTACACTGTTGCGGTTTCTGAGGATTCTCTTGGCACCCTCAATATTGGCGCTTGTCGCTATATGAGAAATATTGAAATCGGAAATCGTTAACTTGAATCCTAGTCAAAAGGCCATAGAAATACAATTTCGAATCCTATGATGTTCTTCCTGATATTACTGTCCTTTAGAAACCATATTCGTTCAGCGATTAGGCACCTGTGAGGTGTTACTATAAACTACTAAGAGAACTCCAATGCAATAACTTAAAATATTATCGCTTGAATATTATATACTAAAGGAACCAGGAATTAACAACGTATGCAGCGGTATGGTGGCTCAAAGGTTGAGCGCTTACCTCTGGTGCCTGGGGTCCTTGGCTTGATCTCCGGAAAAGTAAGTTTATGGTGGACAACGTCGTGTACGTGGGTTTTCTCGGAGTACTCTTCTTTCCACCCACATCCTCATTTCAACAATTCTTCCGTCATCATTCACTTGCCTTAATCATCCGTCTCCCTTAGCCTAAACGACATAATCACGGAACGTCAAACTGAAAGATTTCATTTCATTTTTACAACGTTTGCAGTAAAAAGTTTACAGGAATGGTTAGAGTTAGTTCCGTAGAAGGAACCCAAAAAATATACAGATAGTGGACATTGAAACTGAAACATCTGCGCAAATAGCAAAGAATGTTCGAGGGGTTCACCAGGGCCCTCTGGTAGTTTATGTCGTACTTTTGGGTAATGAGTCACGTGTGCGGTTCCTTGGTAGTCATTCCAGTAGAAGTTCTTCAGTAAACGTCAAATCGTATATGCAGAGCGGTATAATGGGGAACATATTAGACTTCGAAAGAGGACAGATCGTAGAGGCGCGTCCAGCAGGAGCATCTGTGTCCAAAACTACACTTTTTGACGTCTCGCGAGCTACAGTATCCAGGGTGATGTCTGCATATGAACAGAAAGGACGAACCACATCCGGTAGGAGCAACTGTAGGGGAAAACGCAAATTGTCTGAAAGGAACGTCAGGATATTGACAAAGATTGTTGCACGAAAACAGAAATCCACCACAGCGGTAATCACAACAAAAGTGAATGAACACCTCACAAATTCTGTGTGAACGAAAACAGTCCGTCGATACCTATATAATTCCAACATACATGGCAGGGTTGCAGTACCGAAGTCTTTCATCGGTAGCACAAATGCCGCAAAGCGGGTTCAGTTGTGCCAGAAGCATAAAATCTGGACGTTGGGTGACCTAAAATGTACATTCTGGGATGTGTTCACCTGCACTGTTTTCCAAACCACTGGGAGAATGTTCGTTTGGAGAAGCCCCTCTGATGCATACAACCTACACTGCGGGGTACCCACAGTCAAGCATGGAGCTGTACCAGTGATGATTTGAGGTGCAATATCGTGGCAGACGTTGGGCCACCTAATTGCTCTAGAAGGTCGTGTCACTGCCAAGGACTATTAGACACTTTACACCCTATGGTTTGAATACTCTTCCCGGATGATGGTGCAGTGTTCCAGGGTGATAACTGCCCCATTCACACTGCTAAACTTGCGGTTCGAAGTGAATATACACCTCACAAAACCTATGTGTATGAAAACAGTCCGTCGATATCTGCATACAGCCAATATCCATGACAGGGTTGCTATACCGAATCCTTTCATCATTAGCACAAATGTCACAAGCGGGTTCAGTGGTGCCATAAGCATAAAGCCTAGACGTTGGGTAATCTAAAACGTATCATATTTTCGGATGTGTCCAGCTACACTATTTTCCAAATAACAGGGATAGTGCTTGTCTAGAGAAACCCCTCAGATTCATATAACTCAGATTGCTTGGTAACAAGATTTAAACATGGAGGCGGATCCGTGGTGGTTTGGAGTGCAATATCGTGGCAGACTTTGGGCTCCTTAATCATTCTAGAGAGTTGTCTCACTGCCGAGGACTATAAGACCATTTACACCCTATGATTCGAACACTCTTCTCGAATGGTCTTGTGGTGTTCCAGGATGATAACTGCCTCATTCACACTGCTAAACTTGTCACAAAGAGGTTCGGTGAGCATGACAATAAGATTGAACATCTGCCATAACCCCCTCAATCGCTGGATCTCAACACTATTGGGAGTTTATGGGGTTTGGTAGAGGATCAAGTGAGGAAATGTTTCCCTGCACCACGTGCACAAGCTGAACTTGTCACTATGCTTCAAAAGGAATGGCTGAAAATCCGTTTGTAAACGGTGAAGGACCTCATCGTTCCTTCCCAAGTCGTGTTGCTGCTGTACTGGTCGCAAAAGGCGCCACAATACCTTATTAAATACAAATGATGGCTTTCTACGAAGTGTTTCAGTTTCAATGTCCGCTACCTGTATATGTAATATATTAAATACTAATTTTAAGCTAGAATTTCGGAATGGATGCTAAACAGTTTGTTATATATAAGTATGTCTACTACATATTTAATTACTTTAGCTCCTTTCTTCAGTGGAAAAGATCCTCATAATTACATTCCTTTTTTTAAAAAACTGAAGAATGAGGCTAAATTGACGATAATAAGATTTTATCTCCCCATTTATTTGAAAAAATTTAACATCATTCAAAATATATTAAGATCCAGTTTTTCCATCCAAGGATAAAGTTCTGGTTAGGCTAAAAAGGCTCGTGATGAAATTACAAACAATTTATCAGTATTCAGTTTACTCTATTTCTCTAGTTTAACGTCGCAAACTATTAGTTAAGCCTTTGTGTGGTAGTTACTGCACTTACCGAATGATATGAATGTTATTTTCGTGAAAGAAGACTAGTCAAATGAGAGACAGGGATTTTAGTTCATCTTCTGATTCGAGATTTCAACGAATTTTTACGTTTTATGGACACGATAAAGGTATCCAAGAAAGTTCTATCGCTTTTCATGAAAGTCTATGTTCAATTGGCCCTCACACCGTGAGTTGAATGTGAATGGAGATAAGAAGGAGAATTCTTGGTGTGGGTATATAATATCCAACATACTACTTGCTTGTGGCAGCTCAGTTACACCGTAAACTTGTGTAATGACAGAGTAAACATGGGACCTCCACAGAGCCTCATAAGGGCGTGTATGCTCTAGGAGTTCAAATCGGGGTCAAATGCCACTGGGGCGGAAGATATGCCAGTACTTTGGTCAGGGTATCATGACTACGCGGACAGTACAACAGTCGTTTAACAAGTTTAGGACAATGACGAAACACTCGAAGACGAACTGTGCCGGAGGACCAACATATGTCCAAAATGAAGATCTTTAGACAGCAATTGAAGCGAAGAGTGGCCAGACATGTAAGGAACTGAAACTACAGTTCAGTGCACCAGCCTTTTTTCTTTAAAATTACATGCCTTTAACTTTTAATACACGTTATTGGTTTGCTTTGTTTCCCTTCTTGTAAATCTGGAACTACTTTCTTGTTTTGAGTTAACGCCAGTATTTAGTTTAATCCACAAATGATCCACAATAAATACGCATAATTGAAAGACAATATCACTTATAACACACGATCATTTACATTCAATTGCGTTATTTAAAAGTTTATGAAATATCTGCACCAGGTGGCAAATAAATCAAAATGGTTGCCAGCAAACAAATGCTGAAGAAGTATTGTTTAGAAATTTACCAGTTTGAATAACCAAAGTTCTTGTTAAAGTTCCGTTTATTGTAACCAGGGCTGAAATTGAAATTCCAGAACTACGGGGACGATCAGTAATATTTACAGTCTAATCAGAAGTACTTATGCAATGAAAGCTTTTCTTTTAAAATTCATAAACTTGTACAACTGTAACGAAGGAGACGTTTTTTCCTAACGTAGTCCTACATTTTCACCCCTGAAATGTGACTAAAAGTTATATAATTTCTTCATTAATCTGAGATGGAAACACTAGACTGAAATTAGCCTGTCTATTCTTGAACTAAAGAGTAAAAAAAGGTATAAACACACTACAATATAAACAACACCAGAAATTTAACTAAAGGATTTTTTTTTGTTTATTTTTAATCTTACCAGGAATTTTTTTATTCATTTATCCATCTGTTGATGTGAAGACTTTTCTACGCCTAAGAAATCTGAAGGAAAATTCTAATCAAGGATCAATTCAAATCTGAAATTAGAGAAGTAGGTGATTAGGTGATGTCAAAATATTTCCTGGTTCTATAATCTTCAGATTTTTTAAAACTCATGTTAACATTATGAATCATTCATTATATTACTAACCGATTACTATTATATTGTTATTAATACAATACATTCCACGCTGAAAAAATATCTCTATATAGGGTTGCCAGACACTATACATAGGATTATCCCGTATTTTACAGTATATTTTCCTATGCTGTATGAAGGTTGTATAGGATGCAAATTTGTCTTGTATTTGCTCTCCAATGCTGGCAGTTCAAATTTTTAAGCCATGCCGAAGAAAGTATTCTCACTATGAATAGTTTTTTTTTCTTTGACAACGTGCATCCTGTATTTGATTGAGAAACATGGCAACCCTATCTTTAGATGGCATTTTCCTAGACCACGACGATAATAGCTCTAAGAGTTATACTGAAGAGAATTATATATGACTCTTGCAAACACAGTCAGTGTACATTAGGGCGGAGCGAAAAATCACTTTTTTATATATCGAAAACGCAATAGTGCGGAAAAGTTGTCAAGTGATGTTGATAAAATACTGTAAAAATTTCGTAGCTGAAATCAAATATCTTCGGGTGGCGAATCGCCAAAAAAGACTTTGTGTATTTATAGGGTATGCAAACCCGCCGTACATATAACTCTTTAGTGTTCCTACGGTAAATGAACAAAAGTATTACCTATATTTTTTAACTTAAGTAATATATGAAATTTAAGAAATATTTTGTGCATGATTTAGGCAGATTTGGAATCACACAATAGCCAATTTGATCAAAATAACAATCTACTTAATACAAAATACATATTTTTTCTGTATCCCTCTGCTTGTTTCAGTGAAACGACCCAGGACCCACGACGAAACGACCCACGGGTCCCTACCATCCATACACGTATGTTCAAAATTAGATCTTTGGTTTTTTAGAGAGCATAGTTTGCCTTTGCTTCTACTTTTGGGTTTACAGATTGGGATTTTAGTTTAAGTCTGATAAAACTAACTCTGCCACAAACTGATGCAGATGATTCGGTTACAAGTTTCACGCAGCGTTCTGTATTCTGAATGTGACAGGAATATTTCAAAGCTCTTTTTATGAATTGATGTTCGTTGTTATCACTGTAGATTTCTCAATTGGAAAACAAGGCAGCGCTGGAGGATGCGTCACTTCAACTGATTCTCAGTTAATAAGGTCAGTGTAATTGTTTGCATTGAAATTGCGCGTTGGTAGCATATTTTTTATTTACATATGACTCATTAGGTATTTTAGAAGGTCTTCCTCGTTTCGTCCTCCTACTGTTGCTACTATCATTATCTCTACTCTTCTCGTTCCTAGCCTTTCCCCTTGCGCTATCTTTCTCCATGCCTCTTTCCTGACTTGAAGTCTTTCATTGTCAACTATAGAAAGCAATATATTCTCCGGATTAACGAAATAACAGTTATTTTGGATTACTTCCTGAACCAATTGAGGCTCCTTTTGTGATATGTATCTTGAAGTTCCCATTAGTCACAAGTGTTTATCTTCATCTTTACAAGTAAGGTATCTTTTTACTAAAAACCAGCGACCTCCAGTCTCTTTTCTGCATAGAGTTTGATCTTTAAGACCATCAAAGTTTTAGCTTCTACGAAAGTTTCCTTTGGCCATTAGTACTTCCTTTTGTCGTATCTTTTCTCTTTCTCGCCGGATTTTTGAGCGGTCTATCACCTTTGGATCAATCATTCCAAAACTTTGCATCGCAGCTGTTGTTATCAAAGCAGTTGCACGATCAAATATTCCAAATCGGCCTACCAGCACAACAAGAGCTCTAAGGACATGTCGTTACTCCTTGCTTCTTTTTTCTAATATCCTATTGGCGTGGGAGACCCGGGTTCGATTCCCGGCGGGAGCTCATGTGGTTCGGATTCCACGTTAATCAGTAGGTCCACGTCTCATATAGCCTCACTGCTGAAAGGGACGCTAAACTAAAATCAACTCTAATATCCTATTATTTCGCAAAGTAATCATCATTTGACTCATCGCCATCAGAAGATGATGTCCGGAATTCATTAGAAGTACTCGTTTGTGATATGTGAGAAGACTGATGGAGGGTGGTCTCTTCTGATTTCCTTTTAGTACGTACGATTAGTTTTAAAGACTCCTCGTAGTCAACTCCTTCTATTCTGCCTACTCGTGTTGTTCTATGATCTTGCAGAAATGTCCACTCCTTCTTAGGTACATACTTTCTCAATTCACATGAGCACATGGAAAGTTCATGACATTTACAGGAACATATATCAAAGAACTTCGTGTAATTTTGCTTAAATATATCTATTTTTCCTGGAAATTAGCAGAAGCTTTCGTTTTCTTCTCAGATTTACCAAACTTCTTGTATACTTTCCGTGCAAGCGAAGTAGAAGCTAAACTATACGTTCTAACGACACAGTAGGGATGGAAGCCTTGTCCTAAACAGATTTCACACACTGAGCAACGTCTCTCGTCACCATCTTTACAGATCGATCATACCCTTTCTCACACTTTTCGAGCTCTACCAATTGGAAATATTGCTTTATTACATCTGATTTTGTGGGTAACTGTACACCTGAAAGCTCAGTTGAATGTTCAAACACGGGGTAAGTCGTTCTTAATCTTGTTCTTATCTTTGGCATGGTTAGAGTTTCAATATTGATGCAAAATACGAATCTCACAATTACGTAAAGTTTAATTTACAGTACACAAACCAACTGTTTATATGCTTATCAACTATGTACAACGAAGTAAACATCGAAACGCAATGTTAACACCGCAAAATATCTAGAAAAGATCGTCTTCCACACTCGAACAAAGTTATCGAATACTAGCATTGTTTCTTTTTAATACTGCTACTATGAATTGGATTAGTCCAAATTACATTCTTAGGCAGGGAAGCAAAGTAAGCTGTATAAAAGAGTACGAGAATTTTTTTTAAAAAGGAAAAGAAGTGTTGAAAGAAAAGTTATAATGAACAATGAACACATTTATCGGCGTATTAATGCAATGCTGGAAACTTATATGGGACCACAAGAACAATGTATGGTATAGAATAATTTGTTTTGCTAAAAGGGGCTATTTTATGGTTCCAAATCTGCCTAAATCATCTAGAAATTATTTATTCAATTTTACAGACCACTGAAGATAAGAAATATAGGTAATACTTTTGTTCATTTACCATAGAAACACAGAAGAGTGGTGTGTACGGCGGGTTTGCATACCCTATAAATACACAAAATCTTTTTTTGCGATTCGCCACCCGAAGATATTTGATTTCAGCTACGAAATTTTTACAGTATTTTATCAACATCAATTGACAACTTTTCCGCACTATTGCGTTTTCGATATATAAAAAAGTGATTTTTCGCTCCGCCCTAGTGTACATATGCATATTCCCTTGTAAATAATGATTTTGAGTATGTTAATAGCTAGTAAAAGAAGCTTTTGTGTTATATTGAATTGAGATAAATACGATGAATATGTATTGATGTAATTGGTCATGTCGGTATGTCTTCTTGTATGCAGATTAGGATATCAAGATATTTGATAAATATTTCATGAATATTGGACCTTAATTTATTAGTATATTATTTTCATTCACAAAGAAAAGAAAAACAGAAAGAAAGAGAGAAATATAGCGAAATAAGAGTGAATGGTAACTGCTTCTCTTGTAGTTACTTTGTTTTCTTTACCGCATTAAATTCCCTCGTAAGTCCCGGTCTCCTACATTGTTAAATCGAACCATCGCCGGCTACGATCTCTTAGCGCCTTCCCAAATAGTACAGACAAGCGAACAGGGCCTAGTTCCTTTAGGATCCGCTTTGGCGCTAGTTACGTGCACGAATATTTTCTCTGTGTAGCAGGCAAATGAAATAGCAATAACAGGAAAAGAATTCTAAAGTCCCCCCCTCACAGTATCGCAAAAACTAAACTGCTTTTAAAATTGAATGCAATTAATATCGATTAATTAAGAATGAAAGATAATACAAACACACCGGGAAGAAATCCTTTACAAATTACAAACGAAGCACTTCCCCCAGATAATCAAATTTTGCATGTTCAAAACATTCTGATTCAACATCTGCTATGTTCTTCAGCAACACTAGAACTATTGCATCGCAAATTTTTACACTTAATTTGAATGAATGATTGTCCGAAAAGGGACACTGCAAATACTAAGAAAGGAAACAATGTAGGTCGAAAGAGTTTCCGAAACTCGGGTGTTCACAAACCGACGGGCCTTTTCAACAAACCTTTCAACAACGTGAATCGCCCATACTAGTTCTTTTGTAGGATAGCGCATTACGTTTCCACTGTCTTGTTTATATATCAAGCTCATAAGCTTGGAATTGCTTGTCCTGGCTGATAAGTTTGTGGCATGAGGCACAATCTTTGAATAATTTTCCGAACTACAAAACCTCCTAAGAAAGCAGCAGAAGCTAATTTCACTGTTCCTGATCCAATGTCTTAAAAGAAAACCCTAAATGGTAATATTGAAATATTATACAAATTGTTAAAATAGTAATGAACAATAGGCTAAAATGTTATGAATTGACTAATTTCTTTAAAATGTTTGACTAATTTCTTATTGTGCATATAGAGTGTGTAGAGTCTGAATTGTTAAAGATTGTATTTCATTTGCGTTCTAATTTAACTGAATTTCACTTTTAGTTTGCACTTTAATGAATGTGTCTATTTTTCTTTTATGTTAGTGCAAAATTGTTATTCTTTTCCTGGCATTATCATATTAGTAGGTTTCATATGTTAAAAAGAGTGTCAGAACTGCATAAATATCTTTCTAAACCATGGGATCTTTGTAATCATTATTATCTGTTTTAGTAAGATGTAAATAAGAGTCTACTAATATATTACTACGATATTGCATTTCACAAAAGTAAATAAAATCGTTTTATCTAGATAAATATTAGGGAAATTTGGGGTTACGACTGGCACACAAAATACTATGATAGTATCTGAAATAAAGGCTCTGGCTTCGTCTTCTATCCCATTAGCAAGGGCACCAATCTCGGGAAGCTTTAGGGGCCAGGCCCTCCGAAGTTGAAATGGGCTCCCCTAATGGGAGGCACAAAATGCTAAGTTGAATTAGGTTCTCCAATTTCTACAGTACATGGTAATTCGTTTTCCTGTTCTACTAAAGCGTATCTGCCATAGGGCTCTCCGAAAGTTACACAGAAATCGGTACCCTTGCCCATAAGCTAAAGGCTTTAGGTATATTTTTACTTTAGAAAAACGCATAAATCCCATTACTACTCAGAAACATAAATAAAACAAATTAATTACACAAGCAAAAAACATCACTTACTAAGATCAGTATGAAGACCAGTCAACAATTCTGTAATTGTATTTGCTGTGGGGATATATACTTCATCAGGAAAGTGATCGGGAATATTTTCCTCGGAAATAGTAGTAGAATTTGCGATGGAAGGCAGCGATAGTAATCCAGTTTTCAAAATTCGACTTATTGTATATACATATAATGCCTCTGCTAACCAACATATCACTGCTCCCAGACAAAATGGTACACAACAATATACCATAGTTAAAACAATAAAAGAACTCTTTTTGTGATGTTAATTTTACCACATAAAGATACTGCAAGTATTACGCAACTGTACTGTCTACACATTTCACGCGACTTCTTATTTTAGCAAGAAGGAAAAAATATCACGTAAAACACCACACTCAGGGTATCCAAAAGTCCCGAATTTTAAAGGACAGTCCCTTAGTTTATGATTTTGTCCCTCGTCCCAGGGAGCTTCGATATGGGAGAGCAAAAGTCCCGTATTTTGCCCAGATGACAAATTTACCTCAGACAACGACTTTAATGAACGCAATTTTTAATGTCATTATGAGTGTGGGCAGTAAATGGCAAATGCTATTTCAGAAATGCTCTGAGTGCCAAATTTATTTCTTTTTTCTAAGCATCCCACCGTCAAATTTATTTGTGGAAAGTTTTCTCATATACGAATTTGAAATGGACTGACACAAGAAATATGTGTTCTGCCCAGTTGATGAAAACTGAGTTTTACGACAGCCTAAAGAAAAATCCGAAGTTGAAAAAGATTATACGATTTTTTGATAAAAGTTTAGATTACGTAAATCTAATGTTTTAAAAGTAAGATTTACCTAATTTTTTTGAGATCTATATTTATTTATATTATCTCTTTGTATTAGTTCATACTTTTGTATTTCTTTCAGTCTAAAATGATTACTTTTTTATTTGATGCCTGGCTCTTTTTTTTTTTTTTACCACTAGGTCATGTTTATCAAAACCCTTCCTGTTAATGCTAATTGAAACTCGTCAACCCGTCCCTTATTTTGACTATTTTTATCTGGCAACCCTGACAACACTACACTTGGCGATTGGCTGGGTCACAATTTCGTGAGTCCTGTATTATGTGCTCACAGTATGCATTACTGTCGGTGATTATTTGCTCATTTTGGGAAACTTATGGTCCAAATCTTGTTTCAGGCCAATGACGAAAATTTTCGAGATAACCATATTTCAATTAATACACTGGATCTGTTGATGCATAATTCCATGAACATCCGGATGAATTACAACACCTATACTTTGAAAAATGAAATGAGTTTAACGTCCCGGCTAAGGGATGTGCCCTTTAGGCTCAGGGAGGTGATTATTAAAGCAAGTGAATGATGTTGGAAAAATTGGTAGAACAAAAAAGTGGGAGGAAACGGGAGTACCCCTAGAAAACCCACGAGCACGATGTTGACATCACAAACTTCCTTCGTCGGGGATCGAACCAGGGACCCCACGCTGTATAGGTAAGCATTTTACCACTGAGCCACTGTGGCCCCAACACTTATATTGGCCAGCCACTTCCCAGACTTCCAGCATTATTGAACGCCTTGGTCAGTTCTGTAACAGATATCTTTCTCTCTCCTCGCGTACGAAACTGCATGCTTCACTGCATTACGCGTGATCCATTATTTATATGGAAACTATTCATGAGTTTTATGTCTCTATTCTACGATGAATCACAGTTTTTTCTTGCGAATGACGTATTAATAATATAAATTGCATTTTCAATTGGTGTTCCCATTATTTTCATAGCCATCTGTATCATAAAACTTTCTTTCTACCACGTAGTAATTATGTTCCTTGAAATGTACATACCTTCTGAAAACAACAACTCGATCTTCTCCTTATGAAGATCCATGACTATTTTAATCATGTCGGCGATAACCAACTTCTTTGTTTCAATGTCCACACTTCCACTTACTAACTCAAAATTACTATCCAGTAAAAAGTTCATGTAAGTTTCTGTGTCACGTAACAGTGTGGTTTTAAACGAGGAAACCTTTTCTCCAAGCACAAGAGTTTTCTCGAGAAAATGATCATCACTTATGCTATTTAACTTTCTTCTTAGTTCCTTGCCCAGTTCCACAGAAATAAAACTTTCCATCTGTTCGACGTACAGCTTCAACTCACTCGTAAAAATCCCAGATGGAAACTCATCTGGATGAGTCTCCATATGGTTATAATAAGAACAATTATGAATATGCACCTCTTTCGCCATTAGTTTCCCCATGCCCTGGCATTTTCTTCCACCAACTGTAGCAGTTATAATTGGGATGTCTCCTAACTTCAGCCCATTTTCAGCAAACTTTTCCAGTTCAGTTAAAATTTCCGATTTTGTTTCAAGCTCATCAAAGACTTCATCTGTCGTTTGCTTACTATTTTCCGTATAGATATTTTGTACATCTGCTAGTTTAACACATTTTCCCTCGAATTCTGCTAGTTTTAATACAATGTCGGAGGACATTTCCACTTGATCAAGAGATTTCTTCTCGATTTGGTCAACATTTACAGCATAAATGTTTGGCACGTTTTTCAGCTTCATTCCGTTTCTAGCGAATTGCTCCAGTTCACTCATTATATCCAAAAGAATAGGTAATTTGTTCTCCTCCTTCAAAATGTCACCGACACTCGTATTCTCTTCAATAAACGTGTCGATAGCTAAACGCTTTTCGTTTGCTTTGGGTCGAGTCACAAGTATGTGAAACAAAGTTCCCACTCTCAACGGAACTCGTACACAATTCAAAGCTACAAAACCTGTCGTAAGCATTTTCTGAAACACAGGAAAGTAGATTGTCTCAAATAACTCAGATAAATGATTCCAGTGGAAGATAGAGTTATCATAACTAAAAAATTGTTTGTTGGGAATAATATAAAGAGATTTTTGCTTTGCAGGTAAATAAGCTCGTGGTGTTTTGTTGGAATGTGTCTGACGAATTTCTTGCGCACTTGGAACTGGACACATCGTAAATAATACTCCAAACACATAAGAGAACAACATCTCGGATACTACCTTTGTTGTCTTATTTATTTCCTCTAATTCAGACATAACCTTATTTGTTGAAATTGCGGCTTCAACAGAACAGTTTTCAGTGCCACTTGATGGTGGAACTTGTAATACATTTTCTCTGTCTCTTACAAGTGCAGACTTTTCTCCATCTCCTCCTTCGCCGAACGTTACCGTGTCTAGAGATGTCTTCAATAGAAGCTGCTCACATGACTCTTCATTTCGTGCAGAGCTCTTTGATTCACCATCATATTCTTTTTCTTTATCTTCTACAATAACATAACTTTCATTTCCTGTGTCATTGAGCTGAGTACCATGTACAGAACATCTTATTAATGGATCCAAATTATAATTCGAAGTGGGATCTTCCTTAATATTAATGTTTGTTTTTGGCTTTCGGTATCTTCGTTTCCTTTCTGGTACGAAACTTCTATAGCAAGAAGAATCATACATGCCCACGGGCGTCGGCATGAAAGAGGTGCGCCCACCTATTAACGGACCACGCTGCCTTGCATTCGGGGGCATGCTGAAATTTGCATCTCCAGCAATTTCCCTAATGCGAGGCAATATGCCCGCACCTTTGCGGACTCTGCGCATGATACTAACTAATCTAATTCGCGAGCAAGAAAAATCGTGCGTGTAGCTCCTATTCTTAGTAAATCGCGTCTAAGGATACTTCGATATTGTTGAAAACTATACACCTTATTGTATTGTTGCATATCTGCTATATTATACAGAGTATAACATTGAAATCAATACGATCATTGTTCTTTTTTTATACATTTTCCAAAGTGCTGTGCATAAAAGGGAAATATGGGAACTTTAATCTCCCTTCTGGAACTTTAACTTGAAACATGTCGAATTTTTATTTACATACATAAACAAATGCAAAGGGACCTAGTTTAACAGTACAGGTAATTGTCAGTGGTTTGCACATGTACATACTTTTAGTCTCGTTTCGATCGACAAATAATCTTGGTCTCGTCTCTAGTGGAAAATCGTCTTATCATTCTCGGCCTCGTCTCGACCAATAGTTGCTTGTCTCGATCTTGGTCTCGGTCGAAAGGGGAAGTCTCAACCTCTATCTTTAATCTCGAAATAAACTATGTGAAATTATAAATACAGTCTGTAATTTTCTCTTAATTTCTTCAATTCATTCTTCACTTAGAATTATCATAGGCCACATACTTTTTCGTAGCTGTGTCTTTTATACGTCTGTTCACGGGTTCACTTCCTATTGAGTGTTGTTTATCAAGATTATTCCAAGTTATCTAGCCCAAATAATGAGTTATATCCAAAGTTAAGCAATAGGTCTTTTCTCATACAGTCTCAGTAGTAAAAAGGGACAGTAAACTGTAATCACTGAACTCATAATAGTTTCATTTCTAGGGAAGTTTTTACTTTGACCGTTTCATTAATTTTTTTCGATTCAGTGATTTGTTCTTTCCGTTCCGATGCTCCAGCTGCGCATCGATAAGTAGGACTGCTTTAAAAGGGTATAATGTAGTAGAGTAGAGCAAGATAGGGATACGTAGAGTAGGGGTAGGAACGTGTTTGCTTAAAGTTAGGGAAGTTATGACTCATTTTCATAAATTGTGCGGAACCGAAAGAACAAATGATTGAATCCAAGAATCGAAAAAAAAAGGAATAAAATGGCCCAAGTAAAAACTTGCCCATTTTTCTTTATTGAATGTTATTAGTGTTATTTAATATTATATGCCAAAAAACGCAATCGAAAAGGTTAAAAAGTATTTAATTGAATTATAATGCAAATTTTACAAACTTTCATTTATTATCCACTATACTCTTGACTGCTACATGTTCAACAGCAGAAAATCGCACTCATTGTCTTAACTATTATTACTACTAGAATGATAAATTCCTACTGCAATATGATTTATTTCAAAAGAACAAAATGCTTTATTGCCGTTTTAGTCTTCCGAAACACAGAACTCTTTGTAGCTTTAAAATCAGGTTAATTCTTCATAGCTACAGAACTCAACTTTGTTGTTGGGTTGGATATCTAAACGGATTAAATTCAAACTCCGATGTCTCGCAAAATTCGGATCTCATTTTAAACACACGATATTCTGTTTCTTACGCTAGTTTATAAGTTTCTACGCTATATATCCTGATTATCTTCTGTTTAACGATATGATTAGTTCTAAATTTATTATATTGTAAAACTCTGTCCCATATAGGTTGTAGGTAGAGCATTAATAAAAAGAGCGTCCGGAATCGACTCCTACTACCGGCTTTTATTATAAATCAGTATTTTACAATAATACTATACAGATAATTTATCTATGTTTGCAAGATTAGTTACAGGTAGTCTTTGACAGTAAGGTCGCCGACAGGATCTCTACAGAGCCCTGTAGCAGGCTAAGCAGAGTGGAGTTAGGGACCCAATGCTCCGTGGCAAGCAGAGGGATGGTTAGGTGACCACAGAACCCCGTAGCAGGCTAAGCGACTTAGGTTAGGATTCCCAGACAGAGCCCCGTAGCAAGGTAAGCCAGAGGAAAGGATAGACCAAGAGACCAGTAGCAGACTAGAGGCCTGGGGTTAGGTTACACCTAATGTTCCGTGGCAAACAGTAGGAGGGACACCAGAAACCTGGTACCTATTTGAAAAAGAAACAGAAAAGTTAAAAATAAAAACACTCATGGGGAAAGCCCGCGCCCTGGATAGTGAGTAAGGCATCACTCAACATTCTACATGCCTCTCCTCCATGCAGTTAGTAAACTAAAGCTGCTGTCGGTGTGTGTGTGTCGCGGTTTCTATCTATTCGGTAGACATTTATACGTGGATCTGTAGTTAAAGTGTAAGATAGGAGAAAGAAGGGTAAACAAGATAGGAAAGCGCGAGAGAAGAACTACTATGTTCTGATAGAGGGATAAAAAAACTTGGAAGCCAGGGAAAAAAAACCCTGTGTCGGTCATGCTGCATGCAATAGTATTTACATGGCAAAACCACAATTGAAGGATGGCAAATGCATGTAAATAAGTCTGTAGTAATAAATTAAGTTAAAACCCTATCTGTAAATGTTAGATTAAGTCTTTGCTGTCTGTAGTTAGGAAGTGTTTTGTTAGTGGGGTCTGTTGTTATTTTTGAACATGCAATTTGGCCGTTTACGTTGTCCATTGTCTGTGCTTTGGGTCGTTATCGGTCTGCAGGCTGCAGCTACTTCCTCTCCTTGCTTTCTTCTCCGCTGCTGCTTCTGCTTATTACTTGAGGCCTGACCTCCGTTTGGCTCTATTTGCTTGCGTCAGTGGCTGTGGCTGGTTTTGGGTTAGCTGTTTGTTTTATTTTCTGAGCAAATGTTAGGCTTGTTATGTGAAGTTTTCCGCTTGTTGTTGAGAGCGTTTATAGTTTTTCCAAAAATCTTCTTGCTGATTGTATGGCGTCCAGTATCCTTTGGTAATTGTTTGGTGGTGCGGAGATGGTTAGAACTGATGTAATCCTTGTTATAATCTTGTTGGTTGCTATTTGTATTGCTTCTTGGATATAGTCCTGCGTTGAATGTGGGGGGAAACTGCTGGTGTGTATCTGGTTGAGCTTCTTCCTGCCGTATGCTGTTGAGGTTCTGAACAGGGCCGTCAGCACCGATGCGTTGATTTTCCTCATCGTAAGTGAAGGTTGTGAATTTTTGTCTGGGAACATTAGGTCTGGACGGGCAATTGCTGCTTTGGTTGGTGGGTCGTTGATTTGCATGTTGCACAGAATTTATTATTTTTTGGGTTTTTGCATTCTTTTTATGTGAGTTTCCACACCGGAAGTATACACGTTGCGCTGTACATTTTTGGCCACCATAACCATACTGGTAGCAATTACAGCAGAGGCGTTTACATCTTCTGGGTGTTTGGAGAACAGTCTATGCATTGGTGCTGGCCCCTTTGCTGCTTTTATTCGGATTATGCATGTGAAGCGGATGTTTTTATTTATTAGGGCCTCTTGGATTTGTGAGATAGCTGTTGAGGTGGAAATTCCTTTAATAACACAAGTATATGAAGTCACAGTAGTGAATAATTCACTTCATCGGCGTGGGAAAATTTTGACCGTGGGAACATTCCCACGGGGCTTAAATCGGTGTAAACTAGTATGTTGCTATATGGTCATGCTCTTGGACGACTACCAGATGTAGAAACAAGATGAAACATGTCTATTTCGTGTTCGTGTCGTGTATTGGCTAGTTATTTGAATCCCCAAACCCCACCCCTCCTGCGAAAAGCGTAAGCGGAACGTATGTGCTTGTGTAGATCATTCTGTTAGCAGCTGTTGCGAAGGAAGAAACGTCAAATTTAAAGATGGCATCGTCAATGAGTTTATTATAAAAGCTTAATAAGCCATCATTGGTACCCTTTACCAAAATTCGAGATTTGGAGATTGGAGTATTATTTCGTATTGAAAATTGTGAGATAATTACATGGTATATGGTAGGAAAGCATGTGTGACATTTGAAGGAGGCGAAAAAGTGATTTTACCAGGACTTTGTACTGAAAAATTGGAAGCAGATAATGGTGCATTATTAACGTATTTACAAAGTGGAAATGTCTGTTTAACATATAAAGGAATGAAGATTAATGTATCTGGATGTCACATGCACGATCTTGAATTTACTGAGTTGGTATATTCATCGTAAGTGTGTGGTGGCCTGTAGAAACAAGATGAAACATAAATTTTCTTCTTCGCCCCCTCTTCTTCATGCATGCGCAATCATCTGTATGCATAGTGTCGTTATTCTGTGTTGATCAGCTACTGGAGTAACATGTCTTTGAATGCTTATGCATCAACTATGGATACCAAGAAAGAGTACTTGTTAAATGTAGAATATGGACTTAATTCAATGAAAGCCAAATTAATTAGTATTGGACTGAGCCAGTGATTCGTGTTGGTAAAGGGCTTGTGTTTGGAGTTAAGTTAAATTTGGCAGTGGGAGAAACTGGTACGTTTGACCCCGTTTGTTACGGACTATTTAAATTCTCAAGTGGAAATTACATTTATAAAATTTCTTGGCCGAAAAAAAGAACTGGTGGTGCGAAACCTAATGGGTGAAAAATTAGTGATGTTAGAGAAGAAAGTAACACTTCATGCTACTCGAAACACTGTATACTTAACTTCAAGTGATTATCTTTATTTCTTGAAAATATTACCGTGTATTGAACATGCTGTGAAAAACAGTAAAGTTTGCAGTGTTGTTCTACGTGAATATTTTGACTTGTGTACAGCTACTATTCGCAATCATATACAATTGCAGTGTCTTACATGCAGAGGACTTGCCGGAATCCATACATGTGTAGAGTGTGCGAATTAGATAATCTATATTGGGGGATAAAATTAGGCCAAGAGGACAAAGTCTGAAGTTGCAAATTTCAAAAGGAGACAATAATGCCTTATATATATATATATATATATATATATATATATATATATATAATGTGTGTGTGTGTGTGACATCTGTAATAAATAACAGATTTATTAATTTAATAAATATACCGACAATAACTATGAACGTATATATTGTCTGACATATACACACCCCACCAAACCTTTCTGAACGTGTTTAAATGTTTTTCTCACTCTTGTCCCCGTAGCTCTCCAAATTTTATTTAATTAATAATTTGGCCTGAGCGAAAGTTATGATCACAAGCACATGTTAATTTTTCCACTCACATTGAAATCTTCCACTTTGCGTTATTACATACAGGTAGCAAAAAAATTTGTCTTATGAAAACCTGTAAAATTATCAGTTAAACCGGACATGCGTTTTTTAAAAAAGAAAATCTAGATATTAGCCTATGAAACAAGAAATGGATTGTTGCTATTCCCGATTTCTGACATCAAGGTCAAATTGAAGGCCAAATATTTAAAATCTCTGAATTGAAATTTCGAGCTTGTGCTTCTACCCCCTGGTAAAGCTGCGCTCTTCACGACTTATTCCCCCCAAATATCGATTCCGTGATGGGCTCAGGAAGTCAACTCTTACAATTACTTTACAGTTAGGTTGCAGATGAGTTGATTCACCATGGGCTACGTTAGTCAAATAAAGTTTTTCAGACATTATTAGCGTGGACAGCAAACTGTACAGAAAAAAAGATGAAAAAATTAAGGGTTAACTTTGAAAAAACTGCTCCAGT
Organism: Thermobia domestica; assembly: GCF_964235325.1. Taxonomy (NCBI): domain Eukaryota; kingdom Metazoa; phylum Arthropoda; class Insecta; order Zygentoma; family Lepismatidae; genus Thermobia; species Thermobia domestica. Next base: position 98,801,292 of record NC_137464.1, read on the forward strand.
TGAAATGCTTATACAGACACGGAGAAATAGTCGTATTAAGAAATGCTGAAACAAATCTTCAATTATGCGCTTATTCACCTAAAAATCACCTTCACTAACATATCTGCTCACTAGGAGCGTATCCCCAGTGCTTACGTTAACATATACTTACGAGAGAATACCTATATCTCAGATTTTGAGTACAGTTTCAAAAGTTCATTTCCGTAAATGTAAAGGACAGTGATTACTATGCTAATTATCACAAATTAAATGCAACTTTTGAGTTAGATAAACTCAAACTACTAAGGAACGAAGACCATGTGCTAACAAGAGACTGGAAAATGAAATAACATAACCAAAATTAAAGTAAGATGATAATCGATACAAATGTAGAGGATGAATATGACATGTCCGAACTTCGTCAAGGATGGTGGAAAAAGCTATTTATTTACTTCTTCTTGGCGAACTGCTAACAAAATTAATAAATCCATATGTGACTTTGTTATACGCAATTAGTACATTCAAATTCACGAACGATGAAGAACTCAAGGATACGAAGGTACAGTTGTAAGTAATAACCGTAGTCATAATAATATAGTTCTACTAAACAACGTTGAAAATAGTGGGTAATTATTTGGTAAGTAGAAATGACCAAAACTGAATAGTTTACATCGATCGTTCCGAAGAAATTTGGAGTTATACTGAGTATAGTTTGGGGAGAAAGCGAGCATCACCGGTGGGGATACTTCAGCTGACTTCTTTGAGGGGGAACAAAATGCGATTGAGGGGGAAAATCCCCCTCAACCCTCCAGTAATTCGCACCCTGCATGTGTAAATGAACAGAGTATTATTAACGGTATGAACATCAGTTTTCCAAGTGTATCTCTTAATAAGAACAGTGATGTGAACGTTGCCGGTGAAAGATTAAAATTGGAGATGAAAGTATTTTGCAAACAAAAACTCATAGGTTCAATTATGGCTGATTTATTTGATAGTGTACAGACACAGCCATGGTGGAGGAAACCGATACTCAACCTTCGGAGGGTATCAACGAAGTGGACGTCTGATCACAAAGAATAAGAAAATTGATTCGTTTTTTCATGTATATTAAACAACGTAATTACAAATGTAATAAAAATATGTGGTGCAAGTGAAATGTTTTATTTGTGTGTTTTGTGTTCGTTTCATACACCTCAATATGATAGGATTTTTAATTAGTGTATTAATTTTTTATGATAAGAAAAAATCCTAACATATTTTTCCTCGTATACTATAACTGATATGTATAATAATAATAATAATGAATTCAAATTCTTGAAATGAAAGTTAAAATAAAACTTAGTATTTGAAAATATTATTTAGGACTTTTTTATTTTTTAAAAAAGGAACTAAAATAATAAATATTAAATTTTAAAAAACAAAGTCCTATCATAGTAATATTGGATTCACATACTTGGTTTAATTTACGAAAGAATAATTGATTTAGTATTTGAATTCATTATTATTATTATTATTATTATTATTATTATTACTATTATTTTGTTATGTGATTACATTATTGAATTAAAAATCAGTTGTAGATTTAAAAAAACAGTATGAAATTCTTTAATTCAATGAGTTAAAAATATGTTTTATGATATGTGTATTTAATTACATAATTGATCATAAAACATTTATTAGGAAATGGAAATAATAAGAAATAAAACATTTGTTTTCAAACAGAAAAAGGAAGAATACAAAGTATTTATTGATGTTGATGATGACATTTACACAATTAAAATGACGGTAAGTATAGTAAATTTTTAAAAGACAGTACGTTAGATTTTTTCATTGTCCAGTTGATGATAACTTCACAGTTGCCATATACTGTTCACTGATGCTGTCCATACACAGGTAAACAGTTGTGTTGTTTTTACATATACACAGTTCATTGTTCAATTAATGATAACTTCACAGATGATACTACTGCTGTTGATGATAATGAAGCGTAGATAAACGTTATTATGTACAATGATGATGTCCACACACACGTTGACGATCTTTTAATCTCTGAAATGAAAAAATGAAAAACATAACTTAAAATTTATTTTATCTATAATCATGAACAAATTATAAAACAACAAATGATAATATATACAAACACATTTTAATAAAGATGAAAAAGAAGAAGAAAGAATGACTACCTGCAATAATAATAGCTAGAATTTATCTATAATAAAAAGTATTCAAAACAAACGAAGAAGAATGAAGGCATGATGATATGTATGCAGGAGAAATGATTGCCAGTAAAAGTAAATACATCAAGTGGCGACCATTTTTTCTGGAGTTGATGAGAAAGTGTAATGAAATTCATTTAAGGTATTTCCTTTAGCTTTGAAGCAAAGGAAAAGGTATGAATAATGTCCACATAGAGACGATTTCACACTTTGAATTGGCTTATTATTAAATGTATAAGAAATAGAATTTCTACGTAGAAATTGAATATGCTGCATTACATATGGAGGTAATCCAAATCTATCGAAGTAGCGGCCACGTCCATCAGTATGAATATATACGGAAATCCAGTGTGTGCCAAGTTTGTTCGAGGGATCTGTATTTATGATGATAGCTGCAGGTAGTGGAAGTTGTGTTGGTAATTGATTTGCTGAGTAATGTCCATCTTGAGTAATGTCGAAAACTAAGATAGTGTATCCTTGAGGAAAGTCAAGGCGAGGAATATTGTTGCCATGATTGGAAAAGTGAATACCTGATCCACAGAATAAGGTATGATATGAAGAAACATAGAGATTGTTTTCGAAATTTGGTTGTAAAGGTTTTGAAGGTACAGGTTTTCCGTCAATGTATAGAGAGATGAAATTGATGTCAAAATGTTTGAAATGAAATGGATTTGAAGTTATTGTTCCTGTATATGCATCATTTTGAGTAAATGCCACACTCACTCGAGTTGGTAATACTTCCATAAATAAATGATCGATTGTTATTGATTGAAGATCCTTTGGAATGACGAATGACTTCATTTGCACTTTTGTGAGAGGATATTTGGCCGTTGTTGATTGTAGAAGCTTGTTATGTGCTAGTTTTATTGTAGGACTAACATTAATCTTTTTAATATGTAAAGCAGCGTCTAAAATATTCATTTTAGCCTCAACAAACGAATCACTAGCGATGAGACGAAAGTTCGGCTTTGCAGGAATTAACTTGAGGCGTAATTCTACTCCTTGGATTAAAAATTTATCTTGATTAAAAATATCACATGTTTAGTGAACTGGAAGTGTATTTAAATAACAAACTGATTTCATTTCCATCTCATAATCATCCATATCGATCATACATTGAAAAACTGTTAAATTATGATGATTCTGCCAAAAATACACATCTTCAATGTGCATTCTAGTTTCAAGATACTGCTAGACATATGGATGCAACATCTAGTGGTAATAGAGGATTTCCACAACGTTATGAATTAACAAAAAACACTGCAATATTGGACATGATCGCACATCTTCATTAGTACATTAGTACATCTTCATTAGTACACATAAAAAATTAAAAATCCTATCATATTGAGGTGTATGAAACGAACACAAAACACACAAATAAAACATTTCACTTTCACTACATATTTTTATTACATTTGTTATTACGTTGTTTAGTATACATGAAAAAACGAATCAATTTTCTTATTCTTTGTGATCAGACGTCCACTTCGTTGATACCCTTCGAAGGTTGAGTATCGGTTTCCTCCACCATGGCTGCGTCTGTACACTATCAAATAAATCAGCCACAATTGAATCTATGAGTCTTTGTTTGTAAAATGCTTTCATTTCCAATTTTAACCTTTCACCATCAACGTTCACATCACTGTTCTTATTAAAAGATACACTTGGAAAACTGATGTTCATACCGTTAATAATACTCTGTTCGTCTATGGATTCCGGCAAGTCCTCTGCATGTAAGACACTGCGATTGTACATGATTGCGAATAGTATCTGTACACATGTAAAAATATTCACGTAGCACAACATGCAAACTTTATTGTTTTTCACAGCATGTTCAATACACGGTAATATTTCCAAGAAATAAAGTTAATCACTTGAAGTTATGTACACAGTGTTTCGAGGAGCATAAAGTGTTCCTTTCTTCTCTAACATCACTAATTTTTCACCCATTAGGTTTCGCACCACCAGTTCTTTTTTTCGGCCAAGAAATTTTATAAATGTAATTTCCACTTGAGAATTTAAATAGTCCGTAACAAACGGGGTCAAACGTACCAGTTTCTCCCACTGCCAAATTTAACTTAACTCCAAACACAAGCCCTTTACCAACACGAATCACTGGCTCAGTCCAATACTAATTAATTTGGCTTTCATTGAATTAAGTCAATATTCTACATTTAACAAGTACTCTTTCTTGGTATCCATAGTTGATGCATAAGCATTCAAAGACATGTTACTCCAGTAGCTGATCAACACAGAATAACGACACTATGCATACAGATGATTGCGCATGCATGAAGAAGAGAGGGCGAAGAAGAAAATTTATGTTTCATCTTGTTTCTACAGGCCACCACACACTTACGATGAATATACCAACTCAGTAAATTCAAGATCGTGCATGTGACATCCAGATACATTAATCTTCATTCCTTTATATGTTAAACAGACATTTCCACTTTGTAAATACGTTAATAATGCACCATTATCTGCTTCCAATTTTTCAGTACAAAGTCCTGGTAAAATCACTTTTTCGCCTCCTTCAAATGTCACACATGCTTTCCTACCATATACCATGTAATTATCTCACAATTTTCAATACGAAATAATACTCCAATCTCCAAATCTCGAATTTTGGTAAAGGGTACCAATGATGGCTTATTAAGCTTTTATAATAAACTCATTGACGATGCCATCTTTAAATTTGACGTTTCTTCCTTCGCAACAGCTGCTAACAGAATGATCTACACAAGCACATACGTTCCGCTTACGCTTTTCGCAGGAGGGGTGGGGTTTGGGGATTCAAATAACTAGCCAATACACGACACGAACACGAAATAGACATGTTTCATCTTGTTTCTACATCTGGTAGTCGTCCAAGAGCATGACCATATAGCAACATACTAGTTTACACCATTTTAAGCCCCGTGGGAACGTTCCCACGGTCATTTTCCCACGCTGATGAAGTGAATTATTCACTACTGTCTCTTGTGGTTTTCTTCTGTCCTAGATGTGGTTGGGTTTTGGGGTTTGATGTTGGTCTTCTTTCTCTTTACTCTTCTGTTTTTTCCGTCGCCACCTGTGAGTCATCTTCTTCGTTCTGGTTTCTTTGTATATCTTCTTTTTGTGGTTTCTTCTTTTCTGCTAGTTTAGTAACCACCACTTCTGGGTGTGCGTTCCCCTTGTCCTGATAAGAGCCGGATATTTTTCTGGTGTGTGGTTTCTTCACATGTGATTTTTTTCATCTGCATATTTGTGTGGCTCTCATAAGAGCCGGAGCGTGGGTTTTTCACTTGTGTGTGCTGTGGTTTCTCTTCCTGTGCAGTTTCATCTCGTCTAGGTTCTGACATTGGAGAAGTTTCTCTATGTTGGGTGTTTTGCTTGTCCACAATTCTTAAGAGCGATCCGAATGTTGTGGCAGGGTCTGCAATCAGAAAGATCTTGAGTTAAAATGTTTCTTGCAACTTCTGGTTTGAAATACACATTATAGTCGTGGTCCTGGAGATATTCTACCTGGAACTGGCTGCTGTGAATCTTCCTTTCTATGACTCTGGTTATGTCTCGTTCAGTATATAATCCGTAGGCCCTCACAATAATCACGGGGGAACCTTCCTGAAGACGTCTTTTTCTGGTTGAGTTACTTCTTCTCCCTCACACACTAGTCTTGTTGGTATCTTGTTCCTTGGTCTTGGCATGGCTCTGAAAAGGGCCGCACTTCTGGTTTCAAGTTGTAGTATAGAGTTTGGTAGGGATAGGTATTCTCTAATTTAGTGTGCAGTGCATCTCTAATGCTATCCCATAGAGACAATATTGCGTTCCCGTCAGCCGACTGTCGCCAAAGGATGCACAACCCATATGGCCAGCGCGAAGCTTGACTCACAATAGGGGGTCCAGGGGACGGAAAACAATGCTTATTTCTTCAGAATGCTGTGTGTATAGGTGTGTTGTAGAACTCAATCTTTATTAAACACGAAAACTCTTCTCTAATGACATTCTCTTTCTTTTTTTTTAAAAAAAAGAGCAGTTTCTTCTTTACTGGTGACCACACCTTCGTTAACACCGTAAGGTCTCCCGGTGTGTCACGGCGTCTTTTTCAGCAAGGCACGGCATCTTCAACTATTCTTTGCAAGGCAGGATCCTTCTCGATGAGCAATCACCCTCTGACTCTCCTCTGCTCTGTTGCTGTCGTCCACCAAATTTATAAGGGTCCTCGGTTGGCGGTGGCGCAGTGATCCATCTGGTGTGTAGAATCCTCTTGCTAAACCATGTGGTGGTGTTTGTAAACATTAGCGTGAAGAGTTGTTTATACACAACACCACGTGGGACAATACAATATGCTTTTGTGTTTGCAGTCAGGGTTGGCAAAAACCATGGTTTTTATTGAAAAAAGCAAAAATCAGGGTTTTTGGTTTAAGCCCGGTTTTTTTGGTTTAAATAATTTACTCTATGTATTTATATTAAATATAAACAGAAATTAGTTTGTTTCGCCTTGATGTTATTATGCAACAACAAGGTTATGCTAGAAGGAGTCACACAAGCTTAAAGCGGAATCCAAACCGCTTCTCGGCTTACATTCAAGAGAAATTGTCCATTTAAAGACGAAACCAGGACTAATTGGTCACAAATGCGATTGCCGACTCACTCACGAAGGACTCCTGAGAAAAAAAAGTTGTACTGATCTTTACATAGGCCTACTTGTTAATATAATTGTCAAGAGTCATTTCAGAAGGACAAAAAGATAAACAGTTACACAAGTAAAAACATACAGAATTATATATAAATCGGGAAACTCCCGCCGTAGCCATTTGGAAAATCCTGTTATTACTTTAAATGTATTTGTATGTAAAATTTTAAGGTCAACGTATCATAATCACTACGCTAAAACTGAGGTATTAAATTACAAATTTGGTATGTAGATATCATTCAATAAAATTAAAACCAAGTCAAATCCAAGCTGATGATGGAAGCTACGTAAGCAGTTGATAAATTTTGCCAATTTCTATCAATATATTTAAGCAACCTTGGCTTCTTTAAAAAACAACAGTCATTCATTCAAGTAGAAATATATAACTTGGTTCCGTTTCGTATATTTAGGCTTAACATCCTTATGAAATACCAAGGTTATCACGGAGAATACTTTTGCTTAGAGGGACACTTTACAACGACTTATCAAAATGATAGTCGTAAACCTGGTTCGTTTGCTGAGGTAAAAATTTGAAGTGGTAGTATTTCTTTGACATTAAAAATATTAGCTTCGATATTCAAATACCATTAATCTCACCTTTTTAATAAAACTGACAACGTCTATAACCGATGTTAAACTGGTTTATTATTTGATATAACTTATAATATCCTTTTCTTAAAACTGTTAAGTACACAAACTCACTGACTAGGTAACCATAAAACATGTCCATATCAACAACTATCCCATAATAATCTCATACATATATTAAAACATTCTTCTTTTGTTAATATGAAATGAACATTCTACTAAGTATAGTGCATATGTATGAGTACTTTCTGCCCAAGGTACAGGTAAATATTACACAAACCAAAGTATTTTGTTATATAAAAATGTCGCTCGACAAAGGGACTGAATATAAAAGTCATGAGTAGGCTTGGCTTTTATCTTCAAGAACCACTGGTCCGTTTACATTAGTGTTTTTACATAACTCATGTCCCTCATATTTTAATCGCACCTTGTATATCTATTCATTATATTTCACGTATACATATACATATATATAAATACATTCCTAACAAATCTTTCATTTCATCAATACTTATCTTTAACAATAAAGTTTTAACACAAATTAATATAATGAAAACAATTTTTGTGCTTGATTAATCATGAATTAAATTACAATCCTTCACGTTAATAAGAAAGAATTCAAGTCATTGAAAAATTATCGTTGATGAATGAAAATCAAAGAAAATAAAATTGAACAAAAATCAGAAATTAAACACAATCTACGTTTGAATAAGCACATGTAAGTAAATAAATCTATTTTTACAGAAACAAAAGACACCCTTTTGTTATTATATAAATACATTTTTATTATTGTTATTATTATTTTTCATTCCTATTTATTTGAGCAAGAATGTCAGGTGCTACTAATTCTTTCACTAGATGCATCCATTTTTCCTTTGTATACGGAGTAGGTTTCCAAACCTTTAACTCATCTATATTGCGAAGTCCAATTGACATCCCCGTTTTAGCGTTCAACAACTCGAAAACTTTAGGATTTATTTCCTTAAAACATAAATAAGGACCTGAGAAAATGTCACAAAATTTGTAAATCTTCTTTAACAACATATTACTTTGCGGATGTTGTTTAACAAAAACTAAGTCATTGACCTTGATCCGATATTTTCCTTCCTGCAAAGACTCTACTTGTGAATTACGTTTCAAAAACTTGTTATGTCTTCGGATCTTTACCATATTCACTAGATTGGACGAATCTATAATTGTCGAATCTTCCAATTTGACATCAAAATGTTGTTCCACGGGGAAAATCAAATCAGAGCCATTATGAACATTAGCAGGAGACACACCTAAAGTGTCTGATATAGAATGGTTCAAAAGGTACGTAATTTGGTTGACATGCTTAATCCATTCAGTATGTTTATCCTTACAAAAGTGCCGAAACAACATACCAAAATTGCGATGTACATTTTCTACCACGGAGCTACTTGGATGGTACGGAGTCACAAAATGAATTTTAATGTTGGCCTTGTTCATGGCTTTGAGAAACACATCACTTTTGAATTGTGAACCGTTATCGCATAATATATGCTCTATAGGGCCACAATGTGGAATGTATACATTCAGAATTTTATTCACGATAGCAGCGGAGGTTGCTTTACGCAAGGGATAGGCTACCACATATCGTGAAAAGATATCCATAGTTGTTAACAAATAAACTTCTCCAGTAGCTGCTCTGGGTAACGGTCCATATAAATCAATCGATAGAAATGAATGTGGTCTCTCAGGTGTTATTGAGAGCATTGGTTTTTGTATAGCCTGATAATTATGCTTAATTTGCATACACTCAATGCAGTCATTGATATAATTTTTGACCTGAGCTCTCATTCCCTTCCAGTAAAAAGATTTATTAACCAAGGCACATACCTTCACATACCCAAAATGTCCGAAATCATCATGGTAGGCCTTTAGTATACGTGCTGTTAACGTAGGTGGAATGCAAATTTTGTTCCTAGATTTGAATTTGAAATCTTTAATAAGTAAAATCCCGTTGTTTAATTTAAATCTGGAATTCCAGTGTTTGGGACAACTACATCCCTCGCCACATGAAGATAAATGTTCCATGATTTGTTTATATTCATGATACTTCATTTGATGTTCTCTTAAATCTTCTATCGAAATGGTAGCTATTTCATCCTGTAAGATCTTAAATTCCTTAATGGACAAAATATGTTGCTCTTCTCCAGGAAACAGACGTGATAAGGTATCTACGGGTCCATTATCTACCCCTTTAATGTGTTGTACTTCGAAATCATAAGCTTGAAGATCTAACGACCAGCGAAGTAATCTGTTATTATATCCTTGTACGCTATTGAGGTATCGCAATGAATTATGGTCGGTAAGTACTATAAAATGACATCCGCTAAGATATGGAGCGAATTTTTGTATTGCAAAACGTATAGCCAAAAGTTCAATTTCGGTCGTGGTGTATCCCTTTTAAGCTTTCTTTAGAGTACGACTAGCGCAATGTATAACAGCTGGTTCCTGAATGGTTGGGTTAGGTTGCCAGAGTACTGCAGAGATTCCAAGCTGAGAACCGTCACACTGTACATAGAAAGGAACGTCGTATCTGGGGTGGTTCAAATGGATGTTTCGTTTTACGCACTCCTTCAACTTATTAAAACTGTGTTCTTGAATAGGACCCCATTGCCATGGTACCCCTTTCTTTATGATCATAAATAAAGGCTGGGCTATCTCAGCGAATCGCGGGATGGCTTTGCGAAACCAATTAAAGAGTCCTAATATTTGTCGTGTCTGTTTCACATTTACTGGCGCAGGTAAATCTTCTATGGCTTGAACTTTAGATTGACTGAATTGTAAACCAGAGGCATCAATTTGGTACCCAAGAAATTCTATAGAATTCTGCAGAAATTTGGATTTCTGTAGATTGATAGTAAGGCCTGAACTTTCCAATCTGTCTAAAACTATATCTAAGTACTTCAGGTATTCATGTGGATTTTTCCCCATGATTAAGATGTCATCAGCATACGTTATCACGTTGCTACGTAAGTCTTGACCTAGAACTTGGTTCAAGCAGGATGCTAATGCTGCACTACCATTGATAAGCCCAAAGACTACACGATTGTATTCGTACAAGTGACCTTCAAAACTAAATGCTGTATATGGTTTTGAATCTTCATGTAACTCGACCTGATTATACGCCATCACTAGATCTAGATTTCCGAATACAGTGTTCCCTTGTAAAGAAGCTAGTATTTCTTCTACTGGAGGATACCTCACTTGTTCCAGATCAATGTGACTGTTAGTACGTCTCAAATCTAATACCACACGTAGAGAACCATTTTTCTTTGGAACAACATGTAGTGGGTTAAGGTGTACGCTTCTTGAAGGCCTAATGATCCCATCTCTTAACATATTTGCTATTTGCTGTCGTACATTCTCCCTGTATCTATATGGAATTATATAGGGCTTGGTTACTATGGGTTTATCTGTTTTAACTTTAAAAGAATAAACAAAATCCTTGCAGCATCCAGGACGTTCTGAAAAGACATTTCTATGTTTATATAAGATGTTCTTAAAGTCGGCTATTACTGTATTATCAGCAAAATCAAGGCTGCTTTCGAGAGATTTAACATGTTCAGAAAATAATACATCGTCCTTTATATTCATCAAAATTTGTTTGTCTTCCAATCGTGGATCATTTAATTTATCACTTTTTGCACTAATAGAAACATTATTCACTATAGGAGACATATCATTATACTGACAAGCAAGATTATCTAATTTTGGAAGCAGTTTCTGAACAATTTCCTGAGGTATACCCGGTATCGTCAACGTTTGGTTTTTAAAATCAAGCATGACACGTAATTGGGATAATAAATCTAAGCCCATAATTAATTTCTCGTTAAGATCCTTTATTACCAGAATAGGGATTGATATTTCAAAATCTTGAATAGATATTGTCACACGAGTAATTCCTGCTACTCTCTTTTTATGTTTACCGGTAAAATCAACTATAATAAGATTCTCAGCCTTTTGTAGCTTAGGATTCGAATAATTACTAGTAATTGCTTTCCATAATGAATACGATAATAGAGAGGCATTTGCTCCTGTATCAAGTAGGGCTTCGGTACTTAACCCATTGACTTTAATAGGTATTTTAGCTGTACTATATGACTTTAAAAATACAAAATTTTCTTCAATATTAAAACCATCATTGACAGTATCATCTTCAAACCAACAACGATTTACAACCGGTATAAATTGGTACTGACACCTATTAATTGCTATTTCAGAATAATTATTTACAGTGACGTCATGTGAAAGATCATTTTCATAATTAGCATGAACATGTACATTGGAAGATAAATGTTCGTAAGAATTATCACTTAAATTTTTAGATAAATGTTCATGAGAATCCACAGCTGACATGGGTTTAACCCCTACCACATCAGCCGCGATTAGTTTAAACTCATACTCGTGTATGGTTCCAATAAGGTACACTGTACAGCGCAATCGTGATTATGTCCCGTATTATTGTTCTGTACAGAAATTACTTCAATGCCTGGATCTTGATGCGAAGTGCCATCTCTTGTCCTTCCATTACGTCTATCCGCGTAGTTCGCTGTATTTCTGGAATTTCGCCATACATTACGTCGATTTTTAAATCTATTTTGACTATATGGTCTAACATACGAATTGCTACTATTAATTAGGTTAGGCGGATTCCCCACATAACCTTGCCTATTGTGCTCATTTTGATTGCTAGAGTATACTCGGCTTAGGTTAGGTTCTGTATTATTCACACTCCGAATATTTAAATTCCGAACAGGCACCAAATGATTTGAATTATTCTTATTTTTACCTATTCCTGATTGTGGATTCATAGCATGGTATTGAGTTTCGTAGCATTGGACAAGCATCAATAAATGGCTGAAACTCATACACTGTGTGGAAAATAAGATCTGTTGCAATTTAAATGGAAGCAAATTTCGAATCGATGCTATTATTCTCGATTCCGATTGCAAAGGATTAACGACCTTTAATTCGTTGTAGACATTTACAACAAACTCTACAAGAGATTTGTGCAATCGAGGATTGAAGTGTTGATTTCTAAGGGTGGCATCTCTATTTGCCAGCAAAAAGTCATTTTCATAATTAGCGATCAATGCCGCTTTGAATTCCTCATATGTACTAATGTGATCACGTATTGCCTTAAACCATAAGGAACAAGGTGGGAGTAATACATGGGGTATTAATTTCATATATTGTGATCGATCGATAGACATTATATTGCATTCGTCTTGGAATTTCTCTAAGAAAGAAGTAGCATTCTCATTACACTTACCACTGAATTTGCTCATCGCTCGGATTTCACTCATTTTAACACTTAATTTTACCTTCCTTTTCTCATTCCTTGTTCTTGTTGAGTGATAGTTCCTATCCGTGACATGCTGTGTCGTGACACCATCTATGTTTCGCTCATCAGTACTCTTCGGACAACTTTCTTCTATTATAATATCTTCATCAGACCCCGGCGAAGGCGAGTTCATCTCAGGTGATTGGTGCAACTCAAAGCGATCACTACCCAAGTTATTTCGGTAAATGTTGTCTTTAGCCTGTAGCGTTCTAATCTCCTCCTGAATAGTAGCTAATAACTGTGTATTTACACGTATGTTATTAGAATTGTTGCTAACCTGGATCTTTTGCTGTTTAATGGAAGATTCCATTACTTCTAAATCTTTTTTTAAAGCACTAATTTCTTGGTTTTGTTGATTGTGCTTTTCATGACAATCATCGGATATCCTTTTTAACTTTTCCTCAAACTGTGAGGATATGTCGTTCACCACCTGGACAATTGTCTGTTTCATTTCATCTGATTTCTGTTCTATCCGTCTACTTAATTCTTCATATTGCTTGTTAGCTTCGTCAAACTTCAGTTCTATCTTATGTTCCATGGTCTTGTTAGATTCGTTGAATTTCTGTTCCATGGTCTGCTTTAATTCTTCATTTTGTTTGTTAGCTTCGTTGAACTTCTGTTCCATGGTCTGCTTTAATTCTTCATATTGCTTGTTAGCTTCGTCAAACTTCTGTTCCATTCGTCTACTTAATTCTTCATTTTGCTTGTTAGCTTCGTCAGACTTCTGCTCTATGGTCTGCTTTATCTCGGTAGACATCTGCATTATTTGTCGCTGTAAAGCTAACAAGATATCTTCCGATGCCAATCCTGATGTTACACTAGTCTCACCTTGGTCATTAGTATTTGATTCCTGCTGCATTGTTTCGTTGTCCATTTTTCTTATGATTACTTTACCACTTCGCAATATGGTTAAGTTCGTATTCATTAACTGTAATATAAAAGTAAATTCAACCTTACTCTTCTTCATCGGGAATTGAATTTACAAAATCCCGGGTGAGGTAAACCAAATTTTTACAACGACTTATCAAAATGATAGTCGTAAACCTGGTTCGTTTGCTGAGGTAAAAATTTGAAGTGGTAGTATTTCTTTGACATTAAAAATATTAGCTTCGATATTCAAATACCATTAATCTCACCTTTTTAATAAAACTGACAACGTCTATAACCGATGTTAAACTGGTTTATTATTTGATATAACTTATAATATCCTTTTCTTAAAACTGTTAAGTACACAAACTCACTGACTAGGTAACCATAAAACATGTTCATATCAACAACTATCCCATAATAATCTCATACATATATTAAAAACATTCTTCTTTTGTTAATATGAAATGAACATTCTACTAAGTATAGTGCATATGTATGAGTACTTTCTGCCCAAGGTACAGGTAAATATTACACAAACCAAAGTATTTTGTTATAACTTCGAATCGCTACTTGGTTTACACTTGAAAGATGGGTTGTGGTTCGACCGAGAATTGAACTCAAGATCACAGAATTGAGCATGTTAGTATATCGCAGGATAACGAGAAAAATTCAGGTTGGGAACCAAATTTAGGAAGAGAACAAGACACTGGTTTGGTCTATGGAGACAACGTTATGAAGATGCAGTTTTCGGTTCGTGAATCGCGGATAAACTTGATAGACGAAAATAAATCCAGGACGAACAGCGAACACAGTGAAAAAGGTGCCGGAAAAACGAGAGGGGAAAAGGAGTATTTCAGTCCTTGCAATATTGTAATTCTGTAATCTTTTCCGAATAATTTTCACGAAAATCAATTTGACAAAGTGTAATGAGGACGTGAGGTGACCGCGAAGTAACGCTAAATGAATGGCCACGTGGGAAAGACAATTCAAGGTTGTCATTCAAAAGGTCTTGGTCAGCGGATAATCAAAGGTTTATTCAGAGTTGCAAACCCCACAAAAATGGATTGTCAGTTTTAGTGGAGTAGTGGCGTACCTAAGGGTCAAAAAAAAGTCAGTGATTGATATAAAAATGAAAATATAACGCAAATATAATATAAAAAGTGTAGAGTGAGTCTATATTATTAAGTTATAATGTTCAGTGCTTCGGAATCAAGAATAATTAATGTGCGCAAATTCGGTAACCATGCCGTAACGAATCTTGGAAAATAAGATAAAGTGATACAAGATGGAGAGTATGCTAGAAGGTATCGTTTATCAGCAGTTGGAAATTTCCGTGCTGAGGGCTGTGGTTTGTTGCACAGGAAGGAACGAGAGAAAAATATATATGTATCTCGAACGGAGCGATGAACACTCGTAGTTCAGGAATAAATCCGGTAGATGGCGAAAGCATACATTTTGAAAGACAGAAGTAATATCGTTCAGTTTTCAAACATGATTTGAAGAACTGAAATGATAATAGGCCTATTTTAAAATGAATAAATAAAAGTATTGTATATATATGTGTATAAGTAAATAGTTGCAGTAATAAAACAAAATGCGTTAGTATATAGAAAAAAAGAAGGAGAAGAAAGATAAAATGAGAAATAGTTAGAAATTTTATAGATATCGTGTGGGTGTTGAAATATGTTTATAGTAAAACTTGTAAATTATGTATATATTTTAAAATAAAATAATAGTGTTAGGGTAGTCAGAAAATATAATGAAGAGTTAAGAACGAAATACGAGTTGACATAATAATAATAATAATAATAATAACAAAGTTATTTCATTTATAATTTTGACTAGGTTTTGGGAATTTTGTATAGTTGTGGTTGTAATTTATAGTTCATTGTATATTGTAATAATATTGATCAAGAGATTGAAAAAAAGAAGCCGATCTCCTGCGAGATCTAGACAGGATAGCGTAGCTCCCTTAATTTTAAAGGGGGGCGTGACAACATGAAGAAATTGTGTAGACAGAAAAACATTTCAAAAACTCATTACGCGATGGTTTGTTTACATTTATAATAATTGGATAACATACACGAGACAAGATTCTGCAAAATTAAGTAACTGATGTATTGAGAAAAGAAATGTAAAATTTAATTAAGAAAATTTCTTTGTAACAAGAGATTTTAACATCTTGTAAACACAGATACAATTTCGGGTATGGCATAACAGTCAGATTTGCAGACACAGGCTGTCCGAGGATTTCGGTCATCGCGTGACAATGAAGAAATTGAAGTTTCTTCAAACAGATGGGACAACAGAGAGATTTCCAGACATGAGGTTACAGATTCCACCGTCTGGAACACGAAATAAAAACCTTGTAGGGATGGAACCAGGATCAGTTGAGATCGGTGGATCAGTGGAGAATAGTCGAGCAGTCGAAATTAGTCTTAGTTGAGAGACAGTTCATTGCATCTAAGTCTTGAGTGCAATGAGTAGATCGAGCGAGAAGCTACAGTAACTTACCGCATAGACAGCACAGTTATGGTCTGTCTATCCTTCTCACTTCAATAATTAAAACCAGGGAGAGTTATAACATTTAGATGGTCAACTTCAATCCACGGAAAACTCATCATTGAATCTGTGGACACGTGAATTCCAGGAGATCCAGGAGGTGGGACGTTCCAGTCATAGTCATCCACGAGCAGAGAACATCAACAAGTATGTGTTCCCAGTCTGTATTGTTGCCTGTGATTAAATCATCAGATATGCCGGTCCTGTGATCTGACTGCGTATGACATACTTTTTAGACTATACACACATTACACTACACCTGAGTTAAAGAATGGAAATACACGAATATCCTAGTGAAATTGCAGTTCTTGATTTAACAGTTTAACCTCTCCCAAAACAATATTACAATTAGATGTAAATTCCCATCCAGTTCAGATAATGGATGGAAGGTGCTTTCTTGCGTCATAACACTTCCATCCCCATAACTAAGGCACGACGCAGGGAAGTTCTCAATAGTAAGAAATATGCATTTAAATATAAATTGTTAGTTATGTAGGTTAAAGTATAGAAAGAACAATTAGTCGAATCCAGGTAAAAGATGTATAGTCATAATCAGGTGTAAAAATAGTCAAAATCGAGGAGGAGTTCCAGCGGGTAGAAGAGGGCCAGTTACCCAGATGTTCAGGGTGAAAATGTTGGATAAAGTGAAAAATAAATGAAATGAGTACGTGTAGAGTAATTGTGAATGTATGTAAATGTTTTCATGAATATGTGTAAAGTGTGTAAATGGTGAACGATGAGAATTTTCCACTTTAACCACTTCCTCTTCGGCAGCTCACTATAGGAGATGTTTACGCTTTCACACTCACCGTGGAACTCAACTCTCGATTCAGCTTTTCTGCTCTCGTTTTTCCCAGGATACTTTGCGGTTGGTTACGTCATGTGGAAATATCGCCAAGAATGTTATAAAATAGAGGATCTACCCATATCGCAAAATCGTGAAGCCATACGTTACAGCCATATGTATCCTATGATTGGTGATTTTCTTACTTGTGAATGGTTATTTTGAGCAATTTCTTCTCACTTCTATCTGTACACCCATACGTGCAGCATGAAACCATTATATAATACAAACCTGAGCAACGACTTAAATAAAAATAAATACAGACATCCGACATTTCTACATATGAAAATGCGGTGTTTTGAGCCAGCATATATTGCAGTCATTCAGTTACTTACTAAGATAAAGATACATATGGGC
This sequence comes from Thermobia domestica, assembly GCF_964235325.1. Classification (NCBI taxonomy): domain Eukaryota; kingdom Metazoa; phylum Arthropoda; class Insecta; order Zygentoma; family Lepismatidae; genus Thermobia; species Thermobia domestica. Next base: position 98,818,763 of record NC_137464.1, read on the forward strand.
AGGTCCTCTATATTATAACATCCTTGGGTATCGCAAGGTGTCGTTCAAGAGAACAAATAAAATCAGTGGCGTAACCAGGCCCACAACCAGGGGGGCTAGGGGGTTCTGTCTTCCTAAAATATTCGTGGCAACTCCAGACCTTAACACAAAATGCTATTATTAATACAAAAAACACAATTTAGCTATTGGTAAGAGAATGTTCAATTGGTCCTCCCTAACATATTCATGCCCCCCTAAACCTCTGTGGTTGGTTGCAGGCCTGGTCGTAACTACAATGGAGCGAATGAAGCAGCTGCTCCAGGGCGCAAGGGCGAAAAAACAGAATACGGAAAATTGCTCCTTATGCAAAGAACGTTTGAAAAAGGTACGCTATGACTATTAGCAATTAATTAGCAACATCCGATACTGGGGGCGGAACCAGGAATTCTTGAGGGGGGGCAGGTCTGAAAAATAAACTTGAGACATTTTTGGATATTTGGTTTGCTAACTAAAATTGTGGACTGCAGTGCTTCATAATAGGTATCCTTCTTCCCTTCTGGAGGCGGCATTGAGGAAAGCCATGTTGCTTAACACGAGAGAATCCAGGATTACCATGAACTGGAAACACATATTATCTCCAATGAGTGGAGAACGCACTCAGAATCTTCCTTTTGAGAGAAATTTTAAAACTTTTTTTTTTCAGTCTTTGAACAAGCGCTTCATCGCTTCAATAGGGACTAATTTATATAATTTACTTCTCATGGAGGGACGCGCGAGCCCCCTTTCTGGATCACTACTGGGATATATCCGGACAATTGTCACTGCAATGTTTGTCTAGCTAGCTACCTAGAGAAAGTTTTGCATAATAAGTCATTGCAATCAGCGCGCCGCGCCCCCACCTGGGAATAAAACGAAAGTTGGGCCTGTTTGAAACCTAGTTGGCACTTATAAAACTATCCTGTACTCTCTACTTATAATAAGAATTATAAGCAATGATATCATTCTACCTTTAAAGTATAAAAGTAGCAGTTTGGATTAAGTACAGTAAACCATTTTAAATTTAATTTCCTATGAACATAATTCATATTAAGTATGTAGTGATAACTTAGGAAAAGGATAAGTAAAAACTAGCTAATGCAAACGTTTTATTTCGGGTTGACGGCCGACCAGAACGAGGAACATCCAAAACAGTTAACAAACGAAAAGTTTTCTTCTCCCACTTGTCAAAGTCTGACGACTTGGTGGCTCCTCACCAAATCGTTCACTAAACCTATTCATTATCTTTGTTGTTCTTCCGATCATGGACCCACACACTTGTCAATAAGTGCTTCTCCGAAGTAGAGTCACTGGTATCTTCCATTGTTGTTCACCAAACCCGGAAAGGCGACACAATGAACTGGTCAACGCGCGGACTTTATTCTCTTCCTTTCGAGGGCAGTAACGTGGCAGTTACGTGGCAATAACGTAGCAATTCACATGAGAAGTACTGTTTTCAAATCAATGATCAGGATAGGAGGTTCATATCTTAAATATTTTAATATTTTACATTGTTACATGCATTGAATTCGGGTTTAAAGGGACTTTCTGACCACCCTGTACATAGCTTATCCTTAGTATGATGAATATTGCCATAATGTTTAGTCAATCCGTTAAAGATTTATTATCCGGTGTGATCAAATTGAAGAACAATGCGGCTAATAAAATCATAACAAGGAAGAAGGAATCATTTGCTAACAACTAAACAAATTGGGGATCCTGTGAATACGATCAAAGTACATTTGTGCTTCTGATTATGGGGACATTATAGCTGACAACATGCAATCCATGATTCAGATGTTGTTTCCGACTAACGAAGCAGTTTTCTAAGACAATGCATCAATGTACACGCTGTTGCACATGCTGTTAAGGCCTCGTTTAATGAACATTGAGATGAAGTACACTCTTCCTAGCCTGTCTAAATCCCAGACCTCAATATTACTGAAGATGAGTTTGCTAGTTCCGTAGCAGATATTCTCCTTTATACTCAATGATAGAATATTACACTGCATTGAGAAATGGTACAGTATTCTTCTGGAAATTATTCCTAATACATGTGCCTGCATTCCTCGACAAATCGGAACTGTTCTACATGCCAGCAATCATTCGAATGTGTGTATTATACATATATGAGCGAATGTGAGTTTGTGTGTAACCTCATCATGTAGTAACTACGGAATCAATTAAAATGGATACTTGAAAATATTGCCAACCTTAGACCTCCCAAGGATCTTATGATAGTACATTGATAATTTTCGTCACCTGGGTGAGATAGAGTGGGCATTGGTGACATGTAAAAATAATCATAAATGACCGATATTAATGTCCAATCCATAGCTTACCGAGACGCTGAGATAAATAATGGCACCACCGTAGCCATTTTAGTTCAGGTTCAGCCCCAACAGAATAGGGTGAGTAGTGAAGGTGGGAAGGGGATGACATTACGGATATTTTTGTCATTGCATATTCATTGAAATACAAATCCCAAACGGCGGAGGAGTTGGAATACTATTCTGTTCGTGCGAAGAAAGGGTATTTATTTATTTAACTTATATATTTTACTCTGTACTATATCCTGTATTAGTCACACCTATTGTGTACTGTGTTATCCATCTATATAGATTCATAAGATATATAAAGTGTAACATAAATGCATGGCCAAAATTGACGAGGTGATTGCAGACATCCTAATAAGTAAAAATGTTCCGATAAACATGGGTCCGATGCCGCTTCGTTTCCGAAATACAGGGTGTTCAAATATCGTGTCCCTCCAATGGTTCACAATGGGAAAGGGAATGTAAATGTTTAATATTACAGGAATAATACAATCAAGTGGAATTATACCTCTGTAAATACATTTACACTAACATAGAGAATGAAACTAATCAACATTTGAGGTTATTGGGTTGTCAGTTTTGCCAACCTAGTACAACCTGGTACCGTTGTTTCCCATTGTGCACCGTTAATTGACTTCACACTTAAACGATTTGTCCTTCTTAAGCGAAGGAGAATCTGTCCCATGTTTAAGAACGTTTTGATGTCAGCAATCATATGCTAACGAGCGGACTTCTAGTGCTATTTGAAAACGTAAGTTTTTACCAGATTGGCAACACTGACAACCCAATAATCTCAAATATTGATTAATTTCGTTCTCTATGTTAGTGTAAATACATTTGCACAGACATAATTCTACTTGATTGTATTATTCCTGTAATATGGAACATTTCCATTCCCTTTCCCATAGTGGGCCATAGGAGAGATTTGTCATTTGAACACGCTGTATCTCGGAAACGAAGCTGCATCGGGCCCATGTTTATCGGAACATTTTTACTTATTTGGATGTCCGCAATTACATCGTCAATTTTAGCCATGTATTTATGTTACACCCTGTAGGGTTCACATCATTTTAAAATAAAATGTGGTTAATAACAAGATTGTATCAAAACACTTTGAGACTAGTTCCGTAACACGCCAATAGATGGTAGCGAAAGGCTGCACACACACATGCCTAAGGAATACTGACCTTCGTAAGTCAGTGTACCAAGAGACATCGTCCTGTGTTAATCGGGAGCTGATGAAATCGTACTATTCTGACCACGTGTTTTACTACGTCTGCGATTTCGTCATGGGCAGCAAGTTAGAACAACGAGTGATCGTGAAATTCTGTGTTTAACTGGACACATCCACCATACAGATGCTTGACATAATTTGGCAAGTGTATGGCGGTGCTGTAATGAGTCGTTCGAGGTGTTTTGAGCCTCACGCGCGCGTCAAGAGCAGAAGAACATCACTGGAAGAGGACGAGAGATCAGGATGACCTTCAAGAGAACAACACCCGAAAACGTTGAAACCATTCGGCAACTTGTATATGAGAATCATCGGGGAACAATCCACAACATTGCTGCCATTGTTGTTATAGTCATACAAAACAGTGCAGGCAATCCTCACGTGCACAATGTTGCTGCCAAGTTCGTCCCCAGGCTGCTGACCCACGAGAAGAAGGAACACCTACTCTAAGTCTTCCAAAGTCCGTCAACATGCAACGGACGACCCGTCCTTCATGTCCAGAATTTTACTGATGACGAAACTTGGATGTACATGTATGACTGAAACAAAGCAATAGTTTTCACAGTGGAAGAGTACATAATCTTCAAGGCCTAAAAGGGCAAGGCATGTCTGAAGCTCGACCAAGTGCATGCTCATAGTCTTTTTCGACATTCGCGGCATTGTAGATCACGAATTCGTCCCCAGGCAAGTTCTACTGCGAGGTTTTAAGGCGTTTGAGGGAGGACATCCGCTGAATGACTCACTGTAGCATCGCCATACACTTGCCGAACCATATCAAGCATCTCTGTGGCGAATTTGCCTAGTTTCATACAGAATTTCATGACCGCTCGTAGTTCTAACTTGCTGTCCATGATGAAATCTCAGACGTGATAGCGTACATGGTCAGAATATCTCCAGTTGCTCACTCGGGAGGGTCCCACAAGTTGTCGCTAAAATCTGATTGCCATATAGCACATCTGATAGCGCATCATGAGAAATGAAAATAAGCAAAATTTAAGGTGCTATGGACCAGGAGGATAGGAGCTACGGGACTTCAAAATTTGAATATTCAAAGAATTATATCATGGAATTATGTACGTTTAAAGTAAATATCTTGAAAACCGTTAAAGCAATCAAAACAAAAGTTGCACAATATAATGAGAACAAAATAGTCTATCGAAAACCATACACAGTGCTGCCACAGGTGAAGCAGTGTTGGCAACTCAGCATAAAAATATTTTGTTAGAAATAGCACCATATACAAGTTTACATAGGCTATTTCATTATATATTTCATCTACATATACAGGGTGAGTTAAATTGAGTATTACAATCGAATCTCCTATGAAAAACACATCAGAGGAACAAAGTGATACTAACAAGGGAACATTCCGATTTGGTGAATTCAATTGATGAAAATGACTGCTAGCACTGGATTCAGCACAAAAAAAAGAAACAGAGTAAAAGAGGGTGTTTAGTGACAGACCGTATACAGGGTGGGAGATAAGTGAGAATAAAGTACGAAGATAGAGCGTAGGAAATGTCCAGAAATGCCATATTAATTTTGAAACGAGTAGAGGGATTGAGATCAATTGTTGGATATGAGGAATGTACGTTTAGCTCCACTGAATAGGCGTAATGTGAATGATGGGGAACACTTGAAAAGCCGCCATGTTGGAATTAGCGCAAGAATATACGGGAAGCAGATCATGTGGCATATGGCTCTTGATGCACACCATCTATTGAAATGAATAGTGGCCAATACAGTTTGAGACCTCTGCAACAGTAGACATTCCAGCTATGGCAATGTAGCAATACTATCGTAAAGATGACCTAGATGAGCTACCACAAACGTGAATAATGTTACTTTCCAGCCAACAAACGTCCCGATCCACCCAATATTCGTTCAAATGCTGGTAAAAGTGCAAATATGACCAAGGACAACCTAAAAGAAGTCATTACTGGCGTTTTCTGGCCTTCTATAGAGTACATAAAACTGTTGCTTCTCATTGTTTCATAGAGAACCAATAAACATGAAGAGTTGTGCAGAAACGTTGAAACGTTGCCCGACTCCTTATCCCTAATGGTTGCACGTCACTCATACATTTGGATGTGTTCTTCTGTCAGTATATGAAGTTCGTAAAATATGTAACAGACACCGTATCTCTGTCATCTGAATTAAAAATATGACAATAGGACAACTTCATTAACTTGCAATCATTCACCCACTTCCAGTTTACAGCATAAAGATTCTAAGGTATGATTAGATGCCCTTACGGTACGTTTCCCACTACCGGTAACATTGGATAGAATTACGGTGTTTTCACTACTGGTAGCATTGGATAAAAATTACGGTATGTTTTCCACCACCGGTAACGTTGGATAATACTACAGTCACTACCGGTAACATTTGGATAGAATTACGGTATGTTGAAAATGAAATAAAATCTTTGAGTTTTACGTCCCACGGTTACGGTATGTTTTCACTACCGGTAACATTGCATAATATTTCAGTACTCCTTGTACATTGTAGCGGTATTATATTGTCGTAGGTTATTTTGATTATAATACACATTATTTTTGATCACCCTATTGTGAATCAATACTGATAAGAAGATGTTGACATCTATATAACGTAAATAATGTAGTAACATGACAATTTAGACGATGTGTTTTGCACTCACTTTATGTTTATATTGTTAGGCCTAAGGAATTACAATACGATAAAACGAGAAAAAAGATTATTTACTATTGCGATTATAGTTAATAACAAAATTGTTATAAATTCAAAATTATTTGTCAATAACTCAGGAAGAAATTTATATATTACTTTTGCTTACGTAACTTTAGGCCTGATGTTAACTCGAAAGAAACCAGAGAACCTATTGTTTATATTTATAGAGATTTAAATTGTTTTCAGTATAATTATTATTATTCTGATAAACGTGTGAATACATCAATGTTTTTGTAATGAGCTTACCTGTTTTATAGTCACTGACGCACATTTATATATAAAAATTCCAACATGAATCAACATACGTCATAGGGCGGATATTAGTTTATACGGACTTCCTCCATGTTGGTATGTATTAAGGTTGGAACAGCCTAATGAAATATGTAGTATTAAAGAGGATAATGGGATATGTGAAAATAGCATAAATTAATTCTCTCTTTTCAGTTCAAACTGATTTTGTATTTTATGAGCAGGAAAATTGAATAAAAATATTTATTATAGTTAGGTCCGGCATTGTGAAGAGGGGGTGAGTTAAGTGTACAGGAGAACCTAAATTCACGAAACAACCGAGTAAGAGCCCCTTCAAAATTAAAAAGAAATTGTGCCACTGAAACGCATATTTAGGCTAAATAACCTATAAAAACTATAATTGGTTTAACCTGGCACACAATTAGAAAAAATTGGGTTCTTTCTGTAAGAGATTAACTAAAATGAATAATTCCTATTGGGATGCTGCCTCCGGAATGGCATTATGGATGAATCTCAAATAGAGATTTATTTAAAGAAACAGTTAAATCCAAGACGTGTATTAGTGCTACCCAAGGTGGTTTAGGAACCAAGAGACTGCCCAGGTAATCTTAGCACCAACCAGGTAATCTCAGCACTGTGTGAAAGGTCAGCCCAGTTTCAGCATACATGTTAGTGACTATAACCTCCATTTTGTTGAACTCCAGAACTTTCGTGGAAAAAATTTTAACTAGTTGGAATATCTGTGACTTTGTTTGGATGTCTGAACTAAAATCTTCCCATCAGGAACAATAATCGTTCTTTTTAGTTATGTATGTGATAATGATGAATAGTCTTTAAGCATACCGCTATGTCACACAAACTATGTCACCACAAATTTTATCATTGCATGAGCATTGTGATGATGGTACGCCTAAAGTCTAAATTTAAATTTTATGGTGACAAAGTTATGCAACGTAATAAACTCCTCATTTGCATACTTTCAAAAATTACTAAAGATTTATTATTCCTGATAATATAAATAAATGCTGAGGTAACTCCAGTTATAGCGTGCAATTTATATATGTATTTGAATCTATTATTATTGTGTGAATTTGTTATAAGTAATTTAAAAGTTATCCGTGCTCTTAAATATGAGATATGTCTCTAAATATCTAATGATATTTGCGATTTCAGTATTTGTATTAGGTTAGGTTAGTTATTGGTTAGGTTGGGCTAGATTAGTTAGGTAGGTATATGTTATTGTGTGTCATATTGTTTTGATTTTGATATCATATTCGCTTTCCGGATAACTGAATGAATATTGCTGAGTGAATCGAAACAGAAATATCAGGCTTCTGTTCCGTGTGAAAGGAATGCGTTGAATACTTAAGCATGATGAAGCTATGCATTGAGCATTATAGAAAAATAATAGTAATATTTCGGTGTTGTTCATTTATTGAATTGAAGATATAAGTTTGAGCACGCTTAATGAATTACGGAGTTAGATCTCAACTTTACACTGTATACTGTGGGTAGGAGTAACAATAAGAATTTTCTTATTTTCCAATTTCATAAGATTTTTTTCTTGGAGATGACTCCTTATGAAATGAAGGAGTGTTGTTGTTTAATGAATATGAAGTTGAAATTAAAGATATGCAAACATCTAAAACTTTGATTGGTCAAATTGAATAACAGTACATTCTTTTACATATAGTTGACTGATTGACATTGCGTTCATGTTGATGTGCCATAAATAAACTTAATGATATTATTTATTTAAATAAAAATCAAAGGTTTCGATGTTGGGTGTCAGTTTAGCAAGATCTTGGAATTAACAACCTAAACATTTTATAAATAGTCAGATGCAACAAAAGTTCAACAATCCAGAAAAGAAGAAATATCATAAATCTTCAATGGATTTTGTCTGGTCAAAATTTGAGTTTGTTCTTCTAAGCCATTATGGTTATTCTATGCTGCATTGGGTTGGTGCGCGAGTGGTGGTGAGGGCCACACTACTCTTCGGGCATCTATTCAGTGGGGTATGGATAAACCAACAGTTAGGGCCTAAAAGGAAAACATCATGAATAGGACTTTTTTCGTCCAAAAATTATTTATTTTTTCATTATTCATACTAGATATATAAATAGAGCGTTTGTGTTAGATCAAATTCTTTTAATTAAAATTTAATACGTTAGAAAAATGGCGACCCTTTAACCACGGATATATGAGATTAAAATAAAAGCAAGAATGTACATTTACTGGCACGAAACCTTTAGGGTAAGTAAGCAGAAAGCAAATGAGTTTAAGTTAGTTTTCTTTCCTTCCCCTTTTCGATTTGTTTGAGTTTGTGTGACAAGCGAAATATTATATTATAATGTTAATTAATTTTGATGAAGAGAGGTGTGAGCCAGATACTCATACTTGTGGAAATACTCGAATTTTAGATTGTGTGGAATCTGTATGGTGAGATGGTTATGGACAATTATCCCACACAACATGTATTAAATTATGCCAGACTGAAGTAATAAATATTAAAGACAAAGAAGGTAAATGACTATACCAAAAAAGCTCAGCATTGAACAAGACTGGTGGCAATCCCAGTGAAACTGACAGGGAACACACATTAATGTCACGTAAATCGGTCCCTCAGATTGGAATTGCAGGAGGGCCGCTTTTGGAAAGTTTAAAAGGAATAATTGGAAGTTTGGAAACAAAATTGGACAGGAAATTGTCTTCTGTTGAGGTTCGGTTGTCGACTGTAAACTCTGAAATTGAGTCAGTAAAGTCACAATTAATGCAGAACTTAAATCAAGTTAAGTTAGAACTTTTGGTGGAAATAGCTTCTGCTGTTAGTGATGTGAATAAAGTCAAGTCTGACTTAGGAATATTGGCTAACGAGGTTGAGAAAAATCGTGAGTTAGTATCCCAAGAAATTGACTTAAAAATTGATGAGGTGAACAGTGGCCTAGGCAAATTAAGGCTGGAAATACAAAATTGTCAAGAAAATTGTAATATAAATTATAATTGTGTAAAGGAACAACAAATTAAGGAATATAAAGATTTGAAAGATGCAGATGAGAAAGTCGCAAATAATGTCAAAATTTTAGAACGCGATACAGTATCTGCTTTTAAATTTAGTGTAGAAAAATGTCGTGAAACTAAAGAACATAGTGAACAATCGATAAATGAAAGATTTCTTATGGCAGAAACTCGGTGTGAAGGTCCCATCAAAGAAAATATGGATAAATTCGGAGAGGAGATAGAAAATTTGGCACGGTGTCTGATTAACCAGGAAGCTAGGTGCGAGCGATTAACCCGAGAAAATCACAAATCTCGTAAGGTTCGAGGGATACGAGTAGAAGTTAACTCCACTCGTGATAAAGTAGGGGAACAATTTGGCTGAAGGTCCTTTAGAGACGTTATTAAAATAATTTGAAGTAACGAAGACGAATAAAGAAAATGCTAGTAATGGGATAGGAGTCTCAAATGATTGCTCAACATCCGAATCCGACCAGGGGAAGGATACAGTTGATGAGCATAGTAGGCAGAAAAACTCAGAAAATTTTCCGCGAATAGACGAAAGAAATATACCCGGCGAAGAAGTAAAGGTAAACGAGAAATTTATATAAATCGGTGTGATCGTAAAAGTGAACTACATGATATTAAATTAGATCCAAGTGGTACAGAGATGTATGATAGTGATAATGATAATTTAGGAATAGTCTATGTACCTGTAAAAACGACTCTTGAAGACAGTGACGAATCTTCTGATTCCCCACCACCTAGGCCAATTGGGGCGTATTTCGGGAAATGTATAACTTTCCAAAATTAGATGGTAAAATGACCGCTTCGGGTAGAATATTTTTGGAGGATTTACTTCAAACAATAAGTATGTATCAATTACGGGGAAAGGATCGAAGATACATTATATCTAGGTGTCTGGAGGACTCTGCGAAATCTTGGTATAGTAGTATTTCGCGCAAAATTAGAACATTCCGGGATTTCGTCAACCTCTTCAGGAATTAATATATATCTCCTCGAATGGAGAGGGTGCAGAAACGCCAACTCTATTCGATGAGGTATGATAAATCAAATTTTTGCTCTTTATCTGACTGCCTGGTCGGTAGTTGATTCGTATCATTTGGTTGTAAGTTCGCCTTCAGATTCGGAATTAAAAGATTTAATTCTTGATTGCTTACCTGCTGAAGAGAAAAAAGTATTTGGATTGGGTTCTGTAAATTCTGTTCACGATTTAATGATGAGATTAACAGAGTTGGAGGGTGAGCATGCTGGTAATTCCGGAAATGCGTCTACTCTGAAAATTCAGTTGAAGAGATCTAATAATAGACAAGCTAGTGTAGGTCAAAATAAGCTTTCGAGAACTGATAATTCGGTTCAAACGGAATCTATAAACATGGAAGCTAAATCTGAGAAAAATTATACGACTGGAAATAGGAACAATTTTTCAAGAAATAAGAATCATAATGCTCAACGCAAAAATGAACGGGATAATAGAGGATTCGGTTCTTTTAACCAAGGTTGGCGTTGCGGAATAAATAAGAGGAATTCTTTTGCTCCAAAAATTAATTGTGGGAACATTCCTTCACCGTGTCTGACGAATATATATGGAGGGAAGCCACCATTTGGTGCATTTCCTCCGGTAACGTTCTTTGCACCGAATACCTCTCTACCGGTTCCGGGGATTACTACAGTGACATCTGCTCTGACTCCCCCATATTCTGCAGTAGGAGTGTATCCGAGTAACTCTAATGATTTCCAATCCGGTAATTCGAATAATAGTTTTTATTCTGGAACGGAAAACACAATATACAGTCGCCCTCAAGGGTAGGCGTCTGCTTTTCGGAACTTCTCTTTATAAAAAAATCCTATTGAAATTACAAAGATTTAATTTAACTTTTGAATATATTAAGGATCAAGACGATATATACAGGCGTTTCCTTGAGTGTTAACTAAATGTAAACGTAAATTATATGCATAATCAGCGCAACCGGTAATTATACAAGAGGATAATTTAGCGATGGTTAAAACCCACTTTCTTTCTGATGCATATAAAAGAATCACGAATAAGTACATGCCTGTATACACTGGTCCCTATGTAGTGGTTTGAATTCATCATAATTCAGTGTTTTTGAAAGATTTGAAAGAGAAAAGTGCCGAATCAAAATTTAAGTAATATAAAGCTATTTGATTGTTTGGCGGACATGATAAAACGAGATAAATTATTTACTATTGCGATTATAGTTAATAACAAAATTGTTATAAATTCAAAAGTTATTTGATAATAACTCAGGAAGAAGTTTATATATTACTTTTGCTCACGTAACTTTAGGCCTAATATTAACTCGAAAGAAACCAGAGAACCTATTGTTTATATTTATAGAGATTTAAATTGTTTTCAGTATAATTATCATTACTCTGATAAACGTGTGAACACATCAATCTTTCTGTAATGAGATTACCTGTTTTATAGTCACTGACGCACATTTATATATAAAAATTCCAACATGAATCAACATACGTCATAGAGCGGATATTAGTTTATACGGACTTCCTCCATGTTGGTATGTATTAAGGTTGGAACAACCTAATGAAATATGTAGTATTAAAGAGGATAATGGGATATGTGAAAATAGCATAAATTAATTCTCTTTTTAGTTAAAACTGATTTTGTATTTTATGAGCAGGAAAATTGAATAGACATATTTATTATAGTTATATATATATTTATTATAGTATAAGAGGGGGTGAGTTAAGTGTACAGGAGAACCTAAATTCACGAAACAACCGAGTAAGAGCCCCTTCAAAATTAAAAAGAAATTGTGCCACTGAAACGCATATTTAGGCTAAATAACCTATATAAAACTATAATTGGTTTAACCTGGCACACAATTAGATAAAAATTGTGTTCTTTCTGTAAGAGATTAACTAAAATGAATAATTCCTATTGGGATGCTGATACGGCCTGCTTCCGGAATGGCCGTATGGATGAATCTCAGATTGAGATTTATTTAAAGTAATAGTTAAATCCAAGACGTGTATTAGTGCTACCCAAGGTGGTTTAGGAACCAAGAGACTGACCAGGTAATCTTAGCACCAACCAGATAATCTCAGCACTGTGTGAAAGGTCAGCCCAGTTTCAGCATACATGTTAGTGACTATAACCTCCATCTTGAACTCCAGAATAAAGTTGAACTCCAGAACTTTCGTGGAAAACTTTTAACTAGTTTTAATATCTGTGACTTTGTTTGAATGACTGAACTAAAATCTTTCCATCAGGAGCAATAATCGTTTTTCTTAGTTATGTATGTGCTAATCATGAGTAGTCTTTAACAGTTTGACTGCCATGAACATCATATGTGGTAATCACCTTATTTTTCTATGAGGTCATGAGCACCATATATGATGCTCATGCTTGATATCACAAATTACTAACCTATTCAGGTTCTTGAGCAAGATATATGATGCTCATTGTCACAAATTACTGTGAGGCCATGAGCATGACATATGGAGCTCGGCTCCCATTGGTACATTTTCGGGAGAAGCAAAATATCGCGACAAAAATGTGACATGACTATCCATAACTGAGCCAAAGGTAACAATAAATTTGTTGCCTCCTGGGACCAGTACCCTAAAATCACCTTTGCCGTCAACCTGTTAAGCATACCGCTATGTCACGCAAAGTTAGACAGTCTTTGGGGGACGGAAATGAGTAACAACATAATCTAATAATCATTAACCTTGTGTCTCTTATAATTTGCTGCTACTACAGTGAGAGTTTTGCACATCGTCTCATGTTTATATTTTAGAAGTATGTTACTTGTTTTCTATATGATAATATTGCTGACTATACTGATCACATAATTTCTTTATGTCAGAAATGTTATCATTGCATGAGCATTGTTATGATAATACGCCTAAAGTCTAAATTTAAATTTTTGATGACAAAGTTATGCAACGTAATAAACTCCTCATTTGCATACTTTCAAAAATTACTGAAGATTTATTATTCCTGATAATATAAATAAATGCTGAGGTAACTCCAGTTATAGCGTGCAATTTATATATGTATTTGATTTCTATTATTATTGTGTGAATTTGTTATATGTAATGTAAAAGTTATCCGTGCTCTTAAATATGAGATATGTCTCTAAATATCTAATGATATTGGGATTTCAGTATTTGTATTAGGTTAGGCTAGTTGTTGGTTAGGTTGGGCTAGATTAGTTAGGTAGGTATATGTTATTGTGTGTCATATTGTTTTGATTTTGATGTCATATTCGCTTTCCGGATAACTGAATGAATATTGCTGAGTGAATCGTAATAGAAATATCAGGCTTCTGTTCCGTGTGAAAGGAATGCGTTCAATACTTAAGCATGATGAAGCTATGCATTGAGCATTATAGAAAAATAATAGTAATATTTCGGTGTTGTTCATTTATTGAATTGAAGATATAAGTTTGAGCACGCTTAGTGAATTACGGAGTTAGATCTCAACTGTACACTGTATACTGTGGGTAGGAGTAACAATAAGAATTTTCTTATTTTCCAATTTCATAAGATTTTTTTCTTGGAGATGACTCCTTATGAAATGAAGGAGTGTTGTTGTTTAATGAATATGAAGTTGAAATTAAAGATATGCAAACATCTAAAACTTTGATTGGTCAAATTGAATAACAGTACATTCTTTTACATATAGTTGACTGATTGACATTGCGTTCATGTTGATGTGCCATAAATAAACTTAATGATATTATTTACTTAAATAAAAATCAAAGGTTTCGATGTTGGGTGTCAGTTTAGCAAGATCTTGGAATTAACAACCTAAACATTTTATAAATAGTCAGATGCAACAAAAGTTCAACAATCCAGAAAAGAAGAAATATCATAAATCTTCAATGGATTTCGTCTGGTCAAAATTTGAGTTAGTCCTTCTAAGTCATTATAGTTATTCTATGCTGCACTGGGTTGGTGCGCGAGTGGTGGTGAGGGCCACACTACTCTTCGGGCATCTATTCAGTGGGGTATGGATAAACCAACAGTTAGGGCCTAAAAGGAAAACATCATGAATAGGACTTTTTTCGTCCAAAAATTATTTATTTTTTTCATTATTCATACTAGATATATAAATAGAGCATTTATGTTAGATCAAATTCTTCTAATTAAAATTACGTTACAATGTTTTCTACAAAAATAGATATTTGCGAATAACACCTGGCTCATTCATGATATCTGTCGGCTACTGCTTCTATTTCAATACCAGAGACAGCTGTGACGAGGCCGATTGTCCATCTTTATCATTTTTCAAATGTGCACATTGTTGTCTTCATTTTTGTATCAACTACACAATCATTCTTAAGTTCCATAACAGCTGCAATTAAACAGAGCTCTCAAACTGTATTGGCCACTATTGATTTCAATAGACGGTGTGCATCAACTGTCACACGTCACATAATCTCTTTCCCGTATATTCTTCTTGTGCTAATTCCAACATGGCGGCTTTTCAGATGTTCCCCATGATTCACATTATGTCTATTCAATGGAGCTCTACATGCATTCCTCATATCCAACAATTGATCTCAATCCCTCTATTAGTTTCAAAATTAACATAGTATTTCTAGATATTTTCTACGTTCTATCTTCGCACTTTGAACTCACTTATCTCCCACCCTGTATACGGTCTGCCACTAAACACCATCTTTTTCTCTGTTTCTTTGGGTGCTGAATCCAGTGCTAGCAATCATTTTCAGCAATTGAATGTTCACTTGTAAGTACCAAAATTGAAAAGCGCAGAGAGGCCGATAAAGTCTGTGAAAAACAAGTGGCCCCACAGACCACATCAAAGTGTCCCTGGAACCACCTTGAAAATTCCAAATGCCAACGTGATGCGAGTGATATTTCGTTCGAGATGAATGTCTTCTAACACCTGTGGTAACACATCACTGACAAATGTGGCATACATATTACCAGAAAGATTACTATCTAGGAAATGTGGTCCAATAAAATGGTCACCCAGGATGCCATACCACATATTAAAAGACCACCGATGCTGATGGGGAAGTAGTTGCTGTAATAGTTTATTTTTTATAACCCAATAATGGATATTATGTCGGTGTAGTGCCCTATATTCGTAAATGTTGGTTCATCGCCAAACAATAGTTGAAAATGAAGTTTCGTTCTCTGTTTTCCATACTTTTCAGCTATAATTGCATTCTAGCATGGAAATCATTTACTGACAGTTCCAGATGTAACATGAAATGATATAGATACATCTTATACTGTTGTAAAACGCACATTGCAGATCTTTGACGAAGTCCATTGTTCTAAGCACGGTACCAGTATCTAGTACGTTTTACGCTAAGCTTTACTCGTGTGCCTGTTCGCGGCGACATTTTTCACGGTTAGCTTTACCGGGTTTGAGTCCGACTGGAGTCCGCTGGGCCGCCTGAATATTACTCCCCCTCCTACTTCACTCCTAGACCAACCCCTCTCCGAACGGATTCCAGGGCTTTGGAGAAAGGCAAATCTTAAAAGTGGAATTTAAAGAAAATATTATAAACGCTAAATAAAATGTTTTGCTCCCGATCTTCTTTCACATGCTGCATGGCTGAAATATACTTACGCTAATGCAATTCGATTGGGATAGCCCAGCTGACCATCTCTCAAGAAGCAAGTGAATTCTTAGAGATTTAAGAATTCAGGTGCTGCCTGATGCAATTTTTAGACTTTACTAAAAGTATTTTTTAAAAAAATAAAATAAAACCTAGTATTTAAATGAGTGATTAGAGTGAATGGCGTTAGTGATAGTCAGCTCAACTGTCACCAAAAACACTAATAGTATGGAGTCAAAATAATAATAATAATAATAATAATAATAATAATAATAATAATAATAATAATAATAATAAGGATTATTCATTTGCAAAAGTAAAGAAGTTAAAGTTATTTTACATAAATGACAACAGTTAGGAATTTGATAACGGAAATAAACTTTTAGTGACTAAAGAAAAATTCGAATGTGAATATTAAATGAGTTAACAATAATTTTGATTTCCTTTTCCTTGAAACAACAATAAAACAAAGAAATAAAAAAAATCGTTACGTAACAGGAATTTTGTTATAGAAATAATTACCGTAACTTTGAAAACGGTTAATAACAATTACATTCTTGTAATCTTTTTATCTTATTTGCAAAGAAAGATGAATATTTTATTTTGTTTCAATACATGAATATCATTCAAACTATATTCACAATATCAAGCATTTAAAATCCTTTTTACTGACACCTTATTGAATTGAATTTACTTTGATCTACCTTTTACAAGATAGCACAATGATACACAGGTAATCGCGTTACACGTAAAATGATGTATTACAAATGAATATTATTCTTGAGAATATATTTATTTAAAATATATTAGAAAGAGAAAAATGATGAAAGGAGAAAAATACTTGAGTAATTTAGAGGTTGTGGATAGTTTTGAATTTCTATGCACTCATGACTTGCTAAATGAGCAAGAGCTCGAAAATATATTAGGGATGGATAGAATAGAAGTGCACTTACTAAGTTTAGAATAGATAACGTTAAGTTTGTATATGAGCATATGAGTCAATACATCTACACAAATTAAACATACGAAATAATCATTAATTATACATGTATATATATATATATATATATATATATATATATATATATATATGCAAAACACTTGATACACAAAACTGCGTCTAATAACACACATAGAAAATTCATACTTGTAAATAAAAATGTTGAAGTTTATTTATTACTTGGTGATATTTATAGTATCGACATTTATTTCGTGAAAATTGACTCGTGCACAACCTTTAGTGAACTTAGTCCTGGTAATAGGCTTAATGTTGTATTTTCCTAACAGTAAAAATTTAATTTTCAAGAATACATCTGACTTGATGTCTGATAATCAGATAAATCATACGATATCAAATGCTACTCTGATTATAACAATCTTAGATTAAATGACCATAGTATTAATTTTGTTATCAATGTCATCAATGACTTAAATGATAAATAAGGAAGCTATTTTATAATAGTTGTGAATATTAATCTCCAAATAATCTCGATTTTACAAAATCATATCTGGAACTTAAATTATGGCTACTAGCAACCCTAGGTCATTAGAACACCGATGTAAGTAATAACTTAATTTGATCAAAAAATATTATTGTTGTTATTATTATTATTAAAATTTGGTCATCTGCACAGTTTTTATTGATGTAGAAAATAAAAGTTTTAATTTCACCCACAAACCAAAATGGGAGTCACATCTTCTCTCGGGAATTAAATATATATTTTTGATAAGTCTCCAAAATAACGAACGTTGAATTTAAAAAGTTCGTTGGGATTCCCCCAACACAGAAGCTACGGATAGGTGCAGCAAACGGTAATGAAATAGATGATAACCACAGTGGTCATGGAACCGTGATCCATTGCACATCCAACAGTCTGATTACTAACAAAATATTTAAACAGCCTATCTCAGTTTTAATGTGTGAAAACTCTCGATCTCTTACTTCATTTATATACACTCGAGATTGAAGGCTGGGGGCTGAGTCCTCTCCTTCCCTCTGCCACAAGAAAGAAGTAAGTTCTGGTACTGACATCTCGTTGAAGCTTACTTGCCAAAACATGCTACTACACACAAATACACTGTCTAATACACATATCTTCAAGCTGAAAGAGAATCTAGATAATGCAGGACGTTCGGCACATTGACGGAGCATACACTTGGTTTTAGATTAAGCATTTGCATGTCTTGAATGCACTGTCGTTTTCAATATTTTGTTGTTGTCTTCAACATGCTGCATATTAATATTACCTCTTTCATCCAACATTTCAGCCAAATAACATCTTGCCTCTTTATATTGGAAGGGTTCACAAATCAATAAACTTTCAAAAATATATACGTAAATAATAGGTTCTAGGTTCTATTATTTTCGTCACTCGGAAAACTGGGAGGGACTAGGCCCTCCGGCCCCGGGCTACATCCGCCACTGCTTTCAAATATTTTTCGGATATTCGAGGAATATCTTCAAGATCCTATGAAGAAATAGATGTAAACAGAATTTCTCTGTTTGCAATTTCTTCTGTTCAATAAAGGCTGCAAAGGTGTTTTCGTTTCCTGAAGTTTTCGCAGATTTCATGATTGCGGTGATTGCGGAGTGGTTTTCATCTTATGTCACACATATGGAAAATTTATTGTGGAGAAAACTAGCAATTCTATAATACGGGTCGATACTACCTATCATTTCATTGTCAAATATTTCATCCAACAGACGATACTTTTCTTTCAGCATTCCATGTATAGCTTCAACTGCCCAACGAATTCTTATAACAAACCTGTATCATTTGCTTCTGCAGTGGACATTGGGCAATTGTAATTTTTTGCATTTAAATGCAGGCATAGGAACTTTATAACCTTTGACCTCAATATAAGTTTAACAGGGTTTATAATTTAATCTATTGACTACTAATTTACTAATACAAAAGTACAATTCTTATGTAAATGGAAGTTCTTGCCCCCCCCCTTCCCAAGAAAAATCGCAATAGACGCTTCTGCCTGTCGGTGTTCCTTTTTTCGCGACAAATTCACAAAACCACAAAGATTCATTGTTTTGTCTTTGTTTTAAAGTGATAAGGGTGTTCATTCCCAAATAAATTGTTAAATGTCAAGAGTTTTACTATATCCCAAACTAGGGATCGGGGCGCCACGGACCATCAAATCGGGCCTCAGTGAACTTGGAACTTCAGGTGTGATTTCTCATTCGTTCACGTAATATGCTAAAGTTCATTCAATAGCTGTTCGTTTTGCAATTGCCCTCTTTTAGGTGTGGTATGGTTGGTTTTGGCTAATTTTGACCATGGCGTACCCGTGATACAATTTTCTTTAAAAAAATACGGTATATATGATTATAGGGTTAAAGCGACATCTAAAATTATTTTTTTCATAATTGTGCTCACAGACCATCATAGGTCAAAAGGGGCTCAAAATATTGAATAGAATTATTTTGAAGGGAGAAAATGGTCGGGAGGAGCTGTTAGCTTTTTCAGACAAAGTACTTGTATACACCTATACATACATCCAAGTTTGAATAAAATCGATCGAGCCATTCTTGAGAAATAAATTAATCCTTTTTTTTGCAATTTAGCGCCATTTCTCATGAACTAATGAGAGTTGAGGTTCGAAACGTGAGGGGTTAATGTATCTTGGTGTTTCCTACATACCACCCACTTGTCGTCCCAAGATTTATCTGGGGCCATTTCACTATACTTATGCACCCATTCCCTTTCTTCGGACGTTCGCGATGAATAAACCTTGCCTGTTGGTGGACATCAAATGAAAGAAGACTCATCGTACTATAGTATGTGTTTCGAATCACCGGAGGGACACTTTTGTCAGTCGTCAGCGATTTGGAAATCATAATTTCACAGGAGATGTTTAGGTTATACTATGTGCGTCATGTTCTGATTGTCATACATGCTGTTTCAGGTGCTGGTTAAGTTCTACAGGCACTTTTCCCTCATTCGTTCTGTGGTCCTTTATAGTAACCATCATCAGTTATCAGCGATCGCTGACGCCGACTTCTTTTCTGTCCATTGTTATTCCTTATTATGGTGCTTTGCAAGAGGGCTTAATCACTGAACGCCGTCATGATCTTGCAAGATATTCCTCGATACATACCTAGCACACTGCCAACGTTGGGTGCACTTGCGCTAGCTAACCGCATAACCCCAACCTCTAATATTGCATTATCTCCGTCCACCGGTTTCAACATACGGATTCCCTCAACCCCACAAGACTTACTACAATCAGCGAACACAACACTAACCATGGCCAAGCGTTGTACACTCCGCATCGAAATATTGCGACAGCTAACGCCGTGCAGTTAGGCCGCCCAATATACACCTTCTTATCCCATAAACGTGTCAGGTAAAGAGACCCCCTCATTCTCCTCCTTTCTTTTCTACTATACTAAAATTAGCTCACAACATGAACGCAATTCTTATTTCAAACTACACATGTATTAGTTTCGACAAAATGAAATAACAAAACCGAGACGAAACAAGATTCATAGGTTGATATAGGGGGAAACTGAAACACACACAATGAAAAATTGAAACCAATGGATGCCTATTACACAGAGATTCAGAAATGAGAAAGAGAGAGAGAGAGAGAAGAGGAGAGAAGAAGAAAAAGAAAAGGGAGAACAGATAAAACTGTGGAATTCAAACGTAGTAAGAAAAGACCATAACATTAGTAAAGAACTTAACATTATAAAGTTCCGTTTCCAGAAATCCACAGTAATATAGAAATAATGTTTTTTTTTACATATTTTTTCAGAACTATTCGAATATATAGAGGATGCTTTAAACATTCATTATGCCCCTTTCATAATGGATAGCATACTCAATTTCAAATAGAAGTGTAGATCTCCGAGACACATCTACGATAATGTCAAAAGTTTAACACACATGCTTTGTTTCCGCGTGGTTCGATTGCAAATTCGGTAGTGCTCATTGAACGTACTGATCCAAAATACATTCTAATATACCCAGTAGATAACGCTGGCCATATCCCCTATTTCAGACTACTAATGCAAACTGAACAAAAAAGCAAAAAGAAAAAAACGAAAAGAAATAAAGAGAAAATAGAAGAGTTCTATTTTACTTCTAAATTTCTATCACAAATACCCTATATTAAAAGTCCAAAGTGTATCGTAATGAAAAGCTACAAATGTGTGAAAGGAAAAGTTTATTTTCCTCATAGATGTAGCATGTTTCAAATTTCAACGTGAAAAAAAAAACATTGAATCATAGGATGGGAACAAATTTTGTGTCGAACTAGTATAAATAAAATTTTGTTTTCAAATAACCAAAGAGGTTACCATTTTCTAGTATTTTCCGAAGATTTATCTGTTCCGATTATCCAGCATTGATTTCATCTCTTCCGGATATAAGGTAATACTATTGGTCTACTTGAAATTGAGTATGCTATCCATTATGAAAGGGCCATAATGAATGTTAAAGCATAGGAAATAATTTATTTATTTGCAAAGCAATTGTAGGAAATAATTTATTTATTTATTTGCCATCAACACAACAGGCATAAGCCCAATTATAGTGTTGGTGTATTACATAATACATTTACAACAGTTTTCTTAAACATAGAGTTCATATTGCAAATGTCAATTTCTTTGTGTTTGATACATATTTTGTTATAAGTAGAACACATTCTCCAAATTGGTGATTTCAATAATACGTTGGTCCTTGCTTTTTTGCAATAAAACAGATCAGAGTTATTAGCACGAGTTTTAAGTGTTGGGACATGAAAATTTAATGTTGATATGAGATCCGTACAATTAAATTCGTTTTCTACTATTTTATGGAGAAAAATCAAATCTGTCACATTTCGCCTTTGTTCAAGTGTAGGGATACAGAAGTTGTCTATTAATGTTAGATAATTTTCATAATATGGATAGATTCCAGTTATCTTGTACGTCAAGTATTTGATAAATTTAAATTGGACCTTTCCCAGTTGGTGTCTGTATTGCTGTTGTGATGGGTTCCAAATCACAGCAGCATATTCCAGTTTTGATCGGACATAGGCATAATACATCTTTGTTAGTGTAGCACTATTGTTAAATTCCTTTCCAGTTCTAATTATGAACCCTAACATCTTGAGAGATTCGTTAACTACGTTCTCTATATGGTTATTAAATGTCAGTTTCGTATCAAATATAACTCCAAGATCTTTGACTGAATTTAATCTATTTAGTAAGATCTGATTCATTGAGTAATCAAACTCTATTTGACTTTTGTTTCTGGTAAACGATAAAATGTTACATTTGTTTATGTTTACATTAAGTTTGTTAAGAGAACACCAATTAGCAATATTTTCCATGTCACGTTGTAAATCGAGACAGTCATGGATGGTCCTTATCCTACCGTATATTTTGAGATCATCAGCAAAAAGCAATTTGTTACTTAATAATATATGATCAGGGAGATCGTTAATGAATAAAAGGAACAATAATGGACCTAGATTAGAGCCCTGGGGAATTCCAGAATATGCAATATAATCAGATGACTTATATTCCTTGTAGATAACAGTTTGTTTTCGATTATTTAAATATGATGAAAAGAACTTGATCAAGGGAGAAGAGAAATTATATTCACCTAGCTTATGTAATAGTACCTTGTGATTGACTCTGTCAAATGCCTTCTCAAAATCTATAGATATTACATCAACCTGACATCCTACATCTAACGAATTTGCTATAAAGTCTGTGATAAGTGCAAGGTTTGTTGTTGTTGATTTGTGTGGGATAAAGCCATGTTGATATGGTGAGATTACGGGTTGGATGTGGTCAATTATCCGTCAGTATAGGATTTGTTCAAATATCTTTGCAAAAGTAGGTAAAATTGATATAGGTCGGTAGTTATTTATTTCGTGTTTATCATTGGTTTTTGGTATTGGGCAAACTATAGATGATTTCCATTTATCCGGAAAAACGCATGTTTTTAAAGCGAGAATGAATGCAATCCTTAGCGGATATGTAAACGCATCTATACAACCCTTTACGATATATGAAGGTATTCCATCAGGGCCAACAGCAGTTCTGGGCTTTAATTTTTTGATTGCCATTTCTACTTCAGATTGAGTGATTTCCTCAATGGTAAGTGACTCTAGTTTGTTACTTACATAAGTTAATAAATTGTTCGTAGGAATGTCAGTGGAACCTGTATCTGGCACATATACTGACGAAAAATACTGTGCAAAAGCATTGGCTATTTCCTCATTATGATAAAGTTCGCGTCCCTCATAATTTAATTTACCCCCAAGAAGATGCTTAGTCTTATTTTTTATAAAGTTCCACAATTCATTAGCATTGTTATTAATGTTATTTTCAGAATCTTGTATGAACGCCCAGTATGCCAGCTTAATTTCTTTCTTTATTTCCCTACGCAATTCATTGAATTTATTGAGATAATTTACTTCTTTATTACATTTGTATTTTTTATGATACCTTGCTTTAGTTTTTATTTTTTTGATAATTTCATTTGTAAACCAGCACGGATAAGCTGTTCTTGAGTTGTTTTTAAGTGGCACGCACTTGTCAAATACACTATAAATAATATAATAGAGATTATCAACTAGGTCATTGGCGTTTTCATATTTCTTCAGGCAGTTCCAGTCAATAGATGAGAATTCAAGATACAACTCTAAGAAATTAGCTTTCCTAAAATTATATCCTGATATATTAGTTTTCTTTTCAATCTTCGCGGTCCCCTGCTGAATCACGTTTATTACTAAGGATGGATGGTGTACATCTTCTGGAATTAGTGGACAATATTCCCTACTGACTTCTATATTCGTTATATTAGACAGAACCAGATCTAATGTACGATTATTTTCGTTCGTCACATTATTTAATGATTGCAAATTATAATAAGACATAAATTCATATAAATTCTTACATTTAGAAGAGCTTGTTTCAAAATTAAATTCCGTACCGTTTATTTCCGATAAATTGAAATCACCAATCAGGAGAACAGGACAACCTTGAGGACAATTAATTTCAAGGCGGGTAAATAAATCATTATACAATTCAATATTAGATCCCGGTGAGAAATACACAACACAAATATATATAGTTTTCCCCTCACTGTTTATTTTGGCAATCAAGCAGTCATAATTATCATCACACCTGTCCAATAAGAACATGCAATGTTTACTTAGGGCTGCAATAAGAACACCCCCACCCCTTGTTTTACAGGTTTTGACAGAGTTTCTGTCTTGTCTTAACACAGTATATCTGTTATCAAATAACTCAGCATCATAATGAGATTCGTTAATCCATGTCTCAGTGATTGCAATTGTTAGTTAATACACCACAAAAGAAATCACATGTTCGACCACGTAAGGGACGAGCATTTTGATAGAATATTTTTAGAGAATCTTTATTGTTTGTAAGACCAGTTGCTATTTTTGAGCGACACAAACACATTTCTTGGAGATCAGATGTAGATAACTTACCACATGTTTCATTGCATTTCTTTGTTAGTCACACTCTGCTTCTGTGGGGGTGAGGCAAGGTCGCCCGGGTGGTCTTCCTTCCTCTTTTGTTGTCGGACGATGGCATTTCTGCACAGGTGGATGCACTCATTGAAATCGGGGTTTAGTTAACCACTGGTAGTGTTGCCAATTCTGTATTTACGTTCTTCGGAATTGCCTCCTGATGGCGCCGCACTATTTTGTTACAGTTCTTCAAGAGTAAATGCCTTATTATTTATAATTAACCTGTTTGAATTACTGAAGCTTTGCAGGTCACCTTGGCATCCCACATAAAGACAGTTAGTTCATTGCGAATTTGACGAACTGAGGCAGAGAAATCTTCTGTAATTGAGACAGGGGTTCCCTTAGCATGATATGCATTTTTTAATATTAGATTCTTCTTTTTGTAGGAAGAGAACTTTACAATGATGGGTCTTTTATGCCCGCGGCCTAGACGATGGGCTCTTTCTATTTCACTTGCGTTTAGATCCACTTTCAATTGCTCTGTGACGAACTTTATAACACGTTTCTCAGATTCTTCCCAAGTTTCCGCACCTTCGCACTCGCCAATGTTTCGAAATATTAGATTATTTCTTCTTGAATGATTTTCTAATTTGTCCAAGAGTTCACTGTTAGCAACCAACTGAATTTTCAGTTCTTCGTTCTCCTTTTTAACAGCATTGAGTTCATTCACCACTACTTGCAGCTGATTATTTAGGTCATTAGTCACACTGTATATTCCATTTATCTTTGAGTCCATTTCTTCTAGCTTTTTGTATAAGTCATCTAATGACTTAGGGCCTGGGTTTACTTCCACTCCACCAATTACAAGTAGCACTGCAATTATTAAACCAAAAAACGAGAGTTTAAGCACAGCACCACAAATATCAGAATTTGCACGAGGTTTGAAATACTGGAACTTAGTTCTCACAACAAATAACCCTATCCGAGTTCTCCAAGTTGAGGTATCTACTCCCATCTTGTCACAGATGACTGACTCCTGGAGCGATGTTAACACACGTCCGAACGCTACGACTGCTGTGCTCATAAAAGTTTGTAAATGATTGCCTTCATTGACAGACCTTCTCCAATTCTTCTCATTCCAACATCTTTTTCTTTCTGGAGAGGAGAACTTCCTTGTCACACTCAATATGCATTGAAATTGATACTGAAACATTTGAAAAAGTTTGAACCTATTGGGTATTTGTACCCGGGTCCGCCGAATAGAAGTTCAATGCGCTAACGCTAACCACTTATCTATCGCGTCACATCATCCTTCACCTAACTATTAGCTAGTTAAAATCGTTGCATATAAGACTATACTCAAGATACTAATGTTCGTATAAATATAGGTTCCTAACGTGAGTGTCTCAATGCTGTACTCGAGGTATCCTTGTTTATCCCTTTTACTACGAACGGAATACGTGTGCCCCTTATGAATAATTCAAACATCGTTGGGAATTTGTTTTTTTAGACTATTTTAAAAATACGTATTGTTCTCCGATCGAGTCAGATGTGATTAGGAGACTGTGTTTAATTTCCAAAACTGTGTACAGATGTCAGAAATATCTCACATTAAAGGAGCAGTACACATAAAAGAATGTTCACATTTAAAACAAATTGGTAGTCAAAGGGTTAACTCAACAACAAGTTATATAGACGTTACTCAATGAGGAAAATATCACAAAACTTTCTGCAAGTTGAGATTGCGTCATTGTTTTCAACTATGGTTCACATTTACATTTTATTTCTTCCTAATGGGGCGTTTACACTTGGTCGATTTAGTCGCACGACTAAATCGACTCGCTGCATTTGCCAATAAATCGAAGCAGCTAGGCCGAATCAGATCGATGGATGTGTTCAATTATTTCAACCACAGAAAATAGAACGTCTTTCAGTTCAGTTGCCAGTCGATTAGTCGCCTTCGATCAACAAGCGATTAAGTTGAAGTCCCGTTTACACGGTCGATTAATTTGAAAGTGACGTCAATTCAACTGAATCGAACGCAAATCGACTAAGTGTAAACGCCCCATAACTTTAGTTTCTAATTTACAAAGAAGAAAAGACTGCAGACATTATTTTCTCATTCTTTGAATTGTATCAACACGTGTAGAAATAGAGTTCTATTTTTATCTAGGTGATTAACGAAACAGCTCTCTATTCTAAGATAAATCTCTCTGTTGCGGATCGTGCGGTCCAATGAACACCACATATTATTCTCAACATTGCTGTGTATGTAATGCATTATTTCGTTATATACAGTATGTTCAGAGAAATAAAAATTCTGAGCACGCATGAATCAGAAAATGCTTGAAAGTAGATGAAAATATCAAATGAAGAACAATTGTAGGAGATGAGTTTGTAAATGATTGCCTTCCTTCACAGAACTTCTATTCTCCTCTTTCGAACATCTTTTTCATTCTGGATAGGAGATCTTGCTCGTCACACTGAGCATGCATTAAAATTGACATTGAAACATCTGAAAAAGTTTGATGCTGGAGAGGATTTGGTCAGCCGAATAGAATTCAATGCACCAACCACTTACCTACCGCGCCACTTCATCTACCGTCCAAACTATTAGCTAATTAAAATCGTTTTATGTGAGATATATACAAGATACTAATGCTCATATAAGAAGACGTTGCTTATTTGAGTAGGGATGCACTTTATTTAACCGGATTTCAACCTTGTCTTTGCCTACTTCTAGTCCGAGGAATGCTTTAACGTCACAATATCCCAAATTGACACAGATTGTTTCCTTAGAATATGTTTGAACTTTCTTTTCAGAAAGTTTAAACTCTCTAGCATTAAATTTGTGGAAGCAGGAGAGAAAATATAAAAATACGTTACTTGTGTCCAGTCCAAAAAATAGATGCCCCGCAGCGACAATCCGCTATTACCCCACTTCCGTTTTGAAAATTGTACTACCAGCGGCAGAGACGCAAAGAAACACCAAAGAAACACCTAAATATGTTAAAACACCTATATGCGTGATATGTTTAAATTAAGGTGAGTCTAAACAACGCGTTAAAATACCCCGAAGCGGGCGCGAACCAACAATCTTACGATCCGTGTTCTTCCGACCTCGCCACGGAAGCGATGAAGGAGACGTCGCATGTAAAGGGAAAAATCATTGAGATTTTTTAAATTTGGCCTATCAGAGTCTCCTGTAACCGTGTATATTCGACGATAACCATTTGAGATCAGAGAAAATGCGTTCGCCATAAAATTTTATAATAAAATTAGGCGCATCTATTTATTTTATTTCATAGTTCTCCCATATGCACTTTCTAATGAACGGCGATAGTTGCCATCGAAATTCATACAATTATACGCACTCATCTCAATATTTTTCACTTCATGATCTAGACGCAGGGGTTACTCTTGCCTCCAGAGCTCACTTTAGAAACAATTCGTCTGGAAAAAGTAATGTATAATAATAACGGCATGCACATGACTGGCGATAGTTGGTATTGGTCACCTCGGGATTCTTGACGACAAATCAAAGGAGCGCGACCAAAATGTAGTCCTCGCTGCTAGGGGCAGACTGGCCCGGGCGGGAAGTCGGGAATTCCCGCCTGGGCCCCGTAAATCAATAATAATAATAATTATTATTATTATTATTATTATTATTATTATTATGCGTATAATTGTTTGAATTTCGATGGCAACTGTCACCGAATATTAGAAAGTGAATATGAGAGAACTATGAAATGAAGTGAATAGATGCGCGTAATTTTATTGTAAAATTATATGGCGAACGCATTTCCTTAGATCCCAAATGGTTATCGTCGAATATACACGGTTACTGGAGCACTCTGTTGCTCAAATTAAAAAGAATCAACGATTTATCCCTCTACAATTAGACGTTGCTTATGTGTATGTCACAATGACTTACTCGAGATTTCCTCCTTTAACCCTAAAACAAGTATAGACGTTCCTCAATGAGGAACATATCACGAAACGTTCTTTAAGCTAAGGCTATGTCATCGTTTTCAGCGATGGCCCCGACTTACAGTACACTTCTTCTCTACCTTCTAGTTTCCAAAGAAGAAAAAGATGGTAGAAATTAATTTCACATTCTTTGAATTATATCAACACGTATAGAAATAGTGTGTGCTATGTTTATCTAACATAAATACTAGTTTATTTTCTTATCTTTGTATGAAAAACTGATGGCAAAATGTGAAAGCAGAGAACTGCCATTACAGTGATCCGCATTCAAATCCAGTCGTGACATTTATTATTTTTTCTTTATTGGAAGGTATTGTTTACTTAATTGATATTGTAATTTATTATTCCTTTATTATTATTATTATTATTATTATTATTATTATTATTATTATTATTATTATTATTATTATTATTATTATTATTGCAAAGTCGAGACTTGGCTATTTATTTTATATTTTATGGATTTTCTGATTGGATTTCACGTATTTTTGTTGAATAATCAAGACACTCCATTGTAGGGGGCTTGGAAGAGGGATATATAATACTGTTGCTTTTCATTTTTTACTTGCAAGCTACACCAAGCGTGGATGCTACATTTCACCTTTCTATATCTACGGGAAGTACCCTAAAGATTTTGATTATCATAAGAGAGTAAGTGAATAAGAGATCAGATCAATGAAATTTGTGTATTAATAACATTGAAAGTATCAGGTTTTCGAAAAAGTCATGACTAAAGATCGGTTGTTTAGTCATTAAAAACCTGGAAATTAGGCAGTCAAATAGGCCCTTAAAATGTAAAAAATAGGCACTAAAATGAAACTTGAAATAATTAAGATAAATACTCAACACAATTAAAAAATAAATTCAAGTCATAGACAATGTACAAAAAATACAGAAACATATATGTTTGTTGATATCCTCTTTTACTGTACCAGTATATATAAAAACAAAGTTTGACATGTATTCCATTATATTTTGGTAAGTACATTTTATACAGCACTTTATCATTAAAAATAACAGTCCAAAATTTTATAGCACTTTATCAGCACAGATAGCAGTCCAAAGCTTTACGGCATCTTATTACAACAAACAGCACATATTTTTTGGAAGAGGTAGAACTCTTTCTTGAAATATTATATTTTTTTCAAAAAAGTTTTACTTTGAAGAAAATGATTAGAATAGGCAACATTAGGCACTAAATTACACCATTATTACATTGGAATCGTAAAAGTGTGTAATTACTGAATTCACTGCTCATCCAGTTTTTCCTTCTCCCAGAACAATGTCGTCTTAGAGTAGTGGCGTGAGAGATAGTTTCATTACGTTGATTAGATTCCAGCTGAGGCAATTCAGAAAATTTTTATAATTTGGAAATATTGATACTTCTGATGTATACTAACATGAAAAATATTCAGTTTCTCTTGGTCTGAGAGTTGAGACGACTTCCTTCACAGGTGAAATGACAATAACACAAACTTACGTCATCCGTATCAACCTTGATTGGTACTGTCTAGGAACGTAACGTGCTTGGACAAGAATTGATGAATACGTCCTTACTGCTGTAGTATGGGCCAAAAATGAGTTCCTAGGAATTGTTCCTAGCTGTGCACAAATTGCAAACAGTGATCGAACACGAGAATGATCCTTTTTAAGATGTCACCTCACCATTCTACCTAGAAAAAGAGCGAAAATAAATGCATTACTGTTATCAGCTAACAAATATGCACATTCCATTTGTTGTCAATAAATGATAATTCTATCGGAAAATCCATAAAAGTAATAATATTATAGCGTTCATGTGTAAACCTAAGTTACATCTGACTTATTGTATATCTTTTCTCTTCCTATGAGTAGCTTCGACTGTTATTTTTTCTTTCCTTCTGTGGTAATAATAATAACAAAGAAATAAAAGAATTACAATACAAATTACATAAACATTACTCTCATATAAAAAAAATAATAATTTCCACGACGGGATTTGAACCCAAGTAGCTCCAATGGGAGTTTCCTGCTTTCACATTTTTTAAAAAACAAATCGCCCAAACCGAGCTATTGTTCACCACTAGCACCTCATGTCCTTTCGACGTATTCCAAACACTACAGAGACACGAACGCAGAAATACCAAGGACAGTTAAAATTCTGACCTTGCTCTTCAGAGGAATGGGTTGCGCCTCATGATCAGCTTCCGAACGCCCGAGGTCACCCGGCTAGTGCCACAGGCTCAATTTGTCACAAATTCCTCATATGAATATCAGGAACTAAACTAGTTGTTATGGAACATAAACACAGAACCGTCTATTTCTACAGGTGTTGATACAATTCAAAGAATGTGAAAATAATTTCTGTCTCTTTTCTTCTTTGAAAATTTGAAGTTATGGTAAAGAAGAAATGTAATTTAAATGAAACCGATGACGTAGCCTCATCTTGAAAAACGTTTCGTGATATTTTCCTCATTTAGGAACGTCTATATAATTTGTTTTTGAGTCAAACAAGGAAATCTCGAGTAAGTCATTGTGACACTCACATAAGCATTAGTATCTTGTGTATATTCTTCCATGAAATTATTTTAACTAGGTATTAGTTTGAGTGGAAGCTGAAGTGGCGCAGTAGGTGAGTGGTGAGCGCATTGAACTTCTATTCGGTAGACCCGGATTCAAATCCCGGCCAGGCTGAAACTTTTACAAATGTTTCAATTTTAACGCATACTCAATGTGACAAGCAAGATCTCTTCCCTAGAAAAAAAAAGATGTTGGAATAAGGATAATTGAAAAAGGTCTCTCAATGGAGACAGTCATTTACAAACTTACTCGTATTTCCAGCAGTTGTTCTAGATTTGATATTTTCGTCTACTTTCAAGCATTTTCTGATTCATGCGTGATCAGTGTTTTTATTTCTTTGAATATACAGTATATAATGAAATAATACATTACGTACTCAGCTAACTCAGTGCTAGCAACTGCTGTCATGTTCGTGTAAGTTGGGTTGCATCTGTATAGGCGTTCTCACAACAGCAAATTACCTGGACCCCAAGTAATGGAATTAGAGCACTTAGAGGGGGAGATACTTTTGTGGTTCGCTGTACTATTGCAACAAAAGAAGTTAGTTATTGAAACAGCACTGAAATTAATCGAAAGTGTACAAAGTCAAAAGCAAGAAATGAGAAAAGCTACTGTATTCAAAGATATTTTTCATACAGTAAAAGAAGAATGTGATCTTATCGGATGTGACCCTCCATTGAAACGAAAACGTTACTTCCAGGTGTGTTTTCTGAAAGTATTGTTGATGCTAGTGGTTTTAACTTTGAAGGTAAAAGTGATAATGAAGCAGAGTATTCGAGAATATATTACGAGATAATTGATCATTGTTGCAGTGGTTACAAATTGGTTTCAAGAAAAAAACAATGAAGTCATAACAGCTGTTTGCATTACTTGCTTCAGCTACGACTAATGGAAAAATTGAATCTGTTAAAGAGACCATTGATTCACAAAATATAATACCGAGAAACATTGAAAATTAAGTGCTGAACTTGAATTAGCTAAAACAGTGCTATTCAACCTTTTTTCTCGCGTACCCCATAGTTCGCCATCCAATTGTGTACCCTTGAGGCTGTTTAAAAGAAATTAAAACGAAATTAACTTATTAAACTTAACACGCATAATCTGTTGATTAAAAAAGGGGGCAAAAATGAGGCCCGCATCCACGGGAGGCTAGGAAGAGTCGGACCCCCGAAATTTTTACTGGTCCCCTAAAATTTTCACAGTAGGCTTGCATATGAACCACAATATGATATGATGATATACCTAGGTAATATTGTCGGTTCAGGCCCCCATAACTTCTACGTCCCTCCTATATATTTGGGTTGGTTACGAGTCTGAGGCAAATAGAGGCCCAACAAAAGGACTGTACCAATCAAAAGACTATTTACAGAGAGATAAAATACACACCCGAAAAAAATAACATGGGAAATTTCAAAACATATGGAAGACATCCAGTTCTACTGAGGGAAATTTTCCTGTAATTCTCCCTGATAATTCGTACACTGAGGACAATGCTACAAATTCAGAAACTAAAAGTATTTCTAACTTTCAAACTAACATGTTAATGAGAAGATTGAGCTTGTTTCCGGGACGCCAAATCCTCGATTCTTGGTCGAATCTTCGAGAGTGAAAGAGTCAGAGCTGATTCTGAATTCAGGCAATTTTTGTGCTTCGTTTTTATTGATGTTAATGCAGAGAAACCCTGTTCACCTAAATATGTTGATGGAATCAGAAAAAGTTGTGAAATAACACTATCGCTAATTTCATTGTACTCTTTTCGAGCATAAATACAAATATCAGAAATTGAAAAACTGTCGAATATCATTTGCAGTGAACTGTCAACAGACATTTCCAACAGATCCGCAGAAGTAGCATTACGTACCCTCAGAAACATCTTCGCGTACTCCCAGGGGTACGCGTACACCCGGTTGAATAGCACTGAGCTAAAACACTTATTCAGAATGTATCTTCTCTTGCAGAATTGGGTAATAAACTGCAAACATTTACGGGCAGCCTTTCTCGGGATTAATCTTTTGGTAGAGGCAGCTCTAGCCATACCAAGTAGTACTGCTACCGTAGAAAACTGCTTCTCCCGCTTGACATCACTTTTACAACCTTAAAGGTTATCGATGTCTCACGACAGCAAAGCCGATCTTGTTTTGTTGAATTACAACAAGGACATAACAAGAAACCTCGATCTGGCCACAATTGTTCTAACATTGGCAGCATCCAAAACAAGGAAACTTATACTGTGATTGTGTTGTTAGTGATTGTTCAACTTGTTTCTATTAGTGTGCCAACATGAGGAGTGTATATATACGTCTTGTCTTTATGTTTGTTAATCTTATGAAATTTATAAACTTGTAGACAGCAAAAACTCATAATCATATCATTCTTTCTTTCCAACATCACCATAAAAAAAAACCTGATCAAAACATATTTAGAAGTACAAGTATAAAATAAAGCGCGTGATATTTGAAGAAATATCAAGTTTCATATCTAAGGAGATGTAAATAATAACAGGTTAATAGCATTTTTCCAATGTGCATATATTTGTTTAGGCCACATGTATTTCAAGCTATTGATTTAAGATTTCCAGACCCTTCTCCGCAGAATCTCTTGGAAGGTAGTATTAAATGTCATTGTTCTCTGTATGTTATTTCTTCAAGTTTTACAAATATTTTTTATGTCCGTGAACCTGGCCCCACCCACATCGGCACTAATTTTAAAACATATGCCAAAAATTAGTGCCCAATTAGTGCTGACGTCCTGTAATGTTAAAAAAATTTGTGCCGTTACACAGACTTCAAAAAACAAAAAATATTCTGGGTGGGGCTAGGTTCACGCTAGCCCCACCCACTCAACCGATTGAGATGAAAACTATACCCAAGGTTAGTGTTAAATTAGTGCTGTCGATACCACATAAAAAGAAAATTAGTGCTATTATCAGAAGGCCAAAATATATTCGAAAATGTTCAATGGCGGCATCATCAAAGAGAACCAAAGATCCCTCATTTTTATGATAAGATATATAGCACGAATCTCCTTTCTATGCAGTATCGTCAGCACTAATTTAGCACTAATTTTTGGCATAGTTTACAAAATTACTGTTCCATTATTAAAAGTGGGTGGGGCTGTCTTCACTTGAACCTGGCCCCACCCACAGCGGCACTAATTTTAAAACATTGACAAAAGTTAGGGCCGAATTAGTGCTGACGATCTGTAATGTTAAAAAAATTAGTGCAGTTACACAAACGTCAGAAAACAAAAACGATTTTGGGTGGGGCTAGGTTCACGCTAGCCCCACCCACTCAACCGAGTGAGATGAAACCTATGCACAATGTTAGTGTTAAATTAGTGCTGTCGATACCGCATAAAAAGAAAATTAGTGCCACTATCAATGGGCCAAATAATTCGAAAATCTAATATGGCGGCATCATCAAAGACAACAATCGATCCTCATTTTTATCATACTATACATAGCACTAATTTTCTTTCTATGCGGCATCGTCAGCACTAATTTAGCACTAACTTTTGCCATACATTTCAAAATTAGTGCTGTTACACAAACGTCAAAAAACTAAAAAGAAGTGGGTGGGGCTAGCGTGAACCTGGCCCCACCCACTTAACCGATTGAATTGAAACATATACACAAAGTTAGTGTTAAATTAGTACTGTCGATACAGCATAAAAAGAAAATTAGTGCCATTACCACTAGGCCAAATAATTCGAAAATCTAATATGGCGGCATCATCAAAGAGAACCAAAGATCCCTCATTTTTATGATAAGATATATAGCACGAATCTCCTTTCTATGCAGTATCGTCAGCACTAATTTAGCACTAATTTTTGGCATAGTTTACAAAATTACTGTTCCATTATTAAAAGTGGGTGGGGCTGTCTTCACTTGAACCTGGCCCCACCCACACCGGCACTAATTTTAAAACATATGACAAAAGTTAGGGTCGAATTAGTGCTGACGACCTGTAATGTTAAAAAAATTAGTGCAGTTACACAAACGTCAAAAAAAAAACGATTTTGGGTGGGCTAGGTTCACGCTAGCCCCACCCACTCAACCGAGTGAGATGAAACCTATGCACAATGTTAATGGTAAATTAGTGCTGTCGATACCGCATAAAAAGAAAATTAGTGCCACTATCAGTAGGCCAAATAATTCGAAAATCTAATATGGCGGCATCATCAAAGACAACAATCGATCCTCATTTATATCATACTATACATAGCACTAATTTTCTTTCTATGCAGCATCGTCAGCACTAATATAGCACTAACGTTTGGTATGGTTTCCAAAATTAGTGCTGTTATAGAAACGTCAAAAAACCAAAAAGAAGTGGGTGGGGCTAGCGTGAACCTAGCCCCACCCACTCAACCGATTGAGATGAAACCTATACACAATGTTAGTGTTAAATTAGTGCTGTCGATACCGCATAAAAAGAAAATTAGTGCCATTATCAGTAGGCTAAATAATTCGAAAATCTAATATGGCGGCATCATCAAAGAAAACAATCGATCCTCAATTTTATTATACTATACATAGCACTAATTTTTATTCTATGCGGTATCGTCAGCACTAATTTAGCACTAATTTCTGACATAGTTTTCAAAATTAGTGCTGTTACACAAACGTCAAAAAACTAAAAAGAATTGGGTGGGGCTAGCGTGAACCTAGCCCCGCCCACTCAACCGATTGAGATGAAACCTATACACAATGTTTGTGTTAAATTAGTGCTGTTGATACCGCATAAAAAGAAAATTAGTGGCACTATCAGTAGGCCAAATAATTCGAAAATCTAATATGGCGGCATCATTAAAGACAACAATCGATCCTCATTTTTATCATACTAGACATAGCACTAATTTTCTTTCTATGCGGCATCGTCAGCACTAATATAGCACTAATTTTTGGCATGGTTTTCAAAATTAGTGCTGTTACACAAACGTCAAAAAACCCAGAATATGTGGGTGGGGCTAGCGTGAAACTAGCCCCACCCACTCAACCGATTGAATTGAAACATATACACAATGTTAGTGTTAAATTAGTGCTGTCGATACCGCATAAAAAGAAAATTAGTGCCATTATCACTAGGCCAAATATATTCGAAAATCTAATATGGCGGCATCATCAAAGAAAACAATCGATCCTCATTTTTATCATACTATACATAGCACTAATTTTCTTTCTATGCTTTATCGTCAGCACTAATTTTTGGCATAGTTTTCAAAATTAGTGCTGTTACACAAACGACAAAAACGGCACTAATATTTTCGTTATTTCTGCCAAGTTAACGCTGTTTTCAACGGTTTTGTATTTACTTGTAGCACCTACATTAATAAATCAGGAACGGTAGGTTGTTGTGCATTAAGAAGCACTAGCGATGCACTAACAATTGCGCTGGAAGGGATCATCAGTGCTTTTGATTTTGGTGGAAATTTAACGGAATGAAAACTTCCCCATGGATTTCTTATGGAGTTTCGTGACATGTAATTAGCCATATCAACATCAATAGTTATGCATTTATGAAACTATGTGTGTTTTGTAGAAGCAGAAACGATGCATGAACGAATGAAACTTACTTTCCGTTAGTGCTTAAAATGGGAGCCAAATTCACGCTGTTCCCAAATGTTTTTCTACTTGTAGAGCTTACACTAATGGAGCACTAACGTTAGTTGTCGGTGCACTAGGAAGCACTAACGAATGACACTAAGTTTTTCATTAGTACTTGAAATTTCAGGCGCAGCGTCAACTTGGCGCCACAAAAGGTTTTTATTTGTAGCTCCTATAGTAATAAAGCATTAACGATAGGCTTTAATGCACTAAGAATCATTAACGATGCACTAGCGATTGAAGGTGTTAGAAGGAAAACCCTTCGTGGGACAATTTCTCGCTGCTACAGATACTTCAACCACTAACGGAAAAATTAGATCCATTCGTTAGCGCATCGTTAGTGCTTCTTAATGCACCAACACGTAACGCTAGTGCTTGATTAGTATAGGTGCAACATTTAAAATACTTTGGGAAATAGTATGAACTTAGGCCCTACTACAAGCACTTAGGAAAAAATTAGTGCGATTCGTTAGTGCATCGTTAGTGCTTCTAGAAAGAGTTTCGTTAGTGTTTATAAGAAATTTATGAGGAATTTCTCAGTATATCAAAGTTCCACCACATTTAAAAGCACTCATGACCTCTTCTAGTGCAATCGTTAGTGCAGTGTTAGTGCTTGTTAGTGTAACAACCCCTAACGTTAGTGCTTCATTAGTGTTGATGCTAAAACTAAAATATATTTGGAAGTTGGCTTGAACTTTCCCCACTTCAAGAACTAACGAGAAAGTTAGTGTCATTCATTAGTTCTAGAAGACATTAACAGCTTGTATACAATTTGATATTTCTGTAGTTTGTCCCCACCGAAAGCCTTGAAGAAATACCAAAATATGGTAGCAATGACGTTAGTGCCTAGTGCGTTTAAGTATTCTAACAATGCACTAACGATTTGTCATTAAGCCCATGTTTCTACGTCAATTTGTATAGATTTGGATATTTCTGAAGTTGCCCTCACCAAAAATCTTGAATAAATCCCAATATGTGGTAGCACTAACGTTATTGCTTAGTGCGTTTAAGGGCACAACGATGCATTAGTGATTACCGTTGACCCTATGTTTCTACGTCAATTTATATGGAATTTGATATTTCTGAAGTTGCCTCCCCCAAAAATCTTGAATAAATCCCAAAATATGATAGCACTAACGTTAGTGTTTAGTGCGTTTAAGTGATCTACTATCGATGTACTAACGATTGCCGTTAACTCTATGTTTCTACGTCAATTTGTATAGATTTGGATATTTCTGAAGTTGCCCCCACCAAAAATCTCCAGTAACTCGTAAACGCTGATAGCACTAACGTTAGTGCTTATTGCGTTTAAGTGCACTTTCCATGCATTAACGATGTGCGACGTTTGGTATAATTTGGGAGAGGTGGGGGCCAACTTCAAGCACGTGTATACATAGCAATATTTTTATTTCTATGCGACGTGTTTGAAGTTGCCCTCTCCCTACCTCTACCAAATTACAACAAACGTCGTACATCGTTAGTGCATCGTTAGTACACGTTAGTGCAATCACAATTTACGAGATATTGAAGATTTTTGGTAGGGGCTAACTTCATATGTAGTTATTCTCCCCACTAAAGATGGATTAGTGATTGCCGTTAACCCCATGTTTCTACGTCTATTTGTACGGATTTTGATATTTCTAAAGCAGCTCCAATACCAAAAGTATTCAATAAATCACAAAATATGCTGGCACTAACGTTAGTGCTTAGTGCGTTTAAGTGCACTAACGATGCACTAACGACTGCCGTTAACTCCATGTTTCTACATAAATTTGTATGGAATCTGATATTTCTGAAGTTCGCCCCTCACCAAAAATCTTCAATTACTCGTAAACTCAGATAGCACTACCCTTTGTGCTTAGTGCGTTTAAGTGCTCTAACAATGCACTAACGATGTGTGACGTTTGTTGAAATTTGGAAGAGATGGGAGCCAACTACAAGCACGTTTATACATAGCAATAATATTCTTTCTATGCGACGTGTCTGAAGTTTGGCTCCCACCTTCCAAATTACAACAAACGTAGCAATTGTTAGTGCATCATTATCCACTAAACGCACTAAGCACTAACGTTAGTGATATCAGAGTTTACGAGTTATTGAAGATTTTTGGTGGGGGCCAACTTCAAAAATATCAAATTCCATATAAATTGAAGTAGAAATTTGGGGTTAATGGCAATCCTTAGTGCATCGTTAGTGCGCGTAAACGCATTAAAAACTAACGTTAATGGTATCAGAGTTTACGAGTTATTGGAGATTTTTGGTTGAGGGACAACTCCAGAAATATCCATATCTATACAAATTGATGTAGAAACATGGGGTTAACGTGAATCGTTATAGCATTGTTAGTGCATTTAAACGTACTAAGCATTAACGTTAGTGCTATCATATATTGTGATTTATTGAAAATTTTTATTGAAGGGCCAACTTCAGAAACATCAAATTCCATACAAGCTGTTAGTGTTTAATGGAAGCACTATCGATATACTAATGAATATCACTAATTTTTTCGGGGAGGGGGAGCTCAAGCAAACCTCGAAAGATATTGTACTTTTAGCACCTACATGAATGAAGCACTAGCGTTAGTGGTTGCTGCACTAAGAAGTACTAATGATGCACTTACGATTGCACTAGAGGTGATCATTAGTGCTTTTGAATTTGGCGGAAATTTGACGCAATGAAAAATTCAACATACATTTCTTATCTGTGTTCTCTGACATGTAATTGGACATAAATACACTAACAATGAAGCACTAACGAAATTGTTAGTGTTTCATACAACCACTAAAGATGCACTAACTAATGGTACTAATATTTACGTTAGTACTTGAAGGGGGGGCGCCAGGTTCACGCACGGCCTATACTAACGAAACATTAACGATTTCCTTAGAAGAGATTATTAGTGCATATGAATTTGGCGGGAATCAATGCAATGAAAAATTCCCCATACATTTCTTA
The DNA here is from genome assembly GCF_964235325.1 of Thermobia domestica. Lineage (NCBI taxonomy): Eukaryota > Metazoa > Arthropoda > Insecta > Zygentoma > Lepismatidae > Thermobia > Thermobia domestica. The sequence goes on from NC_137464.1 coordinate 98,858,471, forward strand.
TGTGAATTTCGTGACATGTAATTGGCCATAACTAAACTTATAGTCCAACATTATTGCAACTATTAGTTTTTTGAAGCACTAACGAGGTACTAACGAATGCCACTCATTTTTTAGTTAGTACTTGAAGTGGGACAACTAACTTCACCCTAACGTTCAAACCTATTTTATTTGTAGCACCTATACTAATAAAGCATTAACTTCAGTTGTTGGTGCACTACGAAGCACTTACGAATCAATAATAATTGCACTATTGGAGGTAAATAAAGCTTTCGAATATGATAGGATTTGGAACAATAAAATATCCCCATGTATTTCATATGGGAGATTCATGACATATAACTCACCACCTCCAGATAAGCAATAAAGGAAACATTAGTGCGGTTTTAGCAGTTTGTGTAATAGCACTGATTTTGTAAACTATGCCAAAAATTAGTGCTGAATTAGTGCTGACGAAACCGCATAGAAAGAAAATTAGTGCTATGTATAGTATGATAAAAATGAGGATCGATAGTTTCCTTTGATGATGCCGCCATATTAGATTTTCGAATTATTTGGCCTACTGATAGTGGCACTAATTTTCTTTTTATGCTGTATCGACAGCACTAATTTAACACTAACATTGTGTATAGGTTTCATCTCAATCGGTTGAGTGGGTGGGGCTAGGTTCACGCTAGCCCCACCCACTTCTTTTTAGTTTTTTGACGTTTGTGTAACAGCACTAATTTTGAAAACTATGCCAAAAATTAGTGCTAAATTAGTGCTGACGATGCCGCATAGAAAGAAAATTAGTGCTATGTATAGTATGATAAAAATGAGGATCGAAAGCTTCCTTTGATGATGCCGCCATATTAGATTTTCGAATTATTTGGCCTACTGATAGTGGCACTAATTTTCTTTTTATGCGGTATCGACAGCACTAATTTAACACTAACATTGTGCATAGGTTTCATCTCAATCGGTTGAGTGGGTGGGGCTAGGTTCACGCTAGCCCCACCCACTTCTTCTTAGTTTTTTGACGTTTGTGTAACAGCATTTTTTTTGAAAACCATGCCAAAAATTAGTGCTAAATTAGTGCTAACGATAAAGCATAGAAAGAAAATTAGTGCTATGTATAGTATGATAAAAATGAGGATCGATTGTTTTCTTTGCTGATGCCGCCATATTAAATTTTCGAATTATTTTGCCTAGTGATAATGGCACTTATTTTCTTTTTATGTGGTATCGACAGCACTAATTTAACACTAACTTTGTGTATATGTTTCAATTCAATCGGTTGAGTGAGTGGGGCCAGGTTCACGCTAGCCCCACCCACTTCTTTTTAGTTATTTGATGTTTGTGTAACAGCACTAATTTTGAAATGTATGCCAAAAATTAGTGCTAAATTAGTGCTGACGATGCCGCATAGAAAGAAAATTAGTGCTATGTATAGTATGATAAAAATGAGGATCGATTGTTTTCTTTGATGATGCCGCCATATTAGATTTTCGAATTATTTGGCCTACTGATAGTGGCACTAATTTTCTTTTTATGCGGTATCGACAGCACTAATTTAACACTAACATTGTGCATAGGTTTCATCTCACTCGGTTGAGTGGGTGGGGCTAGCGTGAACCTAGCCCCACCCAAAATCTTTTTTGTTTTTTGACGTTTGTGTAACTGCACTAATTTTTATAACATTACAGGTCGTCAGCACTAATTCGGCCCTAACTTTTGTCATATGTTTCAAAATTAGTGCCGCTGTGGGTGGGGCCAGGTTCACGTGAAGACAGCCCCACCCACTTTTAATAATGGAACAGTAATTTTGTAAACTATGCCAAAAATTAGTGCTAAATTAGTGCTGACGATACTGCATAGAAAGGAGATTCGTGCTATATATCTTATCATAAAAATGAGGGATCTTTGGTTCTCTTCGATGATGCCGCCATTGAACATTTTCGAATATATTTTGGCCTTCTGATAATAGCACTAATTTTCTTTTTATGTGGTATCGACAGCACTAATTTAACACTAACCTTGGGTATAGTTTTCATCTCAATCGGTTGAGTGGGTGGGGCTAGCGTGAACCTAGCCCCACCCAGAATATTTTTTGTTTTTTGAAGTCTGTGTAACGGCACAAATTTTTTTAACATTACAGGTCGTCAGCACTAATTGGGCACTAATTTTTGGTATATGTTTTAAAATTAGTGCCGATGTGGGTGGGGCCAGGTTCACGGACATATATTTTTTCAGTCGATCAGGAATTGAAAAACGTATTCCCTGTATTAATTCTTTGGAAATTTTAATGATTGGTTCGCTTGGCCAACTATTTTTAAAAAATATTTTTATTGCTTATATTTCCTTGAAATTGAGAAAACGGAAGAAATATTTTGTTGCCATAACAAATAAATAATAAGGAAACACATTGTATTTTAGCTTTCAGATACAGTTGTGCTAACGATATAGGCCTACCTTTGCTTGTCCTTCCCTTAAATTACAGAGTAATTAGTTCAAATTCTAATGATAATTCTTTCACGCTTTAGTTTTAGTTTTAAAAACATAAGAAATTACACTGGTCGGCAAAATGAAACTCTTTTTCGCTCCCACGAACGAAAATAGGTGATTCCTATAGGTTTCGAGCTCATGAGTTCGAATCCGTAACCCGTTCTTCTCCACGATGTACCAGTTTTCAGGGAGGAGGGGGGATGTTTCAATATCCGCCTAAAGATGCTATTTTCCACCCATAATAATTTGCACGTTATAATTTAAATATCAATATAAATTATGCAGATAAAATTGCCTGAAAAGTTAAAGTTTACCCTTACGTGTCACTTGGTTTTTCTACTCCTCTTGTAATTACTACAGGGTGTCTCGCGTGTCACATTCCAACAGAAGTCTGCCAACATATTCACACTCCATTTACCACTGTAGCGCCTCTCCATGGTAGCTATTTGCTGGTGAAACCTTTCCCCGTGTAAGTCAGAGACCGCCCCCCAGCTGTACATTTCAGGGAAGAAGTCCAGGTGGCAATGCAGAAAGTGTAACTTTAGGGACATATTACATACCATGTTACGAAATGAAGTACCACCTGCCCTCTATGTCTTTGTTATCAGGTGACTTATGATTCCCTAGAAAGTTACTGCACACTTCTCGAAAGGCCTCCCAAGCCTCACTTCATTAAGTTTAGAAGAAAATGTAGTATTCTTAAAAACGTCTCTGATTTGAGGTCCTGTAGAAACACCTTCTTTCACCTTTTCCTCGCTGAGTCTTGGGAATAGTTTTCTGAGATGATTAAATGCTTCGCCATCCCAGTTAAGAGCCTTGACGAAGACCTTCATGGGCCCTAATTTGATATGAAGGGGTGGTAAGAATATTTTCTCCGGATCCACAAGACGTTTATTAGCCACGTTCATCTCCCCTGGGACCAGTTGCTTGCTTGGCGGCCATTTTGTGGGGGTATACTGATCTTTGGCTCGACTATCCCAATAACACAAGAAGCAGCAGTGCTTTGTGTAACCTCCTTGTAAACCGGTGAGGATGGCAATAACCTTAAGGTCAGCGCATACAGACTACCGGAACTGTTCGTACTTTATTCTCTGCAATAGGTTTCGCATGTTCTCGTATGTTTCTTTCATATGTACAGCATGAGCAATAGGAATGACTGGCTTTTTATTGCCATTGTGTAGTAACACTGCCTTGAGACTTATCCTAGAGGAATCTACGAATAGCCTCCAATCTTCAGTGTTGTAGTTCAACTTCAGTTGTCCCATAAGCGATGGAATGTCACTGCAATACACCAAATCACCATCCTTTGTAAAATTAGGAACTAGGCACACCTCTCTTTTCCTATACATCGATATATCCACATCTTGGTTTAGTAGATTCCATTGTTGAAGTCGTGATGCAAGCAACAGGGCCTTAGACTTGGGAAGGTTTAAGTCTCTGATCAGATCATTCAGCTCTTCCTGACTTACCACATGTGGTTCATTAGTGTCAGGCACTGGAGCGTAATTGGGATCTGACTGTGTACTCGAAAATTGTGCGACATCCTCACAAGCAGCAGGTTCTTCATTGGATGAAACACTGCACAGAGTGTATGAGTCTGCTGGTACGGGTACAGGCAGGCAAACATCATGTTTCACAGGTCTCCTCGCGGAATCCAAGTTAGGATACTGTATTTTATGCTTCATGTTTTTTGAGAAACCTTTTATATTAGTCAGGCAGAAGTAACAATCTGAAACATGATCACGGGGCTCGTGCCAAACCATAGGTACTGCGAAGGGCATCGATTTATGTGCACCTTTCAACCATCCTGTGAGAGTTCGCGCACACGAGTTACAACTTTCTTTCGGAGCCATATATATATATATAGTGTGTGTGTGTGTGTGTCTGATACAGAAACCATCCTAAAACTTCCCCAATCTAGTTTTCATTTAACCCCCCCCCTAAATTTGGAGACTCGCTACGGGCCTGAAATGGAGGGCACATATAGCAATTATACCGTATTAAAACTTGACGACTCACTGCAATATAAAAATTAAAAAATATATATTAAATTTTCTTATTTATTTTATATTTTATGGTCTTTTTCTTACTTACCTAACCGATGAAAATTTGTATTGCTTCAATAGAGAGAGAGATTCAGAGCAGATCATTTAGATCTAATAACACACACAAACACTAGCTCGTTCTTAACAGTCTAGGATTTGATTCTTCAAAAGGTTCATGTTTTGCCTTAGAGTAAATAAAATAATGAAATTAAGATAGAGTTATTAATGTTTATTTACAAGTAAATATCTCTAAGTTTCGAAGGATTATGTTTGGACTAAAAAGCAGGAGAACTTCAGCTCAGCTCTGTAAGAAATTAATTTACTCTACTTCAGCAATCCAATGGAGAGGCAGAGGGGAAAAAGGTAAATTTTTGATAATTGTTCCTTTACTTCAGGGGCGGATCCAGGAACGACTCCTCTTGGGGAAGGTGGGTTGTCATACTGCTACTTAGAGCTACTTTTAAGGGCTTCCTGGTGAAGGCGATCGTCCCGATCGCCCCCCCCCCCTAGATCCGCCATTGCTTTACTTGCTTAGGGAAATGGGGAAATACGGAAAACAATACTCTCTTTACTCTGCCTTCGTATTCCTTAATTTCAAAGGCTGTTCCTTTTTACCTCGGGACCAATCTGGCCTACAACTGAGAGGAAACTGTATTCAGAGAAATCCGTTTCAATGATTTTATACAATGTACTAGAATAGCGTAGTTTCTAGGGTTGTACTAAAATGGCCTCTATTCAGAGTTAAAATAAAATCTTGCATTCAAGGTAGGCTAAAAGTGGCGTAAGTTAACATCTAAATTACATACTTAAACTTTCCTTATTGGAAGTTCCAAGGAAAACTCTTAAAAGAATTTAATAGACCAACATTATCTCATGCCAATAGCCTATGATGGGGAGCGAATCCAATCGCAACTTGATTCTCGAACAAATCATCTCCATTAAGGTAGATTTCAGTTAACCTGGAAATAGCTCAAAATCTCTAGGTTCTAGCTGTATCTTTTAAAAATTCATTCAACTTCTTATTCCAAACCATGGCACTACCTCAGACTTAAATATCCATAAAGACAGTGCAAGTAGAAAACTCTCGGGACACTGAGCATTTCTTCCGTCAAAAGCAGCTTCTACCAAGCTTAAAATAGAGTACAGCCAAAGGTTACTGACAAAATAATGGAACCTAGTAAACCCGCACGTCCTGCGCAAGCGCAGGACACTATTTTTGTCTGAATGACTGCATATGATACAAAATTTAAAATATTTATGCCTACAAAGTAGTTTTAATAACACGTTAACAATATCCTTAATTAAGAATTTCTCCATAATTACTCGAATTTAATACGTCCTCGAATCTGACACACACCCCGATTTTGCTGAGTTAAACTTAAGAAAAATAGTAATATGTCCGTTTTTACTATTACTAAAGCGCTTTTTGATATTAGTCATTTCGGTGATTTTTATATATCCCTCTCCCCTCGTCATGTTGCGGGGCACGGCATGATAAAAATTATTCCAGGCCCGAATGTCATCTATGTTGAAAATTTGATAGAGATCGGTTGTGTGGTTCAAGAGTTAAGTTCTATTTATTTTTATATATTAATCTCCCCTTCCCCTCCTCCTTCCCTACGTTCTACCGTCAAAGTGAAAATATTAAAAAAAAAACTTTCCAGGCTCGAATGTCATCTATGTTGAAAATTTGATCGAGATGGGCCAGGTGGTTCAAAAGTTATTAAGTTTTATTCATTTTCATATATTTACCCTCCTTCCCTCCCCTCCCCCCCTAAGTTCTACCATCAAAATGAAATAATAAAAAAAAACTTCTCAAGTTCGAACTTCATCTATGTTGAAAATTTGATTGACATCGATCGGGTGGTTCAAGAGTTATTAACTCACAAACATGGTCACTTTTATATTTATATTTATTGATTTTTGTATATCTCTCCATCCTCACTATCCCCTACGTTGTTCCGTCAAAGTGAAATGGTAAAATCCATCTCAGGCACTAACGTCATCCACGGTAGACCGGGTATTTACGAACACTTAAGCTTTGATTATAAATAACTCTTCTGTTTTTGGAGATAAAATTAAGATTTTTTGTGTATAGAAAGCTTCGTGTTTTTTCTCTGTTTATTAAAGTGCAGAGAAAAGTCAAAAGTAACATTTTCCAACAATCAGTGAGATGTTTTAAAGATGTACCCATGTTCGGGATTGCCCCAGTGATCAGGGTAGTCCCGAACATATTGTTTACTTTAAACTTTTCTTTATAAAAGAAGCGAAATGCATTAAAATACATTAAATTACAAAAATTTTTAAATAGTTTTTTTATTACTAAAAGTAAATAATAAGGTAATGAAATTGGTTTGCTGCAAACTGTCCTTGGGAGCAAAACATTAATGCGTACCAGTATATCTGTGATTTCTACAATTCGAAAGAATGTTTTCCAGACCTCATCATCTTTGAAACTAATACAAACGAAAGCTAGTAGGTAATAGGCTAAACAAAATGTACTCTTATGAAACAAATTCAGAAGTAAAGGTGCATTGAGTAAACTATTCATTAAAATGAAAACATTCTTTGGAATTGTAGAAATCACAGATATACTGGTACGCATTAATGCTTTGCTCCCAAGGACAGTTTGCAGCAAACCAATTTCATTACCTTATTATTTACTTTTAGTAATAAAAAAACTATTTAAAAATTTTTGTAATTTATTTCACGCCATGGGGCAATCCCGAACACCCCGGGATAATGGCAAACATTCTGTCTGGCATTTCCCATGAGACGACACTTTATTGTTGAAGCTGAAAGTAATTGTTCACTGCAATAAGATTACAAAAAACTAATGCTCAAAAATAGGGGAATATATAGCCTTATATGTAGCAATATATATAAGAGCTAACTTACTTTGCCCAAATTGTTGAATTAAGGTTATAAATGAATCGAGAAAAACTAGAAAACGTATTCTTCCTGGCAATCCACTCAACTATCAGCAAATTTATGCTATACTTTCCCACCTAGTGTTCGCAAATTCCTCGGTTTCTCCTATGTTGAAACTTTGATCGTATTGGTCGTTTGGTTCAAGAGTTATTTTTATTTTTTATAATTCTATCTCCTTCCCCCCGAAGTTCTACCGTCAAAGTGAATAGCTAAAAACACTCCCACACCAGAACTGCATATACGTCAAAAATTTGATCGACATTGGTCGGGTCGTTCAAGAGATTAAGAGTCACAAACAGTAATTTTTCAATTTGGATCTGAATTTTTGTGTTCAGAGACACCGCTATTAACAAATAGATTCCATCCAGAAGGAACGAATGAAATAATTTTCAATTCTCTGATAAAGCAAGCGTGTTCCAAATTTAGTAATTTTCTGATGGATTTTTACCAGATCGGAAAAAATGGATTTTAAAACTTTTCATGATTATTCCTTTTTTAGACTTCATAGTATGTGCTTTCTTCTCTTTTTGAATTAGGATTTTATCTTGTGAACAGCAAAACATTTTAAAGTTGTTAAAAACAGTTTCATTTTTTAAAGATCGTCACTAAATAATAACAACAATGATGAAACTTGGTTGTTTCTCTATATGATGGGTACACATTGTAAGGTAAAAAAAAAATCATGTTTATTTACGTTGAAAAACAGGGTGGGAACAATCACGACTAAATGTCAGAACTTTGAAATGAAATAAAATGAAATGAAATACTTAAGTTTTATGTCCCAAGGTTATGCAGGCTAGGCTAAAGGAGACAGTGGTGATGAGAAATGAAAATGGTGGAATGAATAAAGTGGGTTTCAATTGTTTGAAAAGGGTCTGTTTAAAGCATATGAGAATAAATCATTTTACAAATATTCCTATACATACAACTTCTATTATTGCACGTTGTTTAGTCATAAAATATAATAATTTTCGAGATGAAAAATGAGGAAAGTCACTCCAGTTGACGGAAATGATTATCAGACTTGTAATTAACCTGTCAAGAAATTAGTGATTAAATTAATCAGTTTTTGAGAGTTTTTAATTGAATCAATTAAATTATCCAGGAATTAATTTTTAATTGATAATCGTTAACCAATAAATAATAGTTAATCGTTATTTTTAAGGAGTATGGTCTACCAAAATTCTTTTACATACTTACGGTATCCGTGTCAGTCGTCCAGGAGACAAAAAATCTCGAAACGTACTTGATCAATCATCAACCAATTTTATTAGAACTTTAAGGGTCAAAAATTAGGAACCGAATTTCTTTTTGGATTTGATATTCAAACCGAAAGTACTAAAAATTAACTATTTACGGTTTCATCGTTGATCGCTTTAGAGAAAAACGGTAATAGGGAGATACGTTTTCAAGGATCGATTAAACGTTCCAAAAATACATTACATGTCCATCGTCAACTTTCTATTAAAACCGGAAATTGTTAGAATTTACTACAACTTACAGTTTCAATATCGATCTACATAAAAAAAAAAGCACTAACAGACAGTGAGAAGCGGTTCTTTGGAATTATTTAGCTTTCTAACAATAGCAACCATTTTCTCACTTAATCTTTTATTCCAGTAACACAAATCTACCATTTCCGGTTTTAACATTGATCGCAATAGAACAAGAATCATAATAGATAGCAAGAAGCTTTTTATTCAGTGGTCAATAAATTATTATTTCTGTGCATCCCCAAAATATATTTCATCTCTACTCCAATCTGACTACTAAAACAAAAAGAAATAAACCACTGAATGTTGATTGCTATGGAGTGAAAACGGTGACAGATAGAAACTGTTTTCTGAAATTTCTTAAATGTCTGAAGAATACATTTCATTTTCAATCTTAAATTTCTATTAAAACGAGAAGTGATACTAAATATCAGTCAAGAATTAGAGGTAGAATTTAGCTCTCTCTCCAATATGTTCGATTTCTTTTAAAGCAGTGATAACTTTCGCAACAATTGTTGGATTTTTATTCAATGGTGTATATTGAGTCCACATTATTCTGGATCTTATCATCAGTTTTCATACTTTTCATTAAAGACTACACGTAAAACTTGATAAACATCTTATAAATACGTACATTATCTGTTCGTAAGACAAATTCAACGGCAGTCAAATCATGTTATCTCTTTACCCATTTCTAGAATATGTGCAATTATGCTGAAACTACGGCACTTTAAGAGTTTACCATAAGTTCTGCCCAGGGGCGGCGATTCGGGGGGGCAAGAGGGGGCAGTTGCCCCCCCCCACTTTTTTGAAGTCACCCCGTAATGTATATAGTTTCATTTGGAAATGAAAAGTTTTTTTAAGTATTACTGGTTCGTAGAAAAAATGGTGCCATATAATATTTGTCGTTGCGTTAGTACGTATTGGTTATTTGTCTTCCCGTTGAGTTAAGAAAACTACAGGAATTGCGTTTTAACTGCAATTAAAAACAATTAATATTGCAATTGCGTATTTCTTTAAATGTCGTAGGATACAGATATGCCTGTAGTATTTACTGTGTTTCATTATCTAACCCGGGATGTACTTGAACCTGAACCCACAAAGTGGGGATGATGTAGGCCTCTATATTTTCTAAAAGCTGGGGTCAAGGTAAAATCAAAACCGGTTACTAAAATTGGGGAGATCTCATGCCTTCCGTTTGGCGGCAGCACTTTACTCATTTTTAATAAAATCTTTAAGTATGTCCATAAAGTCCGTTGCAACCTCGAAAAGTCTGAAACGGTGAGACAGATATGAAAACAGAAAATCGTGTCTTTCATCATTTTAAAAGTACAACGTATCAAAGTAAAATAAATTATCCCCCGCAGGGTTCCAGACGGGGTCCAACTCAAAATTTTTAAATGGAATGGGGGTCAACCTGCATATGGTATGAAAGTTTATGTTGAATGAAAGAAGGTAAATCAAGTCTCGACTCTCTACGATAGCCCTCTGCAAAATGGCGATGGGTCAAAATGTCAACAAAAGCGTTTTTGAACAGTCTATGACCACTCCTATTAATCTGAAATGGCGAGACAAGTGTAGAAAAAAAACTAGAATGTATCAACACGCTTGTGTTGACATTTTGACCCATTTTGCACAGGCTTATCATCAAAAGTTGAGACTTGTTTCATCTTCTTTCACTTAACATCAGCTTTCATACGATATTCAACTTAAACACCTTTCCCATTTCAACATTTTGAGTTGGGCCCCGTCTGGGATCTTGCGAGGGACCCTGGAACATTTTTTACTTTGAATCATTATAGTTTTGAAATAATGATATATCCGTATTTTTGTTTTTATACCTATCCCACCGTTTCAGATTCATATGAATAGCCATAGAATTTGCAATTAAAATTGTGTTGATATTTTGACCTAACGCTATTTTACCCAGGCTTATCGTAGAGAATCGAGACTTGATTTATCTTCTTTCATTCAACACCAACTTTCATACCATATGGAAGTTGACCGCCGTTTCATTTTTAAAAAAATGAGTTGGACCCCGTTTAGGACCTGCGGAGAACCCTGGGACAATTTATTTTACTTTGATACGTTGTACTTTTAAAATGATGAAAGACACGTGTTATATATATTTCTCTCACCGTTTCAGATTTTTCGGGGTTGCAACGGACTTTATGTACACGCTTAAAGATTTTAATAATGAATAAAGTGCTGCCCTCAAGCGGAATGCTTGAGACCTCCCCAATTTTGGTAAACGGTTTTGATCTTACCTTGACCCAATCTTTCAGGAAATATATACATCACCCCCACTTTGTGGGTTCAGGTTCAAGTACATCCCTAGTAAGAGTAATAACATACATTTAATGACATGTGTGGAATTAAAAGTATAAGTTGTTCATTAATCCCCAGTTTCAATATAACTTCTACAAAACAAGCCTCATTATTCATTACTATGATTGCTGTTATCCTTTCTATTTATTTGTTTTGCAAATTTGTTATTAAATAATCTGATCACACAATATTCCAGACAGAGTTGTAAGGTGTTCTTGAGCAAGTAATCAAATCTCTTCTTACACTTTCGTTATTTATGAGTAACTACTTGCGTTGCTCTTGTCAATTTACTTAATAAAATATGAAATACGATATTTGGTATTTTAACTTTAAAAGATAGTATCCTATTAAATATACAACCTTTCGTCAAACAAAGTGTTAAAAACGACCAGAAATCTAACACTGATATACAAATATTCAGATCATGCCTTGCCCCCCCCCCCCACTCTTAACGTCCAATCGCCGCGACTGGTTCTGCCTGATACATAAACCTTACTGTCAAACATTAAAATCACCTTATTACAGTCCTGGGTTCGTATTCCTAATGTCCCTGAGAGGGATTCGTCATTCTATAACAGCGTGTGGTTCGATCTTTGTACGTCCCTGTTCGGGAAGACATTCTATTACGGTACGAGAGTATGAGTCCCTGTGAGGAAACGACATTCTATCACGGTCTCTAGGTTCAGGTGCTCTTGGATTAATAAAAAGAGACTGTCGTGTACCCACCGTTGCTGACTCATGAGGAGCACAAGATGTAAAATGAGCACCAGATGGTTGCAGAGAGGACTAATGTACCCCTGTACTGCGCTACGTTAAATACATTATCAATACGGTAAAAATGAAATATTTAAACATGCATGCAATATACGACAATACTTATTCTGTTAAATAAAAGAAAATATCACCATGATATACGCACAATTGCACTATTAATATGTTATCACTTGATTTAGAGATTAACACTCACAATGAATACAGTATTTTCAATGCATATATTTTAACCTTTAGGAAATCACAAACACATTTGTATAACACAAACAACAATATATTCTCGTAAAGGAAATATTGGCCCAAGAATGAGGTTCAGACGCGCACGAAACGATACCGGTGAAAACGCACGAATATCACGATTACAGTGATTTATTGAAATACGCAATAATTCTTGAAGAGAAGACAGGCATTCTTCTTTTATAACCATATGGCGAATCAATTCCTTCAGGAGGGTTCTTGGATGCTCTTTCCTTGTTCCATAACTTTCAACGTCGCAAAAACAATAATTTATCCACTAATTCTTTTGCTCGCTGATAACTCTGCATACATATTTTGTATACGGACTTGTTATTAATTTTTTTTAATTTTCACTTGCAGTATATATTTCTACACTTCACATAGACCCATTCTGAAAATATTAGCAATTTAATGAGACAGTTGAGGAGTTACATGTTGTATCGTCTTTTCCCAGGGTGTTACTCCTGGAGCCTCTTTTGCGCGTTACGTCTCATAGTCGCTCTCAAGGCGTATGAATACACTAGTTGAATAAAAGATAGTTCCCACACAGCACTTAATTTTTAAGTAATTTCTTCCCTGATAAAAGTTGATTAATTGAATATTGTCTTATTTGGGACAGATTAATCACATTTAAACACATGATAATATAAGTAATAAGTTGTTTTGTGAAAAATGCACATTATGACGTATAGTCCACCCCTGCCTTTTAGCTTCGGAATTCAGCTTTGGGTAGGAGGGAGAAGAGAATTAAGCTGAGTTGAATTTTTCGTCCGTATTTGGTCGTATGAAGAGAAGAGTAGGTGGGCGGATGCACACATACATAGAAAAATCAATAGACTGATATTCAATATTACTAAATAAGAAACATACTGACGAAATTGAAAGAAACTCATTTAATTAAAAGCAAACACATTTATTTGTAAAATATAAGTATATATTTCAACATAGGTGATGTTCGTAAGATCCAAAGTTTGACTTTGTTCATTCTATTGACAAAACAGCTTTCCATTCACTAGCAATTGATATTCTTCCCTCTCTTTGGATACCATTTAACTTTGACATTAAATTATGAATCTCTTCCAGCAAGACATCTTCTTCATAGATGGGTATTTTCTGTCTTCGGCATTGATCCTTTTCTTCCTTCCATTGCTTTTGTCAGTATTCCTCCATTTTCTTATTATTATTATTATTATTATTTCCAGTATTCCTTTTTATTAGGCCAACTTTAGAACAGCTTTCCTCCTTCAGCTTCAATGGGGTGGCTGAAAGAATGGCTGGATAGGGGGAAGACAGACAAAGGAGCACGAAAACTTCAGGAGAGACATCTGGGCCATAGGACATCGGGTCAGATGAAAATGTAGGCATCGGACCAAGTGTTAGGGCGCTGATAAAAATGCCATAAGCTATGAAGAAACATACATAACATATGGAGAGCCAGGTAAGGTATGGTGTCGTGTACGTGTAATTGTTCATATAACTATCACTGATAGGAGAGGGTACACAAAATAACCGGAATTACAACACAGTATGGATACGTTTTGTAGTTACAGAATGTGCCACTAGACATTGTAGCTTGTGATTCCCTAGCCAATGTCAGGAGTGGTGTCAGCCTGTAAGTGGTTCCTGCTTAGTGCTGCATTGTGTGTCTTCGTACTCGTAGTGTTCTGTGATTATTGTGATGTATGACCACAAGGAATAAGGGGATGTCTGAAATAGATTTGTTGGGAAAAAATCTACGGTCGAGACTACAGTTATCCGTCATTAAGCACTTAAGAATAATTCTTTCTGTAAATCACAAGTTTAGGATGTTTTCCCCTTTCGAAAATGGCAATATATCATTTGAATACATGGTTTCTTCAAAACGTACTTGATTTATTTTTTCGTTAACAAATATATAAGGAACAGTAAATAAATAATGAGGCAGAAGATATTGCATAAAAAGTATGGTATTTAGAAATATGGGGACAAGCCAGACAAGTGGTTGCTGGTATTAGGAAAACTATTCTCCCGTTTCACTCATTAAAAGTCGTTACGTGTACAGCAAGGAATAAGAAACGATGATAACCGAACAGTAGCCGTGTCGTCATTTCTTCTTTAAAGCTAGGCGTAATGGAGGCGTCGAAAGAAGAGCAGCAGGATGTTGTGTGCTTTTGGATAGCGGAAGGCGTCTTAGGTGAAATCCATCGTCGAATGGAAAGTATTTATGGAGAATGCTCAAGTCAACCATTGGAGGTGCATCCCAGCACACTTTAGTGCCGGTCCAAAGTCGGGATAAATAGCGAGGGTTAGTATCAGGAAGTTCTTACGGCCGGGAAAAAATAAATATAGCATACTTTAATCTTGCTTCGAAAAATGTTACGGTAGGGCGTTTCCCGTAAGCGACACGCAATGGCCTCGTCTTGCCTGTTGTGAGAAAAGCGAAAGATACCGAGTAATGGGAGATCACTATTAAAGAAGCTAGTCCAGATATGATTCGGAACCTTAAATGTGGGGTCAATTACTGGAAAGGAAAGAAGTAATAGATCTAGTGGCAATAAGAAGAATAGAACCACTGTTTAAAAAAAAAGTGAAGAGAAAATAAAGCGAAGAACTTAATAAATGGATCTAAACTACCGTATAGTGAAGCCAATCAACAAGGTAGAAATGGAATACGAATCGTCATGAGTAGTGATTTAAGTCGATATGTAGTTAGTGTAAATAGGAGGGGCGATAGAACAATAAGTGTCAAATTGTATCTTGAAGAAATGTTTAATTTTGTAAGTATGTACTCCCGTAAGTTGGATGCGAAGACAAAGAAAAGGACGCTCTCTGGGATGATTCGGAAAGAAAATTAATTAGTATATCCACTATTAGTATTAGTAATGCAAGAAAGAGAATTCTGGGTGGATATCTGAACGTGCATATTGATAACAGAGTAGGAGTTATACGTATTCAAAGTTCCAGAAAGTTGGAATGTCGGAGAAAATAATCGGAAATTGGAGAAAATATTAAATTTAGTAGTGGTATCTGATTATGCTATATGTAGCTCGTTCTTCCAAACGAATACAAAGCAGTTAGTTACATATAAAATTGGAACAAAGAAGAGCTAAATAAATTTTCTCTCCTGCAGAAGCCAACACTCGAAAGAGATTTTAAAAAAATGCAAAAATAAAAGAAAACTTTTACGGATAATCAGAGCATGGGACAAACAATAAAATATTCCTCTCAATATGATGCAAATAAGATACGAAAAAGGAGAAGTACTACATGAAGAGCATAAAACAAAAAAATGTTTGGAAAACTACTATAGAAAGCTGTTAAATGAAGAAACGTTAGAGAGAAATCATGGAGAACGGTGTATCAAAGCAAGGAGTTACAGACAACATAAAGAAAGAAGTAATAGAATATTAACGGTAGCATAATGAAAAATAGGCAAAACAACTGGGCCGGATGAAATACCTGTGGAAGTATGGAAATCCTTCGGCGAAGAAGGAATAAATTTATTGTTAAATCTGATGCAAGAGTTATTTGCCGAAGAAAGAATATCCAAAGTATGAAGAGATAATATAATAATACTAATTTTAAGGAGATGGATGATATCCAAGATAGCAATAATTATAGAGCTAATGTCCCATACAATGAAGAGTTTGGGAAAATGCATTGAGAGACGGCTTCGCAAGGAGACATCAATAGGGGAGGAACAATTCGAATTTCGGATTCATGCCAGATCGGGGAACAACAGATACCATTTTTGCAATTAGATAAATGATGGAAAAATATCAAGAAAAGAAGAAATAAATATATATGTAGTGCTTATCTACCTGGAGAAAGGTTATGACAAAGTACCATGTTAAAAGATTTGAAGATACATGAGAAGTAGCGTACCACGAAAATATGTTCGTCTCACCCTTGATATATATGAAGAAACTAGAAAAATGATCAACAGCAGCATAATCTACATCGACTGGATACCTGTCAGTCGAATCTTCCTTCAGCCCATACATATTCAATCTAGTTACGGATGTCCTATGTAAAAAGTATCAAAGACACATCACATTAGTGCATCCCGTTTGTAGTAGACGATATTGTTCTGTATAATATCAAGAGAGAAGAGTTAGAAGAGAAACTAGAAAAGTACAGAAGACTTTGGGGGACAGATTAGAAATTAGTAGGAAGAAAACTCAATATACGAACTTTGGAGGAGAAGAGAAGAAATCGTACATATTGAAGGACAGAGTGTAAAGGAAGTAAATACATTTAAATACTTAGGTTCCACGGTGGATAAACATGGGAATTTAGATGCAGAAATAGAGTACAGAATTAAGGTGGGATAGATGAAATGGCAGATTTCAGGTTTCTTTGTGATGCAAGAATAACTGTCAAAGGAAAAGGAAGAGCCTACAAGACCGTAATGAAATCCGCATGGTGTACGGAGTATCTAGTTCGGAAATCAAGAAGACACAAGAGAAGAAACTACACGTGGGCAAAATAAAAGTTCTCAGATGGATGTATGGTGTTACTAGGCTGGATTAGAAACGAAAGAATGTAAGAGAGCGTTAAATTGAATGATGTGTCGAATGAAGTATGAGAGAAGATTAAAGTAGTATGGTCACGTTATGAGGAAAATGGTAAATATGTCGCAAGAGTGTGGGGAAGATGGAAGTAGAAGGTAAAAGAGGAAGAGGAAATGAAAAAAGATGGAAAAACTATGTGACTGTTGGAAGGAAAGAAGTTAATAGTGCATTATGTTTGGGACCGAGCAAGATGGCTGCGAATCATAAAAAGTGTCAACCCCGTATAAGTGGGAAAAGAGATTAAAAGAAAGCTGTATGTCACTGTCAAGAGAAGATGCGACGGACAACCTGCCCGCAATGCCGGAAAAGACGCCCCAGCGCTGCTTCCAATAATTTAAGATCCGTTGAGACAAGTATTTGGCAGCCCAAGGAGGACTATCCTGAATACACAATGAATAAAAAACGGATATTTTTCAACAAAATTTGTACCTGCCAATACCTAGTCATCCTGAAATAAAAAGAAATTGAAAACAATTCAACAGGCTATTAATGACGATAGTCAAAAGCTGCTGAGTGCCTGCCAGCAAACTTTGTAAGATGTTGGAATAGGACGGGAGTCAGTCACAGTTTGGTCCTGATGCTCATACAGGCACAGAAAGAGCTCAATTTGTGGGAAATTTTCAATTCAACCGGGAAACACTTGCAAACTTGTGATTTATTCAAAGAATTATCCTTACTGGATAACAAAGTTCAGTTGCAGTTTTCTTCAACAAAAAGTAAAATTTCAGGCACTCTCTTCACTCCTCGTAATTATACATCATAATAATCACAGAACGCTATAAGCAGGAACACATACAAGGCAGCACCAAAAATAAACAATTCCAGCCCCACACAGAGATGACGCGACTCGGCTAGTGACGTGCGTTCCATAACTATAAAATGCGTACATGTTATGCTGCAATTCTAGATAGATTGAGTATTTCCTCTTACTTGCGATCTAAAGAGCTAGAGTGCGCGTAATTGGAAGTATCAGTGTAATGTATTTGTGTAAATGTATGTTTAAAAAAAAGACCGCTGTGGCTCAGTGGTAAAGCGCTCATCTTAGGAGCAAAGGATACCTAGTTCAATTCCAAACCCCGCTATATAAGCGTTGTGGTAGACAAGCACCGTGCGCATGGATTTCTCGGGTTGTTCCCGTTTTCTATCATTTTCGCGATTCCACCATTATCATCCGTCTTATCATCAGCATCTTTCTCAGCCTCGGTGCATAATTATGGGACGTTAAACTAAAACATAATTATAATAAATAAATAAATAAATAAAACTGCAGAAAACGTGTCTGTGTATGAATAATATTTTCCTGTCTTTGACACGAGAGACTCCGGTTCTATTATCGGTGGGAGATCGTGTGATTCCGATTCCTTATTAAACTATGGATCCACCTTTCACAAAGTGTCAGGTGGATCATGAAAGATGTGTCAATATACGTAGTACATAAGTAGATGTGTAGAAACATATGAAGTCAAAATGATCATATATGAGATGATTGAGACATTGATTGATGTGGGGTGGTATGAATCGGTACAGTATACAGGTAATAAACTAAAAAGCAAAAAATCATAGTAGCTATAAAAATTTAAAAACAAACTCCACAATGTTGAAGTATGTGAAAGATATATTTATGCATTTGATCATATGGGCAGTACTTTATTTCCAATGTGACCACTGAATTATGGTGAATGTTGGAGTAAAGGAAACGAATAAAACATTCGGAATGAACGAAGATCGGGATTAAGTTGTAGAAATCAATGATTATTATTAAAAAGTAAAGTATAATGGAAATTTGAGGATAAAAAGAACTGGGAAATACATTATAGAAAAGCAATTTTCGAAGTAAGTGAAACAATAGAAGACAACAGCAAGCAGCGAATTCTTTAGGGATGGAAGTTGCAGAGAAAGGAGAGTAAAAAAGACAATTGTAGACATAATGAAGTATTTGATTTAAAAAGGGGGGAGAAATGCACATTATAAATATAAGAATAACACTGCAAGTTTGGTGACGAGTGGGTTTCCGAAGTTCAAATTAGGGTCAAAATAATTTACGATTTAGGCAATATCAAGGTTTGTGGGATTTGGTGAGTGGAAATGAAGAATAATTTACACCATTTCTATATGTTATGTAGATTGATTGATTGTTGTACGGTTTTAGGGATGTTAGAAGTCGATTGGAAAAAGAAATGCGGAAACAATGAAGTAGATTTTCTTAATAATATTAACTATTTGTAGATACGATTGAAATGATATTTATGTTCGATAGTTGGCAAGAAAATGTAAGGTACACTCATCGAAAAGATCAGGATATTTTACTTGGAAGTCCTTAGGAATCAGTTAACAAGTATCTTCTAAGAATTTTGATTTTTATCAGTGAATGTAGTTATCTACGAGTGGCATAATGGACGTTTCTATCGCAGTGTCAAATGTATGTGAGTGTGTTGGATTTCTTTTTTTATTTTTTTGAGTTAAGCGTCCCTTTCAGCAGCGAGGCTATATGAGGTGTGGATCTACAGCTTAACAAGGGATTCGAACCACATATGCTCTAGCCGAGTATTGGACTCGGGTCTCCCCGTGTATGTGTCAATACATATATATATGTATCTATATATCTATATATATATATATATATATATATATATGTGTGTGTGTGTGTGTGTGTGTGTGTGTGTAGGTGTTCGTATGGGTGTGTGAAGTGCTAGCAATGTAGATGGAGATGCGTGTATTTTAATATATTTATACGTATGTACTTGTGTATGCGTGCATGGAAGTGGTGTCGTACGTGTATATGTCTACGT
Organism: Thermobia domestica; assembly: GCF_964235325.1. Taxonomy (NCBI): domain Eukaryota; kingdom Metazoa; phylum Arthropoda; class Insecta; order Zygentoma; family Lepismatidae; genus Thermobia; species Thermobia domestica. Next base: position 98,878,099 of record NC_137464.1, read on the forward strand.
ATAGATGTGTGTGTGTTCAGAGTAAAACCTTTCTGCCTCTTAATTGGGATGTCTCTAGACTTGACTGGCATTGACTCTGTAAGACATCCCACGCACCCAATCCAACGCCACCCAAGAAAAAAAAAAGATTAATATGTAAAGCGCAGATTAAAAAAAAAGACGTAACTACATCCGACCGTCTGCCCAGCGGCCCAAACGCCCTCCTTCCACTGCCTGTTTCCCTGTCTGTCAATCCAGCCACCATCAATCTTCACCTTTGACCCTTTGAAATATCTGAAGATTGATGGTACACTATCCCCACCCACCCATTGATCCAACCACCCCATTTAATTAAAGCTACATACCATGAAATCAATTCTGCATACCCTTTGTGATCTGAAAATTGAAAACAAATTGATTTAGTGCAAATAGATTAACTGCTTATAAACTATCATCAGAAGGGTCAAAGAACTGATGCAGATGTAGTAGTTGAAACGTGCTGGAGAAACTAAAACTCGTTGAAGGAAAAGCGAGGGTGAAAGATAAGTATTTTTTTTTTTTTTTTACCAAACAAATCTTTTTCACACTAGGATAGTAAATGACTGGATGTTTTATAGGAATGGTAGCTTCAATGCACTGACAGTCGATTATAGTCACTAGAATTTTCTACCTATGATTATTACCTACTTATTAACATAGATGATGAAATACTGATATTTTTAAAGAACACAAACATTGTAATTACAAAGAGCAGTTTTGAGTAGGCCAGAAGAGTGGTTAAGTAACCATGTCCAAAGCATGTTGAACTTTGAAAGAATATGTAGAATAAATAAATAAATAAATAAATAAATAAAAATTCGAGTTTGAAGATTATTCTCTTTGTCACTCCTCGACCTCTTTCATACTCTCTAATAGGTCTAACCCATATGCTTTAACATTTTTTTTAAAGTTTGAAGAATATATTATTTTTTGAAGCATTTAGTTTAGTTTAAAACTAAAAATTCAGAAAATGAATCACGTATTGAGATGTTGAGTTCAGACTTTTCAAGGGAAGACTTCCTAAATCTAGGAACAACGGAACCTATTTCAAAAGTAAGAGGCAGTAGCAATTCAGTATTATGAATCTATTTATTTTTATGAATTTTTCATTTGACGTTTATAACATTTAGAGCAAAGAAGATGATGAGAAATTATGATAATGATGATGAAATCAATTGTAGCATTTCACTAAATTGAACTCATAACTTCTATCACAATACACAAAAGTATGCTAGGAAGTATTCAGTAATACTAGTTAACACATTAGCTTACATGCAAAAGCATATTAAGCTAAAGGAAAAAAAAAAGAAAATCGGGAAATTCCTCTGTTCAGAATAATGTTTATCTTTTCTGTGATATATCTAAATTCAGCACTGAATGAATGTTTTATAGAAAGAAAATTTGTTTCTGACTAAAGTGACTCTGTTCTACACTGTTTATTCAAAGGAAACACTAGGGAAAAAAAAACAATCTCTGCTCATAATGTTGGTAACGTTTCGTAGAATTATCAATTCCTCACATTCTCTCATATGTAAATAGCTGTTTCGCCTGGTGAAAAGGGTATGTGAGATAGCACAGCTTCTGGATGACTTTAAGAAGTATGTTGCGCAAAAAAAAAAAAAAAAAAAAAAAATGTATGCCATCTAATTTGAACATATAGAACTCTGATTTCAGTAATTTAAGCAATCGTTCTAAGAAAAATCGAAGAAAAAGTAGAATTTATCCTTACAGATGATCAATTCGGATTCAGAACAGGAAGAGTTAGCTGAAGCTGAGCAAGAGATGGACGCTACGCGTAATATAATGGATCAGGTACTCAGAAAGTATAGTATGAAGATCAATCTAAGACAAAGGTAATGGCAGCAAGTAAGAACAAAACAAAGGCAAGATATTTTATTGGTGAAGAGAAGTTACAGAATATATCTACTTTCACGTACCTTGGTTCTAAGATAACATTGGACGGAAGACTTAAAGAGAATGCTATCGAATAAACCAAGCTAATACCACCTTCAACAGCAAATGGAATATACTTATTCCTATAATATTGATACGAGGATTCGCAAGCGTTTGCTAACTACCTTTGCCTAGAAGCGAGAAGTGGATGCCTGGCGAAACGAATAAGAAACGCATAACTGTCTTTGAAATCTAATGGTAGAAACGTGTTTTGAAAATTCCAAAGATGGTCATACTAACAAACCAAGAAATACTAAGAAGAATGGCGGAGCAAAGACCCTTCCTGTTAAAAGTGTTGTGAAAAAAGTAGAGTTCTGGAGTGATAATATCTTACGCCATGATGGACTAATTGAAAAGTTGCTAGACCAACTTAAACAGGGAAAGAATGCTAGAAGAAGACCTAGGTTACAGTATATACACTAGATAACGGAGGATGCCAGTTGCAAGAGCCAGCAAATATTGTAGATACTTGTAGACGAATGTGCATTTTGGGTTACTTCACACCAATCATTTGATTGGTTACCGGAATGTGATGATTCATTTAATATATTAAACAAGATGTTTTCCATTAGACGAGCTGTCTTTCAGAAAGAAAATAAAATAAAAATTATTGTTGATAGATGCAAGTGAATAATTTTGGAAAAAGATGGTGTGAAAGTAGAAGAAAATGTGAGAATTCACTCTCATAATGTCATCAACGTGCACACCATGAAGTGCAACGCTTCCAATCAGGAAAGAGCACTATACGACCAAGATACTACCCGTACAATTATATAAAAGAAACTAGAACTTAAAATATAAAGCAAAATTAATTACTGACTAAAACAAAAAAATGCATAATATTTCTTTTGTTTCTCCATAGCTAAATCTGTTTCTCCATAGCTAAATCTGACATGAAAACCTATTTTACGATCAATCAAAAAAGTTCAAATAAGATTAATTCTTTGCAATGTTATAAATCATATTTAACCACTTAAATATGGAAACACAAATATATTGTTTTGAAGATGATACAAATAAAATTTTACCAAGTAAATACTTAATTCTTGTTAGATGCCATGAGAGACGTATACATACTTACATACATATACATATATTTGTGGTGGGTTAATGCGATAGAAACATCCAATAACGTGTAACGTTCAAAGATGAAGAAATGATATCTTGTTAGAGCTGTTTTCAGCTACAGCAACACCATTCATGATGAAATAAGTTTGGAGTGTGCAATGCGAAGCTCTCAACTGCACGTTGCACTGCCGGTGAGCAGGAACGTTTCCTGCCAAGAAGTAATTGATATGCCGGAAGAGGCGGTAGTCGGTAGGAGAAACGTCAGTAGAATATGGTTGTTGAGGAAGGGTTTCATACTGCAACTTATGGAGAGTCTTCACAGTCCTTCGAGCGGCAAATGGAAGTTCATTTTCATGAAACAAGAGGATATATCTGTCTGCCATTCCTGGATGCTTGCGAGTAAGTTTTCGATGAACTTCGGAGATCGTTGTAACGTTCCGCAGTGATGGTCTCGCATTGATAGAGGGAGACATAATGGATCACTCTTACCATAAACCGTCATTCCAGCAACAAAAGCTGAGAGGAAAAAAGTCAGGTTGGACGTTGATCGAACCAGTCCTCATCGTGTATGATTGTCGTCGCAGATCCATTTTTCATCCAATTGACCCTCCGATGCAGGAAACCTTCCCGGCTATTCAGTAGACTCAAAGAACTGCACACTTCCAGATCCCTGTCGCCCAGTGTCAACTCATGTGGCACCCATGAGTCCAATTTTTTCACCTTACCAATTGCTGGAAGCCAATACTCTTCCGAGGGTCCACTTTCACGATATTGCTGAGAAACACATCAGAATATCCCGTTGATCGATTGCCATAGAGCTCATTTTTCAATACTGTATCACCGGTTCCAAAATTCACTGTTGATGTTTCTCCGCGGATAGATGGGTAGAATGTTTCAGTTTAAACTCTTAAAATATACGCGCTCACAATTAGATATTCTCTACAATGCACTTTCACGCGACCCTGTTCAAAACATTTCAGTCTGGTTCCTGAACATATACTGAATTAGCGACATAGTATGCGTGACCTCGGGTCATTCATTGTAATCCAACATAAAAGCCGACATTCCGATCGTAGCAATCAAATATGTAACGCTTTTTGTATTTTATGTACTCTTTTTTTAAAGTGTTTCTTGTCTTTCTTGATAAGTGCCTAAATTATTTGCAAACTCCTATAGGCCTACTATGTATAATCAGTAATGTTAATAATGTGACTGAGATCCCTCATGGCTATATGGGTAGCATACGCGTCTTCGGCTCGGAAGACCTGGGGATTCCCGGCGGGAGCTCATGGAGTTCGGATCTTAAGTTGTAGGTCCACGTCTCATATAGCCTCAATGCTGGCAGAAACGCCAAACTCCGATATAATGGACGCATTGTAGTTGGTGTATGGTTTCACAACACCAATAAAAGGGTTCGCATCCCTTGGTCATTGTGTACTTCTGTATGGGATGGAGTTCTTAATCCAATGACCTCAACTGCTTCACAATGGTGGGCCAACATCAGAAATCTATGCATTTCAGAAGTTGAAACCGAGACCACATTTTATGAAAGACATGCGAGATAGCCCTTTGGTTAGAAGTGAACATGACAAATTTTTAAATTGTTAATAAAAATATATTTATATAGCACTGAGATCCTTGAGAATATAATTTCGAAAACATACGCAAAATTGTACCTCTTGCAATCCAAAGCAAAACTTGACATTTAACGGGACTACAAAGAATCGCTACAATTAAGCAAAGATAAAGAGAAAACTTACTTTCTTGAGAGGGAAGAGATACTTCTTGCTCTTCTTTATGTAGAATTTGAGGTAATTGGCAAGATTAAGATCTTAACTGTAGTTAGCTACATCGAAGATTTCTAAAATCTGAAAAGAATGAAGGATGTTAAAGTTTTGTTCACTTTATTCAATAATGCATTTCAGATGTTTTACGTTAGGTGTGAAAATTAACATATTTATTATTAATATTTAAATTGGAATTCAATATACTCAATCTCTATAATTTAAGAAATAAGTTTCATTCTATTTTTTCTTATACTCTTTTTAGTTTATTACACACAATCGCGGGTCATGGAATTCAATGAATAAATAATAATAAATAATAATAAATGTAAACCGTAAAAATAATTAAGAGGCAAATTCCAAAATATGTGTAGTTAGCTTAGACTCAGGCGTACAATATAAGTTGAAATGAATTTTGGAAAATCTGTTGCATTCACTTGTAAAATTGAGAATTTAAGTACTGTAGATTTCAAATAACAGTGAGACATTATCTTGAATAATAACTTCAACTCATATTTAATATATGCTTATAGTGTTAACAACAATATATGTACATATACAGGGTGGCCCTTAATTATGTATGTGATATTTGACTGACTGTAGTATTTGTAATTCTGGACTAAAAGTTTTGATATTGCAACACTGTGTAGTCTGAAAGTTGGTATAACGGTCACTGGACATAGAACCGTCTTTGTGTCATACCAGTGCGAAAGTAGCTGAACGAAACACTCCTGAACCGCTGCATCTGCATGTGTTGCCAGCTCGATCTCCCGTTTTGGTACTACATGACTTTTTCTTATGAGGTGTTTTAAAGAACAAATGAGTCAATATCACATAAGAAATTTGGCCGAGCTGTGGGACGCTATCACAGAAGAGTTCCACAGGATACTAGTACGGGTCTATCAAGCTGCTTGTGAGGATGTTGCTATTTGTCTCTAGGCATGTATCGAGTTGGATGGTGCATTGGTGGACCATACTATGGAGAACCCAGGTTAAAATTCTTATATATATATATATATATATATATATATATATATATATATATATATATATATATATATATATATATATATATATATATAAAATTATGGGCTACTCTGTACATTTATGGGCTACTTTGTACACTTATGTCTTTTACTTTAATCTTAACTTTATTTCACGAAGTCCCGAAGAGTTTGAGCTGACTAAACGTCGTCAAGTTAGGGAATGTGCCATCAGCATATGCAAATCCCATAATTGTTGTTGCCTCTTTCCTTGACTTGAGTTCGCTTCTCCTTCCACTCTAGTAGAGAAGCTGATCCTTTTTCTATTCAAATAACTTGAAGACAGTAATACCTGTCCAATTGGGTTTTACAGACCAACAAAACTGTACGGACACGTGTATCAGTCTCTCACGTGTGCAGCAAAATGAAGGTCTTGCAATAGGCAAAATGCTGACGAGAAAAATCGCTTTTGAGAAAGGTACCTCATGGCTCCTTCCCATGGAAACTTTAGATTTTCCCTCGTAATAGAATTGTAAAATAATAGAACAAAGGTTTTGTGATGGGACAAACCTCTGTCAGTGATTTAATTAAACGTTATACACAGCACACTTTCTTGCAACTCACATCACCAACGAAATTGCATCCAAAGAGAACATCAGTGGAACTCACAAGATTTGTGCCAAAGAAGACCAAGAATGTGGCTACCTGTGAGAAGCCATTACCTTAGCGTGTTACGGCCAAACGATGATTACATGTGACCCAATCACACTGAGTCGTACGATCCGTCATGAATTGAGGCTACAAATTGCCCTCAAGGCCAGTGTGAATGCAATTTACATTACGGAGCGAAAGAATAAGGGCAGAAAGCTGTACGAGCGCCACCTATCTGGTACTACTGGAAGTTTGTTGTGACACACAGGAAACATAGATTTACCTAAAGGACTGTAAAAGAGGTTGGCCATCATCTATCGAGGCTTTCGTTAGAAAGACCGATGTAGCTTCGTGCGTCAAAGCGAATAAAGTTTCTTGAAAGATTTTTAGATTGTTACTTTCATTGCTACAGAGTGAAGGTCGAAACAAAAGTCAAAATCAATGCGCTCATTTACACTGAGACAGTAGCGCAAATCCCGGGGGTGAGGGGGACATTGTCCCCTCCAATCTTGGAACTGAGGGGGACTGTCTCCCCAATAATCCAATTTAAAATGTGATGATTTGTGTCCGATTGCCACAAAGGAAAGTAAGATGAAATTGATGTCTACCAGAATGAGTCTCAAATCTGCCCGCCTCCCAATGTTGAAGACAACTCTGCTCCCTTGATCCTCCATAGCATTGTCTTTCCACTTCATAAATACTGTGAACATCGCTTAAAAAAGGAACGGTCTTACCCGTCCCCCAATATTGAAAACAGATTTGCGCCGCTGCACTGAGAAATACTAGCATTGTGTACCGACGACGTCTATCGTGAGAAACTGCACCAGAACTATGGCCACCCGCAGTAGAGGGTAAACACTAGGTAAAAGCAACATTGCGAACACTATTTGCTTCCCCATCCATCTCATCTAAATACTGGCAAAGTCTAGGGATGACCACACAGAAATCAGTAAAGGAGAGAAGTTATGGCTTTGGTCTGTGCTATTGTAGACAAATTTTACGGAAACTTACTGGTGAATGCATGATTTGTATAGTGTAATAACTTTTAATTAGTTTTTTCTAAATTCTTTCTTTTGGTTGCTTGCCTGTTTCCAACAAATAGGATGAATTCATAAAGACAAACAGATTTACCAAAATCTTAACTTGTGGAAAAGTCATTTTGAATGAATTTGGTAAGAATTGGGAACTGAGGTAAATTTGAACTTGCTCAGCAAGTTTCCTGAACCACAAGTCAAACAGTTATATAAAGAAAACCAAGAAACTTCTGTAGTGTTTCCACCCACCTCCTTCGAACATCGATATGTCACTTAAGACGTACCTCGAAGATCACAAATAGACCCCATTAGCATCGACGACTTCTGCCAACGATCTGGAAGTCCATGGATTCCATCGCGGTAGAACTAGGTGGGCCGTGCAACGAAGAAGTTATCAAGTGCATTTTGCACCTCTACTAGAGATTTCAACTTTCGTCCTCTAAGATGATTGTCCAAGGAATGGACCAATTGATAATCGGACGATGCAATGTCCGGGGTCTGTGGCGGATGCAATAGTTTTCCATCCAAGGAGTAGAATGGTGTAAGGGGTCATCCTAACCACGTGGGGCTTAGCGTTGCCCTGTAACAGGAGGAATCCTTTGGAATTCAGAAGTGCTGGTACCAGAGTTTTTGAGTTTATCTTGAACACGGATCAACTGCTGGCAGTACACAGTTGCATTGATGCTTGAACCAGCTGGCAGCAGTTTCAGATGCATGATGACGCGAGCAGTCCAGCAAACACATAGGTGGGCCTCTTTTGGTGCAGTGCTGGTTTCGGCTGTTTTGAAACCGGTTCATGGGATGCTAACCAATGATGACGGCGCCATGGAGATTCGTAAAGAACTCACTTCTCACCACATGTCATAGCAAAGAAACACAGGTGTCTGCTTACGTTGCCTTCTGGCCTGGAGTCAAATCATGTGGAATCCATTGAGCCAATTTGTAGTTCTTCCCAAGTTGATGAGGTGCTGCCGAATGGTTTCTCCACTCATACTGAATTAGTCCCAGTTCCTCATATACAGTATCTGGCCACTGTTCGCCTCAATTCTTGGCTGAAGATCTTTATTTTGTAGATGTGTTGGCCTTCCGACATGTAGAGCGTCTTCGAGTGTTTCGTCACCGTCCTTAAACTTGTTAAAACACCGTTGCACTGTCCAGCAACCGCACAAGAGGCCTGGCATTTATTCTGCCCCGCTGCAGCGGCGTCTGAACCCCGTTTGAACTCGTACAGCATACACGCCCTTATGACGCTCTGTGGAGGTCTTATGTTCACTCTGTCCTTACGCAATTTCACGGTGAAACTGAACTGCCACAACCAAGTAGTATGTTGGATATACCCACACCAACAACTGAGCTTCGCCTTACCTCCATTCACATTCAGTTCACTGTGTGAGGACCAATTGAACACAGATATCCACCAAAATCGTAAGAACTTTCTTGGTTACCTTTATATGTAATGTTCAACTCTTGAAAGTGCTTTTTTGTTGTTCTGAAAGGAAAGAAAAATATACTACAGTACATTAATATTTAGGTCTAACATTATACTTACTAACTTCCATTGGATTTAAAACAGACATGAACAGCATTTCCAACGTAGAAGGTGGGTACAAAATCGACAATCAGTAACTCCCAAGATTGCAGTCATGGACAGCGGTTCCGAAGTACAAGCTAAGTGCAAAGTCGACAACCAATACGTAACATCAACAATTGGATGTTTGAGCTCGTTGAAGATTTAGTATATATGTTTCTTAATTCACAGTAATATTGAATGTAATAATCTCAGGTGCACTATAAAGAGTAACAAAGTCTTGAAGAAGTTAAACAGCGTTGAACAATCCATCATAAACTTTGAAACCTTACAGCTTCTAACTTCAAATAATTGGAGTTGCTCGATCCCTCTAGGCATTGAGTAAGAAACGTACTGTAGACTCTTCTTTGGAAGAACACTGATTGTTAGGTAAAACGTGAATCTCGTTGTTTCTTCTCAATTTAAAACTCAATAACTTTTGAGTCTTCGTGTACAGATCACATTCAACTAGTCATAAAATATTTTGCACAAAATGTTGTGTTGGCGTGAGTGTGTTCTGAACTTTTCCAAGTATTGTGATCACATTTCGAAATTTGTTCCACTGTGTCCATGGAATTTATAATTTGTCATCATCATCAACGTATGACCATAGAAGAACCAAGAAAAATGTTTGGTTGACGAAGGTTGTATTAATCGTGTATTTTTTTTTTCAATTTCTTTTGGTCGTTTACACAATTAATTTTTTTCACTTTATACAGATATTTATTGACAAACTACTTTTCGCCAAAATTTGTCTTAGGTGTGATAGAATCCATTTACAAAGTTTTAATGACTTTGTGGCTTAAAACCTGGTAAATTTCTTTGTAAATAGAAGTACAACTGTTTTTGCGAATAATACTTTTATAACAAATGTTTCTTCTGCAAAATTAAGTTCCATTGTAATCTTCTGATGAACAAAACACACAAGTTATGAACTTCGTCTTAAAGTGAACCAAGATTTAAAAGAAATATTAGAAGTACATCAGATCACTATATTCTAGAAGCAAGAAATTATTGCATCTACTTCACAGATATGTCCATTATATTATTCATGATTCTTGTCGAAGCTATCTTCTTTATCAAACTATATTTTTCAATGCATCTTAATAAATTCTTCCAATAACTTGAAGTTAGGTGTATTAATCCCTTAATCATTCAACCGAATCATTTCTTGAAGACATGATTAAGAACTGTACGTACACTGTTTCCCTCTACATCACAAGTCACTTCCGATCGTTTGGTACTCATGGCGCAAAGAATATTATTTATTTTCATTCCATAATATCAAGAATGTAACCAAGGTAAGTTTAGATTCATTACTCCATAAAAACACATGCAACTTCATCTTCCATTCGTCTTGACTTCTTAAGGATTTTTAATTTATTTTTGGATCCAAACAAAGACCATTGATTGGTACATCTGATGAATGAGAATCTATCTGTAAAGACAGAACGCTTTAAGGAACCTATACATCTTAAAATAGATATTTCAGTTATATTGTCTATCAATTAATGGTACCGTTACATTTTGGAGGGAATTGAATTACTAGCTGGGGGTTGTTATTTCCTTGATTATACTTAAGAATACATGGTTCATCAATAAATAAAATGTATCAAATATTAATGTCATAATTTTAAAAGGACACTAAAACCTTTGTTTGGCGGAAAAAGTTTATTTTAGTTACGACACGCAATGTTGTAGTTGGGTTAGTATGCAGTACGGAAAAAATAAAAAAATAAGTGTATTCCTTCTGTCGGCTTGGGCATTCCCAGTAGGGGAGGAAGGGGCAATTGTCCCCTCTGGATTCAGAAAAGGGTTCGGTTCTTCGTAATACATGTCAAAATATATTTACTACAGTTCAGTATTTAATATGTTTACTCCATTTAATAAAGCTATGTAATGCGTCAATAACAATTGTTTTACATGAAATGACATATGCATCAAAGTGTTTATATTCGAGACTTCGCTTGTGTCAGTGTCCTGCCTGCCCCTTGGAAATAATCTTACAGGTACTCTTGTCTTCGATAGACATCTCCGTTCCCTTGAAATTTTGTACTACATACTAAAGATAAATACAGTAGAGCGTCGATTATCCGAACGTCGGTCAACCGAACGATCGCTTAACCGAACTGTGTACTCGCTCGCACCTGTTACTCTCCCACCCTACCGTCCATCATCCCCCTCACTCCCAAACCAAGTTTCCCACAGTAGTCGCCGCACTGAGCCACCGCTGGCGGACCATTGCTTCTAATGGGGCCTTCATAAGGCGCTGCTGGCCGGCCAAGCCGCCAGTCGCTGTGTTTCAACAATCAGCACACTTATTTTTATGAATAAATTTACTGTACAGTACTTCTTTTTTTCAAATAAACATGTATAGTTCGATTATCCGAACAAACCAGTTTTCCGAACACCCATGTCCCCCAATTTCTTCGGATAATCGACGCTCTACTGTATGTTGATTCCCTTATGAAATTTAAGCAGAGAATTCGATTATGGAAGGTTGTCATTTGTGAACAGATTTTGAACGTTAAGTTGCAACAGATCTGTTTGCTTGTGATTTGCCATTTTGTTTGTTTTAGTTTTCCAAAAGGAGTTTGACGATGTAATTGGAACGTAAGGCACCGAGAGAAGGAAATAATAAAATAATACAATAAAAACGTTACTGAAATTCCCAGATTAGACTTAGACGAAACAATGTTTCGGGGAAGTTGCTCATTCCAGGGACAACATAGGCTATATCTACAGTCCTACTGAAATTCCTGGACAATTATTTCTTCTTCCAGTGAAATCATTTTCCCAAAAGTGGTTTGCGTACTACGAAATAATTATGTACAGCAACAAAAGTTAACGGAAAGATCATTTAGGTTTTTCATGTATAAAAGTAATTTATGTGTTCGACATTTGGAACTATTTTTCTTACCGCACATAAATGAAGGTAACGAACAAATATCTAGATATTCAAGACTGGCCTGTAGCTAATCTGATTTCTTAGAGGAGACAGAAGTACATACTGAAGTTGCAATGATAAAGACATCAAGAAACACCACAAAACTATTTATTTATTTATTATTTATGAAATCTGTAACAAAGAGTTGTAGCTCCTTTTACGGATTATATTGTGCTGACAAATATTATGGTATACAACTCCAAGACTACCATGATTCCTGTGAGGTAGTCTAGCAAGAAGTATATCATTTTCCGCGGAAATAAGTAGAATGCGCTGAACACAATTTAAGGTGGTAAATGAAATTGCAAGAATTTCGGTTCTTATTTTGAGTAATTTTGAAAACTTCTCTACTAGTTCTATTTCAAAGGGGGTAAAAATATTTTAGGGCGGACAGTGCTCACTATAGCCCGTTCCTAGCTACAAGTCTGATTTAACACGTTCATCCACTGTTTTTTCATTTAGACAATTTCAGTTTATTATGCACTTTTATACAATTGGATTTCGTATTGGATAGCAGTGATGAGCTCCCCCCTAGAATACCTATACTTATGCATTGAAATACTTGTTTTTCCTGTTTAATTTTTTTTTTTTTTTTCCGAAAATAAAAGTCTTAAAAGCTTTGGGTCTTATAAGCGAATGTGCTATATTTTTTTTGAAAGTGCGAGTGAATTTTGCAATTTAACGGAAGATCAAATTGTAAACCTTTGTAATTTATTATGTCATGACTTGAACGTAGCAGCGATTAAAGCGCATTATAAATGTTACATGTTTTACATAAAGAACATATCAAGTGTCGTTAGGATTACAACAAACGTGTTTAATGCGACGGTTAAATATGAAATCTTGAAACCACGGCTTGAATTAGTGTTCTGTGTCCCTATTTTCACAGCCACGATTGAAAGAAGTTTCAGTTTGATGAACAGGATATTACCTAATTTAAGTAATTGAATGGGAGAAGAAACATTAGATCAAGGTATGCGTATTTCCATCGAAGGCACTGACAACCCATCTTCAGATTTTATTTCTAGAATTATCGACAGATACGCAGCTAAGAAACCGCGGAGGATGCGTCTTGTATAAACAGGTAAGATCTTTTTCTGTTACGTTCTAGTTCTTTGTAACGTTTTGTTTTAAAGTTAGGCTCTTCTTGTATTTTTCCCTAGTATTTACATTACGTTACATAGTATTCCTTTATATATGTGCTTTTCTAGAATTGAACAGTAAATACATATGAACCTCCGGAAAAGTTTAGTGTGTTTGCAAAGTACCCCGAACAAGGTTCAAATTAGCCTTCATCCTCCTGACTCATTCTTCACATATGTATTGCCTAAGTTTCGAGACATGCTGTTTTAGAAGCCTTCTTGCACTGTTGGGAGCAAGGGAAGAAGGCAAAAAGTATAAGAGAGTCTCTCACATTGAAGTATAATGTGATGGTTTTCCATACTGGTTTTTAAAGAAAGGTTTCTGTGTTTTGTAGGCTACTTTCTGTGCATCCCGGCATTCGTTTTCGGTGGAACTAAGGAAATTTTTTGAAAAAAAAAAAAAAATTAAAATGGTCATCCTGTGTTGATACTTGCAAATATTATTAGAATATTGGCAACTATTTTCTTAGATAGCAATTGCGAATGTTAATATGAGTGTCCTTCTGGTTCTGTGACAATTCTCGGCAAGAATTTTGCCAATACACATCTAGGTCTTCGTGTGTGATATGGTAAAATTTGGAGCCGATGGAAATATTTAACTCCCACGATTGAATCTTTCGCTCCGAAAGCGTGTACGCTAAGCATATAGTCACGGAGCTCTACATTCAAATCCCATCAAACTCGGTACATGACTTATATAGACTCAATGCTGAAAAAGAGACATTAAATCGAAAATAAATTTTGCTGTGGATAATTATGTTAATTGAAATTGTTATTTATGTTTTCGATATGCTAATGTGGACATGATGTCTTTAATATATTTTCTCTCATGACATCACCACTGCTGTATACAGTGGCGGATTAAGGCTTTTGGGTCCCTGGAGCTGACTATTTCAATAGGGCTCTATGTTACGAATAATTTTAGCACATAAATTTTCTTTACTGCCTTCCACAGCCTCATAAACCTATCGGAACAGCGAGAATTATGCTGTAATATTTTAATGTGGTCTAAGTTTACAATAATTAGTTTAATTACATTCATTATTAACAGTTAAATGCTCATATACTGCAGTGTAACACACAAATACCAAATACAATCCAAATGGTCAACAGCCCTGTAAAAACAATAATAGAATAAAAGGAGAAAAATCATGTATCATACAAATAGGTAAAGCTGTACAAGGCTACATTATTAGAAAAGTTTTCATCCTACACTTTTGCTCTGCAAAGGACTCTATTATGTCATTAAATAATAACTCTCTGACCAGACATGATTCAATAGATAACAGGGCAAGAGCATTGAGCTTCTGTTGCGTCATGTTAGACCTCACGGGACTTTTTAACCACTTAAGTTTAGAAAAGGATCTTTCGCCAGTACAATTTGTAACAAAAGAGACAGATAAATTCTGTACGCAATGCAGACATTTGGAAAGTTGTATCTAAGTTACTTTCATATAACATCAAAAGTATCATATAACAGTAATGACAAAAACAACAGTAACAAAAACAGACAGAATTTTCAAGTAAAAGGGAATAATTTTTACAGGCAAAATAGAGGAAATCATAATCATAATCAAAGAGGGAATTTTTGAGTTCATTTTAGAGGTTATTTTAAAAATTTTAGAGGCCAGACGAGAAATAAATTTTAGCCTAGAGGAAATGTTCATAATTATCAGTTTCGAACATATATGTGTGGAAACAATTTCAGAGTCAGGCACAAACACATCACATTTGCTCTTTTTGCGGTCATGGTTTTCACACAGAAGATGCGTATTTGTTGCGTAAACAGTCTTTAAACTAGTGCTGTCGAAATCGGTTTTTGAAAAAACCGAAAACCGGTTTTTGAAAAAAGTGAAATTTCACAAAACCGAAATGTCGGTTTTGAAAACCGCATTTGCGGTTTCGGTTTTGAAAACCGCATTTGCGGTTTCGGTTTTGAAAACCGCATTTGCGGTTTCGGTTTTGAAAACCGCTTTTGCGGTTTCGGTTTTGAAAACCGCAAATGTCACACTAATATCAAGTAACGACGAGAAAACAGCGAAGAATCTTTCCCCACTCCGGCTCACAGTTGCCAGATGAAGGGAAATTTCCCTCGGCATAGGGAAAAAATGATCAAAATTTGCAGAAGGAAAAGAAGGTATTTTTTCTTAAAATGTCTTAAAGTGTAGGAAAATTCTTGGTGAATATACATTTACAATTGGCAGAATAAAAAAAATAAGTTGCAATTTCTCAGAGGCACGGCTATCGTTACTGGGAAGTAAAAAAATACAGAATAAAATATGATCGGTGTTTCCTTCACGTATAAACTACTGCAGGTGTCTGGGACTTGCGATAAGAAGCCAGTCAACACATGCAAAACCACAACATTCACATTTATCGGAGTGGCAATAAGTCAACAATAAAATTGTGTATTGAGATAGAGATTTTTTCTTTCTTTTTTATTAAGAAAGGGAGGTGGTGCCTTTTTGTTAACAAAAGAAAGAGTGGCAGTACTATTTTTAAAAACAAGGTGAAGGAGTAATAATAATATAAAAGATGTCAGTCTAAGTGGATGATATTTCAAATTGAATTTCATGAGTTGCATGTGTAGTGATCTTAAATAGGGATATACCTTATTTCTATTGAGCTTAGTGTTGGCTTATTACCCTATTTTAGCGGGTACCACCCGATTTTCAGATTCTATTTTCGTCTCCCGCTTAAACATATCTTAATCACGAAAAACCACCCGCTTTTTGGGATTGGAGAAAAATCTAAGAGGACTTAGTTGATAAAGTGTTGGTATGGTATATTCAACGTAAACCGCTACATCTCTGACAATCTCAATCGCGATTGAGTTAAATTTGGACTCGCGCTCAGGCTCAGGCTCTGGGCTATCTGAGCAGTGCGCGTGTGCAGAATCATTTGCTAATAAGAGATCTGCTCTAATGCACAATGGTTTTCTTTATGTAGTTCATGTGTTTTTAATGTAATGTATTGGAGGTTCTATACGAATGAATATTCGTTTGTAGATGTTGTAACAAACATACTTGAATTATTCATGCCTTCACAAGCTACAAAGAATGCCGAACGACAATTTCAAGACTCTTATAGAAGCGAATTTACGTTTCTTAGCCAGGGCAGAACTCAGTTTGAAGCAAAATGTACACTCTGGAAAACTGTTTCGTTTGAAACGTAGGATGCAGGGAAGCAAATTGGACCTCCCCTGATTTTTATATATTTTGTAAATTAGACCACGAGGAACAAGAATCTGAAGGAAATTTGACATTCCGAGTTTCGGAACTCGAGATATTCGAACATAAAGTGACCACGGAAGTAAACCGGACTCCACCTGATTTTTATATATTTTGTAAACTAGATCACGAGGAACACGAAGCTGAAGTAGTTTTGATATTCCGACCTCCGGAACTCGAGATATTAAAACTTAAAGTTTAATATAGACGCTATTTATCTATATGAAAAAACACAATATTCTCTATACGAAACATATGTCCTGTGAGATACATAAAGGTAACCAAGAAAGTTCTGTCGCTTTTTGTAGAGGCCTATGTTCAATTGACCCTCATACCGTGAGTTGAGTGCGAATGGAGATAAGGCGAAGGTCAGTTGTTGGTGTGGGTATATCCAACATTCTACCTGGTTGTGGCAGTTCAGTTACAACGTGAACTTGTAAGGACGTGTAAGGACGGAGTGAATATGGAACCTCCACAGAGCGTCATAAGGGCGTGTATGCTGTACGAGTTCAAACTTGGATCAAACGCCACTGCAGCGGGGCGGAAGATACCTCAGGCCTTTCGTGAGGGTGCCGAACAGTGGACAGACATGTGAGGAACTGGGGCTAACATTCAATGTTAGTGGAGAAACCATTCTCCAGCACCTCCATCAATTTGGGAAGCACTACAAGTTGTGTCTATGTGTCCCAGATGATTTGTCTCCGGCCCAGAAGGCTACGCGTGCAGACACCTGTGATTCTTTGCTGTCTCGTCTGAGGAAGGAGCCATTTTTGGACAGGATGTTGACATGTGTTGAGAAGTGGGTCCTGTACGAAGCTCCACGGCGTCGTCATCATTGGTTAAAATCCCACGAACCGGTTCCAAACAGCTGAAATCAGCAATGCAGCAGAAAGTCCTCCTGTGTGTTTGGTGGACTGCTCACGACATCGTGCATCGAGAACTGCTAACGGGTGGTCAGAGCAGAACATCAATGCAACTGTGTACTGTCAGCAGTTGAGCCGTGTTCAAGAAAAACTCAAAACCCTGGAGCCAGCACTTCTCAATCGCTAAGGGGTTCCCTCGTTACGGAACAACGCTATGCCCCACATAGCTAGAATGAGCCGGGACACTATCCTACGCTTTGGATGGGAAACACTATTGCATCCGCCATACTGTCCGGACATTGTACCGTCCTGTTATCACCTGTTCCTTTCCTTGGACACTCACTTTAAAAGACTCTAGTTCAACTCCGTAGTAGAGGTGCTAAATGCACTTGATACCTTCTTCGCTTCACGGCAAACCAAGTTCTACCGCGAAGGAATCCATGCCCAACCCGAACGTTGGCAGAAGGTCATTGATACTGATGGGTACTATTTTTGATCTTCCAGGTACGTCTTAGGTGACATATCGATGCTCTAAGTGATAGGTCAAAAAGCGACAGAACTTTCTTCGTTACTTTTATACATATTACATAAAACTACTGTATAAGTTCTAGTATCTCGAGTTCGGGAAGTCGAAATGTTAAAATTTCTTCAGATTCGTGTTCCTCGTGGTCTAATTTACAAAATATATAAAAATCAAATGGGGTCCTTTTTGCTTCCTGGTCAGTTTATGATCGAATATCTCGAGTTCCGAAATTCGGAATGTCAAAATTCCTTCAGATTCGTGTTCCTCGTGGTTTAGTTTACAAACTAAATAAAAATCAGTTGGGGTCTAGTTTGCTTCCGTGTTCAATTTATGTTCGAATATCTCGAGTTCCGAAATTCGGAATGTCAAAATTCCTTCAGATACGTGTTCCTTGTGGTCTACTTTATAAAATATATAAAAATCAGGTGGGGTCCAGTTTGCTTCCATGGCCAATTTATGTTCGAATATCTCGAGTTCCGACATTCGAAATGTCAAAATTCCTTCAGATTTGTGTTTCTTGTGGTCTAATTTACAACATATATGAAAATCAGGTGGAGTCCAGTTTGCTTCCCTGCAGCCGAAAAGTACATTGGAAGTATCATCAAAGAAATAACAAAAAAAAAAAAAAAAAAAAAAAAGTACTAAGGATCGCAGGTCAGTATTTGTAACACAGAAGTTCACATCAA
Source organism: Thermobia domestica (assembly GCF_964235325.1). NCBI lineage: Eukaryota > Metazoa > Arthropoda > Insecta > Zygentoma > Lepismatidae > Thermobia > Thermobia domestica. The sequence goes on from NC_137464.1 coordinate 98,896,548, forward strand.
TACTTACGGTTTAGAACCCCCTCACTTTTCTGATTTTAAAATATGGCAACCCTAATTTAGCTGTCACTTGTACAACCATCGAACTATCCCTTTCGCACTGTGCTGCACATATTACAATAATAGCTTTGGAGCAAATAAAAAAAGTTAAAACACACATATAAATCAATACATTTGTCTCGATCGATAGATGCTCTCACAGTTGTTAAAAGGTGTAATTAAAAACAGCAAACATTGTTTCTGCTTTGAAAAGGATAATCCCTTATAAAACCGCAAACACGGTTTCGGGCGGCTTTCGCTTTCGAAAAGAGCTTTTCCGGTTTCAGTTTTGAAAACCGCATTTGCGGTTTCGGTTTTTGAAAACCGCATTTGCGGTTTCGGTTTTGAAAACCGCATTTGCGGTTTCGGTTTTGAAAACCGCATTTGCGGTTTCGGTTTTTGAAAACCGCATTTGCGGTTTCGGTTTTGAAACCGCTATTGCAGTTTCGGTTTTGAAAACCGCGTTTGCGGTTTCGGTTTTTGAAAACCGCATTTGCGGTTTCGGTTTTGAAAACCGTTTTTGCGGTTTCGGTTTTGAAAACCGCATTTGCGGTTTTCGGTTTTCAGAAAACCGATTTTCTCAAAAACCGAAAACCGCAAATGTCACAAAAATTCAACAGCACTACTTTAAACGCGTAATGTCTGTAAATGGGAAATACGTTTACAGATAACACTGTATTAGGAAATTAGGGACATGTAAAATTGTCTATTACTACATTGTAAAATCTCCATGGGCTCCGCCTTAAAAGCGGTCCTGCAGCTATGTGGTAATTGATAATATGACCTTAATGCCATTATTGATTGAAGATAAGAATGCTGATGCTGGATTAGATTCTGCTTCGCAGATATCAATAATTAGAGAGGATTTAGTTTCATCTAAGGGTAAGATATTGAATATCGAATAACGACATCGGTGTTACTCAGAATTCTCTTTTGATAAACAAGATAGCAATTGTACGTTTCAAAATTAATGGAAGAACATTTCACCATGCTTTTCGTGTATTAAGCAATTTTTTCCAATACATGTTGTAAGATAATGACTTTTTAGTCAGGGGCGTCATTTCACACTTCGCTTGAGGGGGGCAAGAGCACCACCGACATAAGACTTTTACGTTTTGTACTAGTATATTAGTAGACAATCGATTAAAGTATATGTATTCCTCAAACTCTTGGGGGGGGGGGCAATTGCCCCCTCCTGCCCTCCCTAAATGACGCCCCTGTTTTTAGTATCTCAGAGAGTCCAAATTGATTTGAATACGAACGTTTTATTGTTAAGGAGATTTGGAAAACCTAGATTTGCTCTAAGCAATGAGATATTTCCAAGGATTTGTCACCACAAGCTAATAATTTGGTTTGTAGTACAGGTCCAAAATAGCTCACTTCCTCACAAAATAAATATCGTGAAGACGCTGGTATAAGAAGATTTAACTGTAACGATACCGCGAGCGTAGCGAGCGGGAAAAAATTAGAATGGCTTTGAAGCCTATAATATAAGTTGATTGCTATATTTTAGTATTAAAGAGAGGGATTTGGGGGGGCCCTCTGAGCCTGGGGCCCCGGAGCCTTGGCTCCATTGGCTTCGTCCTTAATCTGCTCCTGGCTGTATAAACCTGCAAATAAAGGTCTTTTAAGCAAGAGTTTGATAGAAGAAACACATTTGTCTTATTCTACTTGATAAGAGCTTACCAAATCTGCCTAAGCAGCACACACGATCCACTAGGATCAAGACAGATTCTTTCGTCAGTCGAAAGAACCACATTCTTTAAATGTTCAATAGCCCGATGAAACATAGTCTGAAAATAAAATAAATAAATAAATAATAAGTGTCATGCGGTTTAAAGCAATTTAATTATTATTGTAAAAACTCAGAATAACACAGGTGTTCGAATTCTGACAGCTTTTAAATAGTCATTACACATTTCAACAAACTAATCTTTTCATTAGCTAAGTGTTACAAAAGCAGTAGAGAATTTGGTGCTGGCGGTGCTAGTGTAGCCTTTAAGAAATATGATTTGATTGAGGAAAAAGTACTATTGGTGTGGTTGTGCTTAGCTGAGCAAATACAATGAAACTTTCACCGTGTATCTCACAAGGATTTTTCGTCACGTAGTACTATCAAGGGATGGAAGGAAACATTTTTATTGTCACAGAGTTAGATGAGACGTTACAGTAATGCTAAACCACGAGTGTGAAATGAACCTATATGGTCGATAAGGGACTGTTTCACACGTTACTCATGAAATCAATATCTACATTATCCCTTTGGACTTCTTTCTTTGGTAGTACATCAAAGATATAATGTTTTTAGCTAAGTGCTAGATCTACAAGAACTGAAGGACCGTATTCAGAATACTATTATTTCTGTAATCCCTCCGATGCTGCAGAAGACGTGGAAAGAGAATGAATACAAGATGAACACTCTCCGTATAGCACATGGAGCTCACTGGAGCTATACTGAGGTATGATATAACACTGCTACCAATAAAACTTCATGAATTTGTATCAAAAATGTATGTTTTTGTTTCTAGCTACTTTTCACTATATGAAAATAACACACATTAGAAAACTACCAGTGTTACTTCGGATAATCTGTAGTTTACTCAACGTATAAAGTTACCTTGTCTTTTAAACGTGTTTACGCCGTGGCGTATTTAGGATTTTGTTTCGGGGGAGGGGGCTATGTATAAGATGTGAATAAGCACTTATATTTTTCTTTTTGTATGCCGACAAATTTTAATGAAGTTGTGCAAATTGATAACAAATTGATTTCGGGAGGGCTTGAGCCCGATGGCCACCCCTAAATACGCCACTGTATATACATAATGCATGCTGGAAAATACGCAATAATTTTAAGTTATAGAAACGAAGAGAGGGCTGCACACTTTTCTGTAACAAGCAATGCGGTTTGCTGATGCGCGGAAACAAATAATAACACAGTTCAAAGAAGATTACCCTTTGTGTAGAACAAACTATGCAGTTATGATTTGATTAAAGAACTACCATATACCTGTGAAGTAGCCTACAACAATTCATATACGAGGGTTGGAATTAAATAGTGGCAATACTGCTGTGGAGACAATATGCAATGAAATGTACTAGTGGCGCTGATAGCGCACGTTGTTGACATACCTACCTAACCTCCGAGCAAATAGACTCGCCTGTCTCACGTCACCTGCAGGCGCACAAGCGAGGTAGGCACAGCCACTTGTGAGCGAGCGGTCTAACGTAAAGGTGTCTCTATGTTTTCGAAACAGGAACAACGGAGTTGGATCAAAATTGAATGTGTCAGAGGTCCTACAACATGACAGTGTCATCAAGGGCTTCAAGAAGCGTTTGGGGAATCGGCATTGTCGTACAGAACAGTGGCACGGTGGGCAAAAGCCTTCAATGAAGGTCGGCAAACTGTGGCAGACATGCATCGGGCAGGTCGTCCTAGCGTCTCTGAAGAAGTGCAAGCTGTTGCCGCGTTAGTGGACAGTGATCGACGCCTGACGATTCGTGAGCTCGCCCACGAAACCGGATTAGCGCATACGACTGTGCTTCGCATCCTGAAGAAACGTCTGGGCATGCGCAAAATTGCATCACAATTGGTTCCTTTACGTTAGACCGCTCGCTCACAAGTGACTGTGCTTCCCTCACTTGTGCGCCTGCCGGTGACGTGCGACGGGCGAGTCTATTTGCTCGGAGATTAGGTAGGTATGTCAACAACGTGCGCTATCAGCGCCACTAGTACATTTCATTGCATAGTGTCTCCACAGCAGTGTTGCCACTATTTAAGTTCCAACCCTCGTATATGTATAAAATAGCTTGTTTTCTGCTGTACAGGTGCAATATGGCGTCCTGTGCGAGGAAAATTCAGTGTGTCTGTTCACCTGCGTGTTATTTTCGATTAAATAGAGGTCATGGCAGTCTATTAAAAAACCAAGCAAGACAAATTATTTTAAACGTGTATTCATATTTACGACGTGCGAATCCCTGTAAGAGTGTGAGTGATGCTACCCTTACCACAAGTGTCAGTGTGCGTAATTTTTTCGTTGAAAAAGGTATTCTCGGAAGAGGGGAAAGTGTCAACACCCGGAAAGAGAAGAGACGGGTTGAAAAATAAAGGTACACGATTAGAAAAATGGATGATTTTACAAAGCGTGTCATCCGTCAGAAAGTACATAACTTTTGGTGCAATGGAAGCAACAAGGCTTCCACGGTGAAAAAAAATGGTTAAAATCAACAGTGATCCTGAGTTACAAAAAATATTTTTTTAAGGTTTAGAATACAATTTGTATCGCCTCTTTCCACAAATTTCAACGTGAATGACAGAAATAATATAAAACCTACGCAAGCTCTTGAGATTTCTTGGCTATAAGGTTAGCGTACCCGTGTGGGAGAGCCACCTTCGATTCCCTCTGGGAACCCATGTTAAGCTGTAGGTCTACGCATCATTTATCCTCAGTGCTGAAAGGAACTCAGATACAACTAAAGAATTACACATTTTTTAAATGAACACACAGCAGAAGCACAAGGAACAGTACAATGTACTTTATTGAGATCCAATTTTCTATTACAATTTGCATCTTTAAAATTTCCTTATTTAACACGAGGTTTTCCATAAATGTATTAAAGATAGGCTTTCATCGCACAATTTGCTGATCGCAACGCAATGTAAAAAAACAATAAGCAATTATAACTGCTATGCTTATTATCGCAAATTAAGAAGCAATTGTTGCATTGTGTTGACGGAAACTCTACTGAATAAGCCCTAGATAGACATGATTTTTTTTTTTTTTTTTTTTTTTTAAGATTTGAAATTTGTAAGCAAGTTTCATTCTCTTCCATTCTATATGGGGACACAATGGCTCAGTGGTAGAGCGTTTATTTCTGATCGGGGTCAGAAAATGTATAAATTTTGATACAATGGAAGGAACAAGAATAACACTGATAAAGAAATTTCGGCTGCTTCTATTTCGGCTGTTGTTTAATTGATCGTCGACCGTGGTTGACTGCTCCTTGATGGTCAATCGGAAGCTCTATGTCCACTCCTACACCTCGCTTCACACACTGGCTATGAGCTGTAGAAAACTCTCCTGAACGCGCGCATGAATGCAATATTTTAATTTTGATTATGAGTAGGCCAGTGCTTACGTCACTGCAAGCTTAGATTGGCCACGAGTACAGATGAAAGTTACGCACGAATAAAGTCTTTTCTTAAAGAGATTCGGTTAAACGGAACTTAGCTTCCTAACTATGGTGGATCCAATATTGAAATCGGAAGAACTACTATTTCCGGTTCCAGCAAAACATAAGATCGTTGTTTATATCAATAGAGGGATAAGGCCAGAGATGAAGCCTTTTCTTGTGAAATCCATATCAAAATTACTTTTCGCTGGTTGCTATTGTTTCTGTTCCGACGCCTCTAACAGATAGATCACAGCATTGTTCGGAAGTCTAAAGACATTCATCTGCAAACAAGAATTAAACAGATGTGTCTGAGATTTTTACTTGACTTTAGCTCTAAGTCATTCTGCATTACTACTCGGCAAGAAAATTATTTAAAAAAAATAAATAAAAAATAACTGAAATACCGGTATTTACTTTAACATTCGGTGGACCTTGTGGGAAATTAATGAATGGTGAAATAAAATAGTAGAACTAGACGGAAAAACCGTGAGGAAACTCATACAAACAATGTCTTTAAACCACAGAGTAAGTCAGTCCTCTCTTTCTGTAACTCATTTGGTCTATGATTGACCAAGGAACACTTCACAATAGAAGTAATCAAACTACCACTGAGCAACCATTTGCTCTCACGTGTCAGTAAAAAAGGATGCATGTCAAGAAGGCATGTTAAGAATGTTAAATACCGGTTCGTAGCTTGTTATCTTATGAGATAAATGAACTGTCCTCGTGATATTCTTAGTGGCTACAAACTTGGAAAAATCTATTCTGGAATGAAAAGTACATATTGAAAGCACTGATCACTTTGTTTCATAGTATTAATGTGTAATGTCTTGCGCAATGTTAACCAATAATAAAGGGCAAATCCTTAGAATATTATCTGTCATAAGATTTAAAGAAACATAAAACATAATTTTTATAACATCTAAATGAATCACAAGAAATAAAAGAGAGTTGTCGTGGCAGTTACATTCCCTTCTGGTAGCCCCATAGGCTGCAACAGCGTCATTTCAGATTTTGCTTCGGGGGAACATAAGATACTTTATCGACATAGATTTCTATTTTTTTTTTTTTTTTATTACGATACCAAGTATTATTGCTATGATTACGATACCTCTTGCATACGTTCCTTGATATGTTAATCAAAGATAACTCATAACATAACCGCACTATAAATTAATTAAAAATATGAATTTCTCGAAGCTTGCAATGACCCCCCCTGATAGAATATGTACAACACATGCGCCACCGTTTGAAAAAACACGCTAAGAAAGACATGTAGGAGTGGAGTGAAATTTACATCACAGATTCATTACATGTCCGTACAGAAATGAGTACAACTTCAGAATTGAACAACCCTCTAACCTTGCATTCTGATTTATCAAGGTTACAGCGTCTAATCAAGCAGATATTGAATGTATTTTTCAAGAATCGCCTGCCACGCTGCTAAAGTTACGGTTACCAGACGTTTTCTTTTCCCAGATGTTACAGGAATTTAAAACAAAATCCGTATGATCTGTGACCGAAGTTGAAAAGTTAACGAATTCACTAGAAAAGTCAGGTAAAAGCTCGAGTCAACAAGACATCGACATATCTGTTGAAGGTCTGTGGTAAACAAAATGTCGACAATTATATTACTTTCGATGAGAAACATCAGGTGACAATGTAGGTGAGGGAAACTTCGTACCTGTTATTCCTTTAAGAAGGATTCTACATTCTAGGATACATGTGGCCAGGCATTGTCCTGTTGAAACAGCATGTGAAATCATGTGAATGAACTTTCCTAGTGTATCGTTTTCTAGTGATAATACTCTGAATGGGTAGCAGCTGAGGTCGTATGTTGCACCCAATTGTGCCAACTCACACTTCCTAGCCTGTGTTTAGGCTGCCTTAATCTCGACAACACGATTTCAGATTACACTCACTATGATAGCTTCTAATAGCTATGCAGCAGTCACTATACGACTTGTCTGCCGCTCAACATGCCGCAACGGTGCTCACACATCCTTTGTAGTGTGAGGCATTTGTTGTTCTGAGTCAATGGAAGTCAACATAAAGCCATGCGTGCCCCAGCGCAACGTTCACCAGACGCTGTCAAACTGTCGATTAAAACATATTCACACGGATTATTCTCCAGCGTCTAGCTAATAGACCCTACTGTGGACGATAGTGTTCATTCTGTCATAGCGATGTGAACAATATGTCTGTTGTTAAGTGGTGTGTGATCACATTCAATGCATTGAGCCCTCCGACGCCGACGATGCATATCTGTTCGCTTGTCCATGCTCTACTAGCTGAGAACTTTATTGTCCATCCTTTCATGGTGATGTTCCTTATATGTGACTAAAGAATGCTTTCCTTGTATAAATTATACTTTTTAAAATATATTTTCTCAATGTTTCTCAAGATTTTCAACTTATTTTCTCTCAACTTTCTCAAATTCTATTGCCACACGTTGGAATATAACCACCGAATTATGGATATTCTTGGATATTTTCACAAGCAAAGCTAGAAAGCCAATTATACTGATGCCTTAAATGATTCTTTAACGATATCGACGTTTTTAATTATTTGATGATGTTTGATTAACTTGCTGTAGCAAATTAATCAATAATAGCTGCGCTCATAATTTCTCCAGTCGTTTGGTTTTAATCATAACTCAAAGAAAACTCAGACTTTGGTTACTACTATGTGTGCCAGCAACACAATGTTCAATTTATTGCATGATAAGTGTTAAGAATAAGCAGGCCAATTTTGGTCGCGATAAACTGTGAAACTGAGAAAACTAAGACAGGCGAGTAATACTGAGATTGAGTTCCGAATTCGCTGGAGCAGACACTCTTGTAATAAATTGGCCTTAAAATACCTTGGAAAGTGTACGTTAGGTGACAGAGAGTTTACATTGTGGGTATTTGCTTCTCCTTACGATGCAATATAGAAGTGAAGTACCTTTGGTCAACTTTAGAAAGCCTGCTCCAGCTACAACTTGGTGTGGCTGGTATCGTCTTCAGGGACTGAAAGTAACGCTATTTTCAAGTATTTTAAACACACTGCAATATTGAAAATAAACGCCTTAATAACACATTGTTTAAATATTAAATAGGAAGCACAAAATAAATTTTACACTTAAGGGGGCGTCCTCTTATCCCCCCAAACAATAACATTCTATTAAATCTATCAACAACTGTCCGAGACGATAGCCAAACACATGCTCAATAAAACTATGTCTAGCTGTATATTCTCTTAAGCAAAATACCACAGAATTGCAAATTTGCTGCATACTTAATTTAATTTTCAAAGGAAGTTCCTCGAATAGTATAAACACGCCAAAAAAAAAAAAAAATGTTACAGGCAACTAATAGTTGCTCCATCTGTCGCAAACAAAACTAACTAAATCTTAACTTTGAGCTCCCTCGTGGTTATGCGGTTAGCATAAGTGCCTTTGGCATGGGAGACGCGGGTTTCATTTCTGGCGGAAGCTCATGTGGTCCGGATCTCACGCTAAGTTGCAGATCCACGTCACATATAGCCTTGCAGCTGAAAGGGATGCTAATCTGAAAATCCAATCAATCTTAGCCTTGACACCCTTGTCATAGAAGACAATGTTACAGAGCTAACCCATAGTAGTACCAACGCAATCTGTCGCAAAATATTTCTAAACGAATCCTAGTTTTCCATGCGAATCAAGACAAACTGGAGCGTCTATTTAAAATGAAATGAAATATTTGAGTTTTACGTCCCACGGTTATGCCGGTTAGGCTAAAGGAGACGGTGATGATGAGTGATGAATGAAATGGTGGAATGAAGAAAGTGGGAGGAAACGGGAGAACCCCGAGAAAACCCACGCACACGGTGTTTGTCCACCACAAAGTTCACTTGGCGGGGGCTGGGATCGAACCCGGGACCCCAAGCACCAGAGGTGAACGCTCTACCACTGGCGTCTATTTAAAATGAATCTATTATAGCAAGGGAGGTTTCAGGGTTAAAACCACGCATATATCTGAATGTTTTACTAAATTTTAAAGCATTAGAATTATGAATTTAAAGCACTATATAGTGGTCGCGAAAACTCGTGAAACCTGGGCTCTACACGAGTCATAAAACTGCTTTCTCGTGTGATGCATCGGAAGAATTCGATACAATTCATGGAGCTGCATTCCGAATGCACACTTGAGAAAAGTGAAACAATTGGAGTGCAGCAACAACATTGCCAAACTTAGAGGACAGGACAGACAAGTGAAAAAACAGCACTTAAAAAGACTATAAAACGAACACTAAGAATTATTCGAATTAAACGGTAACAATAATAATAGTAAAAACAAAATAATAGCAAAAATAATAACAATAAGAATAAAAACAAAACGAAACTTCGCAGCAATCCGGCAACACTGCGCTCTCAGGAGATCCTCTCCGTACAGCACGAGAGACGGTGCTGGCAAAATTTCAGGAGTAGAATTGATGAGCGGGATACACCCTCGTGTTCTATTGGATGGTGAAATTTGTAAATTTAGGTCAAGCTTCATGACTATTCATGACTACTACAGTAATCAATATCAATATATATTAATAGCGTACATACAAATTCTTATCAAAGGTCAACGCACGTTTAAATTTTAATTCTTACATAGGTCGAATACAATTCGTGGAAAATATATAACTACTCACATATTATTATTTATGAAAGATATTACCTACTGAAAAACCTGCATGTGTATTTTCTTTTTCTAAATTCTGAACACCTTATATTATATTTTGCAAATGTATTAACCAAAACTTTGAAAAAGAAATTATCAACTCACCTAAACGTCCATTTTCTATTTTTATCAGATTATGTTCTCATGGTAACAGATTTTAAAATTATTACAACAAATGAAATACGTTTAAAATTTTATAATTGAAACGAACTTTCTTCTCATTTTTATTGTTCACACAATACTTGATCAGTCAGTAATATTTATTTAAATTTTATTTTCTTTATCTGTTCTTAGTTTTAAAGTCCAACATTATGCATTAACCTTAAGAAAGAGAGTGGTAATGAGATGGATGTGATGATAATGGTGGAATGAAGAAAGTGGAAAGAAATAGGAGAACCCCAAGAAAACTTAGGTACACGGTGTTTGTCAACCACAAAGCAAGCGAGAGCTGGGATCGAACCAGGAGCCGCACACACCAGAAGTGAGCCACCGCAGTCCAGTATTTTCTATGCTAAGAATATATTATCACCAAAATGCTAAAGAGAATGTAGAAATTCTACAAATCTATATTAGTACAGCAAGGGACTCTGTAACATTAAAATTGACACTGACGTACGCAGAATTTTATCACGGGGAGTTCAAGCACTCAACCAATCAAATCAACTCAATGGAAATGACCTCAATGTCAAGAGTAAATTTCTCCTTCTGGATTTTTCGAAGTAAATGAGTTATGCCATATTTCCAATAAAAAAGAAAACGATTGAGTTTATTTTGAGATAATAAGCTGCAAAGAACACACTAAGAATTAGGTACTACTTCTGGATTTTTCCCCGAGAAATAATTAACACCATAGAACACCGTTGTTAATGAAATATTGATGTACGAAATACAAACAAAATCGTTACAACCGAAGAAAATCGCATTTCATTTTCCTGTATTAGCTACTGTTATTCCCGGAGGTGGAATAAAATTCGAACTGCACTTGTAGAATCTTATGAAACTTTAAGTGTAAAAATTTGGTGCTGATGAATAAATGAAACGTACTTTTAATTTAACGTCCGACGTTTGTCTTCTTTATATAAAGCAAGACTTTATGGGATAAAGAAAGTGAAAATAATTTTTTTAGTGATCATACACCGGGAATCGAATACGCGAGCACTTGCATCTAGGTGCAAGCGTTAGCCACGATACCTAGTGAAAATGCATTATCCCGAGACAATGTGTATATATATATCGAAATGAATAGATAGACAGATATTCAAAAATCGCTTTTTCGGTGCGTAATAGCAATGAAATCTGTAACACAGTGGAAATATCGAAATCGAATTTTTTATAACCATATATTTTTTTCTGCCATCATTTGAAAGTAGAAATGGAATTGAATGTAAGAGATCGAAAAGTAGAAAAACATCTCGGAAGTTCTTGTATTCTCTCTTCTTTGCTTGGCAACATTTGTTTATATGCATATGTGATAAAGGTGAAAACTGTTAGTCCAAGAAATATTTAAGAAGAAAACTGTGTAAGGGTATTTTTGAGGGTGAAGTCGAGTGAGTGTGAATGGAGGTGAGGGCAAGTGATTGTAATTGGACGGTGGTGGCGAGTTGTGGTGGGTGAGTATGAATGCTGGTGAGGCCATTCATAATATTTGACAAGGGAGAAGCTCGGTCCAAATTTTGCGTTTCTATATAGTAGCATGGCCTGGGCGATGAGTAAGACAGTACTTGGCGAACCTAATCAAATATGCGGAGATAAAACATTCGACCTTTCCAGTATTTTTTTTTTTTTTTTTTTTTTTTGGCGAACAGAATTTTTGTAGAGTCTGACATCATTGTTACGTGTTATTAGGGATTTTTTTTAAATGTGAAAATCAAATGTACTGTACCGGTATATCTGGAGGAAGTTTTTTGCTAGCTAGGAGGAAGTTTTTTGTTATATGTTTTATGTGTCTATTGTTCATCCTACTATAGACAACTAATACACTTAGTTTTCTTATTTTTCTTTTTAGATTTCATCGCAGAACATCATTTGATTGCTGTATCGTTGCTTCTTCTGTAGATAGCCAGGTAAGAAACATTTTTCTTATTTGTAACGCTACTGATTTGTGCTGTATACTATTTTGTTAGACAATGTTTCGGTTTTAAAGCAAACTGGTGGATTCTTTATTTTATTCAACATTTAATATCATAGGAAAAAGCTAATGATTTAAAAATATCAACTAAAACCGTGGAATTCATGTCAGTTTAAAATCGTTTGTTTCCGCAGAAGTTTAAAATATATACAAAACGATTATCATACCTGTTGTATTGTATGGATGTTAAACATGCTCACTTACCCTAAGGAAGGATACTAACTAAAATATTTGAACTCTGAAACGGAAATGACGTAACTTCATAACAAGATCAAAATCATTTATAGCCTTTAGTAAACATCGTTGGCTCATCAATCACTATTGCCATCTTATTATGTCATGTAATCAGAATAAAAAACACGTTTTTAAAGTTTTAAGTGAAAGTTCAATAATAAAAAAAAAACGACCATTAGGAAGATCTAGGTGTAGATGGAAGACCAATATTAAGTTGGACTTTGTAGAAACTGAATTCACTTGACTAAGGATAGAAGTCAATGGAGAGCTATTGTGAATGTCGCCTCCAATTTTAATTAGTCATAGAGTTAATTACTGAAAATGAAATCTTTCAGTTTAACGTCGCACGACTATGCCGATTAGGCAAAAGGAGGCGGTAATGATGTGAATTGAACGAAATGTTGAAGTGGAGAAAGTGATACGAACATCGAAGATAAATCCACGTACACAAGTGAGAGTTGAGATCGAACCAAGGCTCTCAGACGTCAGGGTTGAGCTCTCGACCATTGATTCACCGCAGCCCACATGGGATCCCTTATTTACGTATTGATGAGAGAGATTTTGTCCAGTATGTTTTAGTTGAACGTAAGCTTAGTTTTTAAGTAAGTAGAAACATTGGAATCACTGTGGCAGAAAATTCACGGGCAATGTGTTTTTCCACCACAATTTATATCAGATCCAAAACTTTTTGTTCCGTTGTGAAACAATAGACGGCAAATTTTTACTTTGACTCCAACTGTGACTTCAACCGATTCATGTGATCCGGTTCCCGGAGCAGTTTAGGAATCATTCCTAAACTGCTCCCGGAACCGGATCACATGAATCGATTACAATTACTAACACAGTGAAAGTAATGTACGATGTTAAGAATTATACTATAAGTACAAGGGCCACAATGTTACTATACGATGTTAAGAATTATACTATAAGTACAAGGGCCACAATGTTACTATACGATGTTAAGAATTATACTATAAGTACAAGGGCCACAATGTTATTATACGAAGTTAAGAATTATACTATAAGTACAAGGGCCACTGTTACTAAACATCAATTCAGGTGAAGCGGTGACTATGAATTTTGAGATCTAAATGGGGGGCTACCGCCCCCCAACCCCCCGCTCAAGTACCATAAAAACATCCAAAATAATAATAAATAATCACACCACTACTATAAAGCTAAGATAAGAAGGGAAAAATTAAAAAAAAAAACACTCGTCTCTAATCATAAATCAGTGCATGACAAAGAAAAAAAAATACATCTCAACAAGACAATAGGACAAGCAGCAGCAAACCAAATACTTTGCCTAATACTCAAATGCAAAACAAATCAAGAATAAAAATAATATGAATTAAAAAAAGAAAACACTCACCATTTCGCCATAGGAGAAATCTCATGAATAATGAACTCATAACTGCTGATTCCACACACGAAAAAATAAGATACCAAGAACTCATGCACAATACTCAACATTACTGAAAAATGTTCCTTTCGTTTTATTAAACCGAGCACACTTGCTATTATTACAAACAAGAAACCAATAAACGTCCACTTTTAGAATACGTCGAAAATATCTTCAGTTTAGACCACAACTATGATAGGTTTTCTCTAACTCAATTCAACCAATTCAATTACGCGCTCCCGCATGCCACAAACAGCTGCATACACATACATGCACACAGAACATGTGACTACTAACCAACTACCATATGACTACACAAACACCTAGTGGGAAAAATATGAACTAAGACGTCACACCAAAGGCAGGAACAGTTCTAACAAGTGACTCACGCACAAACAGTTCCAGGAAGTAACTGAACCTATAAGAACCGATTAAAGTCACAGTTGGAGTCAAAGTAAAGACTTACCCAATAGACCAAGTACAAAGGGGACACTTTCCTACTGCGCATGCGCAAACAAGCCACGTCCCCTTCACGCTGATTGGCTGGCGCCGGTCACATGACCCCGCCCCCTGGCCACGCCCACTTGGCCCCACCCACGTGTGGGAAATCGAACACCTTGAACCGTCCACCCACGGTCTTTTACGATCTCCATTTTAGGGGTATATTTGTTCCCTTTTATGAGCACTTTAGGGGGTGTACTCGTTCTCTTTTATGAGTACATTTTAAGGGTTGCACTCGTTCCCTTTTATGATCACTTTTTCCACCCCTTATTTTATCATAGCAGAGAATACTGAACACATAGCAGAACAGATAATACATAAGACTACGTAACATAGCAGGGATGTAATCGTTTCCTTTTATGATCACTTTTTCAACCTCTATTTGAACATTTTACCATAGTAGAGAATACATGGAGACTACGAACACATAGTAGGGCAGATAATACATAAGACTACGTAACATAGCAGGATGTATTCGTTTCTAACCCTGAACCGCCCAACGACCTCCAGTTTAGGGGGTGTACTCGTTTCCTTTTATGCTACGAACACATAGCAGAGCAGAGAATACGTAAGAATACGAAACATAGCAGGGCTGTATTCATTCCCTTTTATGACCATTTTTTCAACCCCTATTTTAACTATAAACATAGCGGACAATGAATACCTGTGTAACATAGCAAAGGGGGTGCACATAAGATTACGAACACACAACTATTTAACATAGTAGGGCTGGTTCGTTCCACTAGTAAAAGAGTATGGCTTATTTTCCAACCCCTATTTTAACATAGCAGAAATTACACTAAGACTACGAGCATAGCGGAGAGTACATAAGACTACGAAACATAGCAGGGGTGTATTCATTCCCTTTTATGAACATTTTTTCAACC